>NC_133771.1:171651782-171731541 GCF_003597395.2 Chelonoidis abingdonii
GCCCACATGAAGGACAATCAACGGATTCTTTCCCGCTCCCGCTAGGATCCTTTCAGCCTCAGGTCACATCCTGTATCTTAGCACCAGCAGACAGCACACCCTTCTGTTCTCCCAATTAGGTCTAGTTACAGGCCTGTTCTGTCTATTCTTCTCAATAAGGAGTTCTCCAATCACGTAGACCTGCCTTTTTCTGGTGACGGTGTGATTCTCTGGTCTATCCCTGCACCACTGGCTGCAAGTCCTCTCAATTCCTATTCACCGTGCAATCCTCCTGGGGTCATATTGGTGTTGCTTCCATTGACTCTTCCCTCCTTCTGCAGGACTAGCTGCTCTCTTCTTTCCTTGCCTCTCTCCTTCAGCGAACACCTGCTGTCCCCTTCTTCATTATCCAACTCTGCCAACTTGTTCCTGAGTTTTATTTCTCCTTCACTGGCCCTCGTTTTCCTCTGCCTGGTTCTCTTAGTCACCTGCTTCCACCTCCACTTTCCTCACCAGGCAGTGCCATCCTCAGAATTCTTTGGTCTGCTTCCATCTGCGACATCTGTAGCTTATCCCTTCAGCCCCTCGTGTCTGTGTTCCATCGTCTGCTCGAACCCCCTTCTAAACTCAACCAAAGTTTCCACCTGCATCTCCAATCCTCACATCTTTTCTTCCATCAGCTCTATCAGGCAGCACTTCATGCAGATGTAACCTTTTCAGCACCCCCTCCAGGATCATGTACATGCTGCAGCTTCCCACACCAGTCATCCTCATTGTTCTTTTCACTGCTACCTCTGTATCAGTCATGGCCTTCTCACTTTGTGCCTGGCAGTCCAAGCACAGCACAGCGTGGACCCCCAACAGGCACCAAACTGCTGGCAGACCACCGCTCGCTACCTTGTCTAGCTTGTTGTTCCTCTGTCTTAGTCTCCCCCACAACCTCCCCCTGTAAACTCCCTGTTAGCAGCTCTGCTGCTGCTGCTCTGCTCCTGCAGCTGTCTGTGCGGCTCGCACTCGACTACTTTATAGGACCCTAATCAGGTAAGCCCCGCCCCTAATCAGGCTCAGCCGCTCTCCCAGCACACGGGCCTAGCGGCCTCCACACACACCACACCAAACTACCACAATACAACCACAAACTACAAACTACAAAAACCTGCTCCTCAACAGACTCCTCTGAAACTCCCCTGTTAGCAGCTCTGTTTTCTGGCTGCTGTGCCGCTGCAGCTTGTGTGCCGCTGCCTGACTGCTGCTCTTTTATAGGACCCCTAATCAGGTAAGCCCCGCCGTGGGAGGAGGAAAGGAGGGAATGGTTATTTCTCCTTGTTTTAAGAACCCAAGATTTGGGTTCTTGGGTCCCCAGGGAAGGTTGGGGAGATCAGAGTGTCCCAAAACACTATATTTTTGGGTGGTGGAAGTGCTATCAGATCTAAGCTGGTAATTAAGCTTAGAGGATTCATGCTAGTATCTCATTTTCTGAACTCTAAGGTTCAGATCTGGGAAGGAATACTATGACAGGCCACTTTAAAGAAGAATTTCTGGACAAATGCACCACAAAAACAATGATATATTTGAGATACATCCTCTGGGCAGATGACAAACTTCCTCATAGATTTCTGCCAAAACTTCAGCAATCCCCAGCCATCCATTAAGCACTCTCTGGAACACTCCCACACGAGCATCAACTTCCTGGACACCATTGATCAGCTCCAACAATGGAACCCTACAGACAACGATATACAAGGAACTCATGAATCACCACACCTACCTTCATATATTCAGTATCCACCCCAAACACATCAACCAATCTGTTATTTATAGTCAGCCACGCAGCTACCACAAAATATGCTCTCAGGAAAAAGTTCAGGATATACACCTTAACACACTTAAAACCACCTTTACCAAACAAGGATACTCCACCAGAGAAGTAGGTTACATCATGGAATGGGACACCCAAATACCCCAAGACAACTTGCTTCAACACAGAAATAAAACCCCCTCCAACCACACATCCTTAGATGTCACCTACCACCCCACACTGTGACCCATACGGCGTATCATCAAACAACTACAGCCTATACTCGATGGAAACCCCATCCTGAAAGAAATGTTTCCTGCTTCTGGCCTTCAAACACCACCCCCCAAACCTCATCATCAGAAGCAAGCTCTCTACAGACCAGAACACACCAACTCAAAGCAGCATTAGACCCTGCCAGAACAACAGATGCAAAACCTGCAGGCATATCTCCATTCTACAGTTATCAACACCCCTCAAAACACACCTTTCAAGATCCAGGGGTCCTATACATGCCTATCATAACATATAGTGTACCACATCCTGTATACAATGTTGGTGAAACCAGACAATCACCACTCTCTCAAATGAACTCACACAGGAAAATAATAAAAGACAAAAACATCCTCAAAGGAAACCGGCACATTTGACAAAAATGGGCCTGAGAGCTTAAATTCATGACTTTGCTAGACTAAAAATCATGCACTGAATAGAGATACTGGATTTATGGCTTATTACAGTAATCTATAGTTCACGAACAACACCTCCCACCCCTGATGCTTTGCCCCCCTTTCTTTCCTGCCTATGACTGGAGTGATGTTAATGGGCCACTTCACCCCGAATGGTCCCTTGAAATATGTATTAACTACTTATGCTAAACAATCTGTTCCTTCTTAAGTACATCAGAAGCAAGAAGCCTGCTAAACAACCAGTGGGGCCCCTGGATGATAGAGATACAAAAGGAGCGCTTAAAGACAATAAAGTCATTGCGGAGAAACTAAAAGGATTCTTCTCTTCAGTCTTCACGGCTGAGGATGTTAGCGAGATTTCCAAACCTGAGCTGTCTTTTGTAGGTGACAAATCTGAAGAACTGTCACAGATTGAAGTGTCACTAGAGGTGGTTTTGGAATTAATTGATAAACTCAAATTAACAAGTCACCGGGACCCGATGGCATTCACCCAGGAGTTCTGAAAGAACTCAAAGGTGAAGTTGTGGAACTATTAACTAAGGTTTGTAACCTGTCCTTTAAATCAGCTTTGGTACCCAATGAGAAGTAGCTAATGGTAACGCCAATAATTTTAAAAGGGCTCTAGAGGTGATCCCGCAATTCAACTGGAAGGTTATACGTCGGTGACCAGGAAAATAGTCGAAACAATAGTTAAGAAATAAAATTGTTCAGACACATAGAAGAACATAAACTGTAGCAATAGTCAACATGGTTCCCCGTAAAAGAATCATGCTACTACTAATCTAATGAGAGTTCTTTGAGGGCTCAAACAAACATGGGGACAAGCGATCCAGTGACATATGTCTTAGATTTCCGAAACCTTGACAACGGTCCCTCAACAAAGGCTCTTACGTAAATACGCGTCATGATAACAAGGGAAGGTCCTTTTCACGGATTGAGAAAGGTTAAAAGACGGGAACAAGGGTAGGAATTAATGGTTAAAATTCTCAGAATGGAGAAGGAGGTAACCTTGGGTTCCCCAAAGTCATCCTAAGGACCAATCCTTTTCCAATTTATTCATAAATGATCTTGCGAGAAAGCAACATGAGCGGTTGCAAAGTTTGCAGATTAATACTAAACTACTCAAGAGAGTTAAGGACCAAAGCAATTGTGAAGAACTCAAAAAGATCTCACAAAAACAAGTGATTGGGCAACAAATGGCCAATATAAATTTAATGTGATAAAGCAGTTAATGCACATTGGAAAAATAAACCCCACCTACATTAAATATGACGGGAATTTAGCTACACCGAGTCAGGGAAAAAGAGTTGAGTCATCATGTATTTTCTGAAGATGTCCATGCACGGGTGCGCAGAGGCAGTCAAAAAGCAAACAGGATGTTAGAATTCATTAAACAGGGGAAGAGAATACACTTATCCTTTATATAAACCATATATGCCTACATCTAGGATACTGTACAGATCGTTGGTTCTCACACCTTCAAAAAAGTATTCTGCACTAGGAAAAGGTTCAGAAAAACAGGGCAACTAAAAATTGATAGGTTGGAGTTGGGAAACTCGCATTCCGAGATCAAAAGATTAAGAAGGCTAGGTCTCTTCAGCCTTTGGTGCATAAAAAATGAGTATTGACGTATGTGCTCAAAGGGGGGGATATGATTAGAGCTTACCGGAAGCAATAACCAGCTGGCGGCTACATTCTTTTGTAATCCAACTCATCCGGTATGTATAGTAAGGCTGAATCGTCTTGAGAAAGTAGATGCGTAGCGCGTATATAAATATTGTTATTTTTACCTTATTCCCATAAATACAAGCAACTAAGGTTACCAAATGAAATTCAATAGTTCAGGCCAGGCGGGCGTCTCCTCCTCTATTCTTAAACACAAATGACAACCGCGGTAAAGTTATTCTTCTATCACGCAGCGATCAGTCAACTTGTGTGAATCCTAACCTGAGTGGTTGTTGGCATGTAGTTGAACGACGCCTCAGACTCCTATAACAGGTTTAAAAATTGAGAAACTGGAATATATTCATGTGGTTGGTTCGCTACAACACTTCCATTAACATGCGCTATTACCAGGAGTAAGTGAGGGGTTATGTAGTAGTGTTCTCCCAAAGGTGCCTGTTTATGGATGCGTCAAGGTTTTAAATTAAGATGTCCCTTGGTGGCTGTATCGCACTTGCAATCAGCATATGCTTAATAGTTACAGGCCAGAGCTGCATCCCTGTGCAGGAGGAAGAGGAATTCACGGTGGCATGGCAATTGCCCTACTCGTCACTGCTCTAGTGAATTCAACTTTCGCCTCTCTGTCATGGTCTTGAGTCCCGCCGCCTATAACTTTAACAGTGTTGGCGCGAATCTTGCGCTCTAAGCCAAGTTTTTTCTCTTGGTGAGCGTCCCAGCGTATCTGTCTACTAGATCTTCAAATGGACTCTTATTTCTCGCCTTGTCTCCTGGTAGCCTCTGTACCGTACATTCAATGTGATCGCCCGTACGGCGCTTATAATTGATGACGCTCTGTACGTTCTTCCTTATTTGTTCTTTGTGTTAATCATGATCGGGCCAGCGTACGCTCTCCTCTACCTTGTGACCAGCATTTGAGGGGAACGAAGTGGGACAGCCTTAAACATCTGTGCGCATTAATGTGCTCCGAACAAAGCCTGCGGCCAGTGCTCACATATCTGCAAGGGGAATCAGATTTTGGGTAACTATATGTGAGAAATGAAAATGGCCCCATTCCCTGGCTCACCCACCTTGCCTCTTTAAAGGGACAAAGACAGAACATAGTTATCCTGACTTAATTCAATCTATCTCGGTGGACACCCGATATATGACGTGTGTAGGCCCTCTGTGCTAGCGCAGCGTCCCACATGCCCTGACACTTCTGGACCTTAGGCTGGTGGCCACTGCAATCTTAGACAATGTGGGGCCACGCTGTGAACATCCTGGCGGTCAAACATCAGAGTCCCTGAGAAGGATGCAAGCGCTGTCATTGCCTGACAATGGTTTGGCGTTGTTAGTTCCATGTTTGATTTCTTGGGGTGGGTTAATGGAGGAAACTAATGAGAACCTCAGCCAACATACGGAATGAATTCATGCGTCACAGTAATATAAATTGGCTAAAGAAAAGAATAAAGAAGAAAAGATCAAACACGATGTTTCGATTATCTGAAAATAATGAATATGTTGCGTTGCCTCAGATCATGTCACTACTAACATAACAGCATATCTAAATACATACTATTTAATTCTACCAGCATTCAATGAAAAGTCTTACTCTCGCTAATATAAAATATAGGTCCTTAATGTGTGTCACCACAGTGTTCTAAGGGCCCTTTTCCCAGATTACCAAGCCATCCTGCTATCCAGGGCCACGTTCCCAGCTGCGCCAGTTGGTGTCCCACTGCCCCAGGCCATGTGTTCCACAATGTACACCACAAACAGATCGTTCCTCCTGGCCTTTGACTTGGTTAATCTCTTTTGATCTATATGAAGTATTTACTGGGTGCCTGTGTTGTGGTTCTTTCCTGATTGTAGACCCAAAGTAATTGCTCTTAATTTTCAAACTCTCTTTCCCCCCTCTATCCTAGTTTATCAATGCAACCATCTACACACGACACAACACGACCAAAATGTATGTATATTAAAAAAAATGAAAAAAAGTGGTCTACTTGTATTTTTTGGGAGGAGGCAACGGGTGGAGACGGTTGCCAGCCTGATCCCAGTGAATCTAACTGTGAAGTTATAAATCCCCCACCTCCCGTCCCAACAACCACACATCCTCCTCCCAGTCACTTTAAGGGCAGTGTCTCCCCCCTGTTCCAGCCACCTCCTGTACCTCCTTCCCCATCCAGCTCAGCCTTCTCTTCCTTCCCCATCTGACACCAATTGCCCTTATAGAGTCACGAACCCTGTTCTTCTTCAAGCCCGCTAGACAAAAAGACCCACAACATACATTGTAAGCAACATGGCCCAAGCTTGGGAACAATTGCAACAAAAAAAATGCCAGGAATTCTTCAGGAAACCAGTTATAAAAATTCTGCAGTTTCTACTCTCCGCCAATACCGACTTTACAGGTAATGAGTTTAAATACTACAGAATGTTTAAATTTTTACTCTCATTTGTTTTACCATTTATCATCTTCTCTATTCATTTTATTTGCAAAATGTGATTACTTATAGCATAGTTATTTAACTTTATAGCATAGCGTGACTCACCTACTAAATCTATACTGAATGATACATTGGAAAGTTACAAATCTCCCATGCTGCCTGTAACAAAGAGAATAAACCACCACTGTAGAATTGGATTTCACGTAATTTCAGAATACAAGGAACAACACAATTTCTATATACAATTATTCTTACAATCCATCAACCTCAAAATAGATGTCCCCCCCACAATGATAGGAGTCCAAGATTTGTGCCATAGAAACTTGTTTTAATTAAATAAAAAAAGAGGTCAATAATGATATTGTTCAATTTAAAGGCTAAAGTTTCAGGTTCAACAGGTTAGATTTCAGTTGATAGCAATAAACTTGTGATTCTGATGGTTCGAGAAAAAATGGTGGAAAAAAATCACAAGGTACCACCAAGAATTTCACCAACCCTGAAAGGCAGAAAAAAATCTCACCATGACTCGGGCCCAAATTCAGAGGAACAGTTTATGTAAAAGCCAGCACGAAAGAGTGCTTGTGAATTTAAAACCTAAATTCATATTAGTGTAGTTTTTCTGGACTGAGAAGTGGCAATCTGACTTCTCCCTTCCCCTTCTCTCCTGACTTCAGACTCTTAAAAAAATCACAACAGAAAGGCTTGTCATCTGAGCAGAAGTCTGTGACCAGGCCCCCAATTCCCTTACACAAAGACTACTAATAATCCCTAGTGGGGCTGTATGGACTTGCACATTGGCAGGTGTTTGGGAATCTAGACTTATTTACCATTTTTAAAAGAAACCTTACAAGCCATAGTAATAAAACTGACAAATATTTTTGCAATTTAAACAAATATGTTACTAGACATATCTGTACTTAGGGTTTCAATACAGGCACAACATTCAAGTTTGTGTAATTTTGGAAAAGGGGAGGAAAAAAGAATAAAGACACTGGGTGTGGTTGGAAGGGGAGCATGGAGTAGTATTCCAGGTGACTTTTCCTAAATACTGCCTTAGTCAAACTCAGGAAGTATATCCTCCCCTCATCATCTGATATCACACAAACGAGGCGGTAGGCACGCTCTAAGGCCTTAAACCCCACGCCTAATGTTCCTACATCCTGTTTGCTTTTTTGAACTGCTCTGCACCTGCGTGACTCTCGAGAACTATCCATAGATTGATCAAGCTCTTTTTCCTGACTCGTTGTGCTAAATTAGCCCCGTTATTGTTGTATTATTGGGTTATTTTCAATGTGCATTTACTTTGCATTTTCCACATTAATTTCATTTGCCATTTTGTTGCCGCAATCATTATTTTGTGGATCTTTTTGAATTCTTCACATCTGTTTGTCTTAACTTTGAGTAGTTTAGGTTATCTCTGCAACTTTTGCACCTCACTGTTCTTACCCCTTCTCCAGATCATTTATGAATCAATTGAAAAGGATTGTTCTAGGACTGACTTTGGGGGACCCCCTAGTTACCCCTCTCCTTCTGAGAATTTCCATTAATCCTCCTTTGTTCCTGTCTTTTACTTCTCAATCCGTTGAAAGGACCTTCCCTTTTATCCATGAGTTATTTCGTAGAGCCTTTTGTTGGGGACTGTCAAAGGCTTTTGGAATCTCGAAACCTATGTCCACTGATCCCCTTGTCCTGTTTGTGCCCCTTCAAGCACTTCTGATTGATAGACATTGATTTTCTCTTACAGAAACCTGTTGACTATGCTTCAACGTTTATGTTTCTTCTATGTGGTCTGCAATTTTTTCTTAAACTTGTTTCGACTAATTTTCCTTGGGTACCGACGTTTTAGACTTACCGTCTTAATGGCGGGGTCACCTCTAGAGCCCTTTTTTCCATATTTGGCGTTACATTAGCTAACTTCCAGCATTGGGTACAAAGTGATTTAAAGGACAGGTTACAACGCTTAGTTATAGTTCCACAATTCCCTTTGAGTTCTTTCGAACTTCTGGTCGTGAATGCCATCGGGTCCGTGATTGTTAATTTGAGTTTATCTTAATTCCAACACCACCTCTTTGGACCTTCATCTGTGACGTTCTTCGATTTGTCACCTACAACAGGACGCTCAGGTTGGAATTCGCTAACTCCTCAGCCGTGAAGACTGAAGAGAAGATCCTTTTAGTTTCCTCCGCATGACTTTTTGTCTTTTAAGCGCTTCTTTTGTATCTCTTCCCGGGCCCCACTGGTTGTTTGCCGGCTTTTGCTTCTGTGTACTTAGAAGGAACAGATTGTTTAGCATAGTAGTTAATCATATTTTCAAGGCTTCGGGGTGAAGTGCCCATTAACGTCACTCAGTCATAGGCGGAAGAAGGGGGCAAGCTCAGGGTGGGAGGTGTTTGTTCGTGCTTAGATTACTGTAATAGCATAACTCCGTATCTCTATTTCTTGGCATGATTTTTATTAGCAGTCTGATTTACGTCTCAGGCCCATTTTTGTCAAATGTGCGGTTTCTTTGAGGCTTTTTTGTTTTTATCTATTTTTCCTGTGTAGAGTTTCTTTGAGGGTGGTGTTGTCTGGTTTTTCCCAACTTGTCTACAGGTTGTGGTACCACTATATGTCTGATTTAGGCTGTATCGGCCCCCTGGATTTGGGCAGTTGTGATTTGGGGGTGTTGATACTGTGAATGGAGTATGGCCTGCAGGTTTTTTGGTCTGTTGTTCTGCAGGGTTAATGCTGCTTTGAGTTGGTGTTGTTTGGTCTGTTTAGAGAGGCTTGCTTCTGATGATGAGTTTGGTGGGTTGGTGTTTGAGGCAGAAGCAGGAATCTTTTAGGATGGGTTTCCTCTGTAAGGCTGTAGTTGTTTGATGTCGCGTATGGGTCACAGTGTGCGTGGTAGGTGACCTCTAGGTGTGTGTGGAGGGGGTTTTATTTCTGTGTTTGGCGTTGTTTGGTATTTGGGTGTCCATTCCATGATTGTACTACTTCTTGGTTGGGTATTGTTTGGCTAAAGGTGGTTTATGGTGTGTTAAGGTCTGTATTATTCCTGAACTTTTTTCCTGAGAGCTATTTTTGTGGTAGCTTGTCGTGGTGTTACATACCGTATTGTTTATGTGTTTGGGGTGGTTACCTGGATATATGAAGGTAGGTTGTGGTGATTCATTGGTTCCTTGTAATATCGTTTGTCTGTAGGGTTCCCATTGTTTGAGCTGATCATGGTGTGCCGAAGTTGTTGCTCGTGTGGGAGTGTTCCAGGTGCTTAATGGTGCTGGGGATTGCTGAAGTTTGCAGAATTATGGGAGTTTGTCATCTGCCGGGATGTATCCAATATATCATTGTTGTGGTGCATTTGTCCAGAATTCTTCTTTTAAAGTGGCTGTCTAGTATTCCTTCCAGATTGCACCTTGAGTTCAGAAATGAGATTACTAGATGATCCTCTAGCTTATTACCAGCTTATCTGATAGACTTCACACCCAATATAGTGTTTGGGACCTTGATCTTCCCACGTTCCCTGGGACAGACCATCCTTGGTCTTACAACAAGGAGAATAACCTTCCCCTCCTTTCCTCTTCCGGCGGGGCTTACTGCTTGGGGTCCTATAATAGCGCCGTCAGGGCAGCGGGCACAGACGTGCAGCGGCACAGCAGCCAGGCAACAGAGCTGCTAACAGGGAGTCCGAGGGAGTTCTGTTGGAGGAGCAGGTTTTTGGTGTTTGTTGTTTGGATTGTTTGTGTAGTTTGTGTGTTGTGTGTGTGGAGGCGCTAGGGGCGTGTGCTGGTGAGGCGGCTGGCCCTGTAGGGGGCGGGCTTACTGTTAGGGGTCTATAAGTAGTAGCGTCAGGCAGCAGCACGGCCTGCAGGAGCGAGAGCAGCAAGCAGTAGCTGCTAACAGGGGAGTTTCGGGGGGTTGACTATAACAGTGTTTAAAAGAGAACTGGATAAATTCATGGTGGTGAAGTCCATAAATGGCTATTAGCCAGGATGGGTAAAGAATGGTGTCCCTGGGCTCTGTTCATCAGAGGATGGAGATGGATGGCAGGAGAGAGATCACTTGATCATTGCCTGTTAGGTTCACTCCCTCTGGGGCACCTGGCACTGGCCATTGTCGGTAGACAGATACTGGGCTAGATGGACCTTTGGTCTGACCCGGTACGGCCGTTCTTACGTTCTTATGTTATGTTCTTGTATTTAGCTGTGACACTCTCAGTACCTTTACCAGATCTGCAGAAGAGCTCTGTGTAAGCTCAAAAGCTCATCTGTCTCACTACTGGAAATTGGTCTAATAAAAGATATTACCTCACCCACCTTGTCTCTCTAAAGAAAAAAAATTGTGATAATCTCTCCAATATAGACTAGTTATTCTACAGCACTGGAATCTTTAAGAGGCATCCTACAAAAGAAGATGTAAGCATGGAACAATGTTTGTGTGGATCTCAGTTCTGTAATGGAAACTAATGAGGAAACTCAGCCATACATAGGGAATGGAATTGTTGCATTGGTCACAGTATATATAATTGCTAAAGAAAAGAATAGGAAGGAAAAGTACAAACACATGTTTGCTATTGATGGAAAACAAGTCTGTGCCTCAGACATTGGACATATTCAACAAGAACAGCATATTCTTAATTAACGATGATCATTTAAATCTACCAGCATCAATGAAAGTCTTTGTTATCTGCTCTCTATATTCTAGATAGCTAGTCTAAATTTCAACCAATGTTAATTTGGTTCATGAACCAAAGTAATCTGCTTATTCAAAACTCTCTCCCCCTGTCTATCCTCATGTTTATCATGCAACCTCTTACCCACACAGACTACACACAGACAAAATGGTATGTATTAAAAAAAATGAAAAAAGCTGGTTCTACTTGTAATTTTTTTGGGAGGGAGGCAACGGGTGGAAGAGGTGTTGCCAGCCTGATCCCAGTGAAAGATCTGGAACTGCTTGAGTTATAAATCCCCCCACCTCCCCAACACACACATCCTCCTCCAGTCACCTTTAAGGGCAGTGTCTCCCCACCTGGTCCAGCCACCTCCTGTACCTCCTTCCCCATCCAGATAAGCCTTCTCTTCCTTCCCCATCTGACACCAATTGCCCTTATAGAGGTCACAACCCTGTTTCTTCCAGCCCGCTAGACAAAAGACCCACAACATACAGTTGTGGTAAGCACATGGCCAAGCTTTGGGATGACTAATTGTGCAACAAAAAAATTCCAGGAATTCTCAGGAAACAGTTATTACAAATTCTGCAGTTCTACTCTCCCTGCCAATACCGACTTTACAGGTAAATGAGTTTAAATTACTTACAGAATGTTTAAATTGTACTCTGCATTTGTTTTACCATTTATCATCTTCTCTATCATTTTTATTGCAAGATCTGTGGATTTTAGTTTATAAGCATAGTGTGATTGTTACTTTATGAGCATAGCGTGACTTCAGCTCTACTAAATCTATAACTGAATGCATACATTTGAAAGTTACAAATCTCCCATTGCTGCTTGTAACAAAGAGAATAAACCACACTGTAGAATTGGAATTTCACGTAAGTTTCAGAATAAAGGAACAACATGCAATTTCTATTAGTACAATTATTCTTACAATCATCAACCTCAAATGAGATGTCCCCCCCACAATGGATAGAGTCCAAGAGTTGTGTCCATTAGAAACTTGTTTTTAATTAAATAAAAAAAGAGGGTCCAATAATGTGATATTTGTTTCATATTTAGAGTTAGGCTACAGTTCAGGGTTCAAGGCAGGATTAGGATTCAGGTTTGATAGCAATGAAACCTTGTGAGCTGTTGTCTGATGATTTCAGATAAAAAATGGTGGAAAAATCACAAGTACACCAAAGATTTCCACCACCCTGAAAGGCAGAAATCTCACATGACTGGGCCAAAATCTCAGAGGAACAGTTATTAAAAGCAGAACTGAAAAAGAGGTGCTTTGGATTGAACCTAAATTCATATTAGTGGTAGTTTCTGATTGAGAGGTTTGCATCTGACTTTTCTCTCCTGCTTGTTCTTTCTTCCCTGACTCCATGGGACTTGAAAAAAGTCACACAGAAAGCGTATGGTACATCTTGGAGCAGAATTCTGAGTCCCGGCCCTATTCCTTAGCCACAAGACTATCTTGAATAATCCCTATGGCTGTATGGACTGCACAGTGCAGGGTTGGGAATCTAGTAATCTATTTTACCATTTTAAAAAGAAACCTTACAGCCATAGTAATAAAACTGACAAATATTTGCAAATAAACAAATATTTACTAGACATATCTGTACTTAGTTTAATACAGCACAACATTCAAGTTGTGTAATTTGAAAAGGAGAGAAAAGGAATAAAGACACTGTGTGGTGGGAAGGGAGGATGGAAGCTGAGGGTATTCTCCAGTGGGAGCTTTCTTTAAAATACTTGGCCTAGTGCAAACTTCAGAAGTATTTTTATTCCTCCCCTCATTTCATCTTTGATGATTCAGCAGCATCCAGGGAAGGGGGAACGCCATTACAAGCAGGGAAATGAACCCAACCCTTCCTTCAGTTGGGTACCCAAATTTAAACAAGGTCCTCTCAGGAGCCCCCTTCTAGAATCACAGTACAAGATGGCGCTCACCATTTCAATAATTCAGGCTAAATCTACTCAGCATCATGGTTCATCCCAGTGAAAGATTCAGCACCACTTCATATACTGGGTAAACAAACTATGTTAAAATTCATAAACCCTCCTCTGAAGAGACACTAATAACATATCTAAGAGGGAAACAATGGATTTTTATCAATATAATGTAGGAGAGACTCAAGAGAGATCCAATTTTATTTCAACTATCTTGTCAATGAAATCCCTCTTCAGTCTAACCCCCAATATATATCCACATACATTCTGTACAAGAATCTCAGAAACAGATGGAGTGCACTTTACCCGTAATCTAATCCTAGTCAAGTAGAGAGGCCAGATGGTCTCACTTTCAAAATAAAAACTTTTAGAGAGTCTTTAAACAAAGCAAGAATATTATTAATATTGATATCTGGACATAATGTAATACACAGAGAAGATTACTCAGAAACCCTAATTAAATGTAGCAGCATGGAAGAATCAGAACACTTTTTGGCAACAAACCACATTTTTAGATTCTTGTTGAAACCTGGAGACTGCAGCATGAACGCGCTGTAAAATGAACAATGGAAAAGCAGAGACAGGGAGGTTTCCTAAAAGGTCACTTTACACAATTCCATTTGTTATCTTTTTCTTTTTTTTTCATTTATAATTTAAAGTGCCTACTTCAAAATTTTAAAATGCACAGTACAAAATATAATCACAATGCACATACCAACACAGTATAATAGACTGCCTTTCCCAGAACAGACCTATAATAATCAACCTATAAGATCTACCTAAAATGGCTGCCCTTTCTCCTGTGGAGAGCAGAAGTAGGTCTTGTGTGGAATTTTGAGTTGAATATGCTGGTAGATGCATTTGAAGAGGAAAGAAAAGGATTATATATCTGATTCTCATTTACACTAAAGTCACTTTACTTTTACTCCCAGTTAAAGGCCTCTTTCAGACTAGTGCAAAACAGAGCCATAACTAGGCATTGTAGCACCCAGGGTGAGCAAGCATACCTTCGCTACTATAGTTTTTTTAGTTTTTTTGGGGGGGGGGGGGGGGGGAAGTTGTCATTTTTCCTCCCAGAGGCAGGAGCTGGGTGTAGAATGCAGGGACACGTGCCCCCAAGATTTTTTGGTTGCGCCTCCCCCAATCTAAACAGGCTGGGTGGCCTGCTGAGGTGAGTCAGGAAATGGAGATGGCACTCCCTTCCCAAGCCCTGCCATGTGGAGCCAGCCCGAGTGAGTTCTGCCATGTGAGGGTTTACGTGTTGCCTCTTTTTCTGCCCCTGTGTCTTTTGCACCCTGGGCAGCTGCCCCACTTGTCCTGCCCTGGTCATGGTTCTGGTGCAAAGGGTCATGGTACAGATGAGAACCAGGCCCTTTGTGTTTTTAGTTTTGTGACAGGTTTACTCTCTACAGTTACCTTCTGCACTGTTCCTCAAAGTCTCTGTATACTAGCCAGGGAAATGGTTAGTACCTACACAACAGTGACAGACACTCAATAAAAGCTCAGAGTAGATGCAGCTGCCTACATGTAGTTTGATTGCCTTGAGGTAAAGGTAAGTGCTTCTATTTTTTTCTAATCAAAACTGCCTGAATCTATTAACAAGCACATTTCTTTGGTGTTGTCTGCAGCAGACCAGTAAAAACCACTTCTACCCATTAGGACATTACCCATACACAGATCGGCAACTTTGTTTAGTCGCTCAAAGAAACTTACCTCTAGACAACAATAATGCGGTTCATATGCATAAGGAATGGAGAACTAAGGGACGCATATCAGACCTTACCATCTCAGACACAAGCAGGTGCCAGAAGTCAGGCTCCTCAACATCAGATTTTCTTCCAACCTACCTACATGTAGCTGGGGTTTTTGGGCAAGAGATTTCAATTGTCTGCCCAATAACTAAATGGAAGGCTACCCCACAGTCATAATGGCCCTGCTTCTAGGCTGCTGCCCTGTTGCCTGGTTGGTAATGTTATATATCACTGTGATGAATGTTTCATGTACTGCATGCTGGGTAATAACATAAGCGGACTTTGTGTGTGTTTCTAACACTAAGCTGGCTCTCTCTTAGGAGAACAACTTACAGATGTGATGCAACTACAGCTAGCATTCTAGCCTGGTGCACAGAATAAGCTCCTGGTGCTTCCTCCAAACTTTTCCTTCCTGCAACCTGTGTTTTTCCCTCCAAGTTCCGTGGAGGTTGCTACGATGCAGAGCTGTGCACAAACACAAGAAAAAGGATCTGGATCCTCAGAGTGACCAATTTTCATTGCAACAGATGATTTTATAGTCAGTGTTCAGAAAAGGAAACTTGCCTTGGACACAAAGTACAGATTCAAAGTATTGTATATTAAAAAATAAAATGCTGCAAAGGCAGCAGAAGAAGCAGTAAGAGCAGATGCTGCAATGGTAGCAGGAGTGGAGGCAGGAGCCAGTGTTACAGTGGTACTATGACAGTATGGCTTGTGAATTATCATTTGAAAATTCACGACTTGCTGATTGGCAATATCACAGTAAAATCACGTAGCAACATTACATGTAAAGTTATGAACAAAAATTGAAATCGTGACTAAGTTTGTTTGCCAGACAAGTCTGGGGAGTGTTTAAACCAGTTTCCCAAAGACAAAGGGCGAGCTGATGCCTCAGCCAGGTGTCATCACCTATCAAGTGATAATTCCTTGGCAAAAAAAGAGGGCAGGGACAAATAGATCTGCATCTTAGCAAAGAAAAAGCATGAGATCCCCTTCCACAACCAGACCTCCAGTCTCTTGGTTCTCAACTGCATAGGCTTTTCAAAGAGGGACCGAATCTATAAAAAGGAGGGGCCAACATCCCCAGACACCCTTCCTCTCTCTCCCTGTCCAATTTACTCTTTGTATCTGAGAAGACAGAAGCAGCTGTTGGACTATGGGGGACGGGTTCTGACCTGAAGAGTTTGGTTAATAATGCTATCGGAAACATGTGGTGAGAAAGTTTGCTTTAAATCTAATGTAGTTTGTAAAGTTATACACTAGAAAGCATCTTATCTTTATTTTTCTTGTAACTGTTTCTTACTCCTATGCCATATTGCTAGTACTCACTTAAATCTCTCTCTTTGTAGCTAACATTGTTTTGTCTAATCCAGTGTATGTAAGTTCAAGTGTCTGGGTAACTCCATTTAAGGTGGAAAATTATGTGTACATTATTCTTTCAAAGGAATAACAAACTTAATATATTTGGACTGTCCAGGCAGTACAGTAACAAACATTTTAGGGGCAGGGGAGTGTGTTGGGGTCACCTTGCAAAAGTGACCAAGGCTAGTAAAAGCCAGAGTGTAACCCAAGTGTGGCTGGCACGTTCCAGTTACACAGACCTATTCAGGGTGTGGCTTGCATGCTAGAAAGCTGTTTGTGAGTGGCCCAAGTTATTGTAAGGCATTCAAGATTGCAGCGCAAGGGTGACATAGCACCCCACTGCTCTGGCTTGTACCACAGTATGTCACAGGTACCAGTAACAGAAACAAAGGGGCTCTTACACTGGAAGCAAGGAAAACAGAACTACTGAGGGCACGTCTACATGACAAAATTAAGTCAACCTAACTTATGTCAGCATACAGCTGTCACAGTAATTACATCACCTGTGCATGTCTATACTTTGATCCTTGTGTTGGCGGTGCATGTCCTCACAAGCAGCACTTGCACTGATTGAACTGTCAGCATGGGGGATTTATGGGATGGCTTCTGTAAACTGGCAATAGTCGATGTATGCAACGAAGTGTCTACACCAGGCGTCAGCAACCTTTCAGAAGTGGTGTGCCAAGTCTTCATTTATTCACTCTGATTTAAGGTTTCGTGTGCCGATAATATATTTAAACATTTTTAGAAGGTCTCTTTCTATAAGTCTATAATATATAACTAAACTGTTGTTGTATGTAAAGTAAATAAGGTTTTTAAAATACTTAAGAAGCTTCATTTAAAATTAGATTAAAATGCAGAGCCGCCCAGACCGGTGGCCAGGATCCAGGCAGTGTAAGTGCCATTGAAAATGAGCTCGTGTGCCGCCTTCAGCACGTGTGACATAGGTTGCCTACCCCTGGTCTACACTGACACTGATGTCTTCGCTGATGCTGTGCTGACCTACATTGATACTGACTCTATGCCTCTCTTGGAGGTGGAGTTATTAAGTTGGTGCAGTGGAAGAGTTACATCAGCAGGAGCAACATTTTAGTGTAGACACTTACAGTAAAAGCTTTTTTATCCAGCATATGGGGGAATGGAGGGTGCCGGTAAGTGAAAAATTCCTGTAAACTAAGAGGGAGGGATTTTGGGTGTGGGAGGGGGTGCGAGGCTGGAGTTTGGGACGCAGGTTCTGGAAGGGAGTTTGGGTGCAGGAGGGGACTCATGGCTAAGGCACAGGCTCTGGGAGGGTGTTTGGGTGTGGGAGGGGGCTCGGGGAAGGGGTCTGGGGCGCAGGAGAGGATGCGGGGTGCCAGATCCGTGTGTTGCTCACCTTGGGCAGCTCCCTGGAAGTGGCAACCTGTCCCTGCTGCTCCTAGGCAGAGGTGCAGCTAGGCAGCTCTGTGCACTGCCACTGCCCACAGGTGCCACTCCTGCAGCTCCCATTGGTGCTTTTCCTGGCCAATGGGGGCTGCAGAGCCAGTGCTTGGGATGGGGCAGGGCCAGCATGCAGAGCCGCCTGCCACACCTCCACATAGAGGCAGCAGGGACAGGTTGCCACTTGCGGGGAGCTGCCCGAGGTGAGTGCCACCTGGATCCAGCAGCTTGCACCTCCTTCTGTGCCCCAACCCCCAGCCCCGAGCCCCTTCCTGCACCCAAACTCCCTCCCAGAGCCCACGCCCCACGCCCCGTTCCCGTGCCCCAACACCCTGTCCCGCACTCCGAACCCTTCGAGGCCGTTCCTCTGCCTATGAGCAGCAGGGACATGTTGCTGCTTCCAGGGAGCCACACAGAGCCAGGCAGGAAGTCTGCCGGCCCCACACCAACTGGACTATAAACTGGACTTTCAATGAAGATCAGAAATTGCAGGTTTATAGAGCTTTCCGGTTGAGTCTATGTAAGCTGCCTTGTGTAGACCTAACTCTGTAGTCTAGACGAGGGCTGACTCATCTTTCTACTTTCATTACTCGGGAACAGAAATGGCAGCACCTAAATCTCCTTTTTTAACAGGATTCCCATTCCAGTAGCTTACCAGCATCAGCTGTGTGCCACCCTCTTCTGCTACCAGTATGCAGCACATATGGCTGTGTTGCAAGAACCACACAAATCATCCAGTAAGTTCATTTTTATTAGTAGCTTCTGCTTAATTAAGGGATGCATCATGCTTCATCAATCAGCTTCTATGCAATTGATTCAGTCTCAGCCCTTCTGCTGATTCAAACTACTAACAAATACAGTTCTTGTGCCACAGGCAAAAGGGCTGGCTTTAAGAAGCCAGGGGTAGATGCTGTACCTTTGCAGCGCCAGAAAGAAATGTCAAAACATAACTACAGTAGTGCTGAATCCAGGGTGACTCATTTCAACACTGTTCCTAATTTTTTTAGGAAATGCTAGTATGGAATGATATGCTGGACAACACAGAGCATAAGCATAAATTGAAAATTGCTATTTATTTATGCCCTGTGTATTTTTATTACACTATTTCTTGAAGACCTTGGGTAAAATTATACAAACAAAACATAACCAACAAGCAAAAACACATTAACTGACTCTTTTGTTTAATAATAAATTAATACAAATTATCGTGTTGGGGGGGCATCACTGGCTCCTGATTAACAGCCAGCTCTGCTAGTTTATCTCCCTTCATGATCTGATACACCCCTGAAATACTATTCCTGGGTCTTTCCTGAGCACAGAAGGTTAATCATGCTGAACTGTACAAAAATCTGTGGTAGTTTTGCAGTATTGACAGAGATTCATTAAGTAGTAAGTGGAACCCACCAAACCCATTTCACTTATGGCCAAAATCAAATTTGATTTCAGTCGTCCAGAGGTGAAAGATAGTGCATTAACCCACTATGTTATCTAACCCCTAAACACATCCCTTCAATAAATCGTTAAGTAAATCTAAGTAACACTGTAACATACATGTAAGCTACATCATCTAAAATACACAGGTCATCATTTTCCTCTGCAGTTTTCACAGTAGCTTATCCTTTACACATTTTATTATTAATTTTTATGATGTCTATTAAAGGGTTTGAGATGCTTTCTGGATTGCTGAGAAATAGTGTATGTACAGTATATATGGTTTTTAATAGTTCAATTAAAGGTAGCCCCAGTAGCTCTTCTATATTATTACATACATCACTGCAATTAATATGTTGTAAATGCTGAAAAGGCTACATCTGAATTTTACAACTGTGATGCATATATCATGGCAAGCACATTTTATTGTGATTTTTTAATGCATTCTGCAGAAAGTAAGAAAAATTGATCTTTTGGATGCTTTTCTTCTTTGTCCCAGCTACCTGTAAATTCATAAGTTTAGCCTAGCCTTGGAGAAAGTGGGTGTTTGGTTACCAGCATCACTATGATGGGTGATGTTCTGTCCTGCATCACTTTGCAATGCAGTACAAAGGGTTACTGGCTTTGGAAGGTAACACTGTAGAAAAATAGGTTTTAGTACCTGAAAAGATGATTCACCTGTGCTCACAAGTCAGTTGGGGAAGGACCACATTCTGGGAATGTTATCATGGTATAGTAGGTGAGCAGACAGCTGAGGATCTGTCTACATGGAGACTTAGTGAGTGGCAAACCAGGGTATGAATGTACAGTGGACCCTGTAGACCCTGCTACTGTGCATTAAAAGTTTCATGATGCATTTTGACTTATGATAGCAGGGTCATAGAATCATAGAATATCAGAGTTGGAAGGGACCTCAGGAGGTCATCTAGTCCAACCCCCTGCTCAAAGCAGGACTGATCCCCAGACAGATTTTTGCCCCAGTTCCCTAAATGGCCCCCTTAAGGACTGAACTCACAACCCTGGGTTTAGCAGGCCAATGCTCAAACCACTGAGCCATTCCTCCCCCACATGATGAGCTCGCACCTGGCTAGGTAGTGCGCTGTCGATTTATACCCTGGCTTTCAGAGCACTAAATCTCTGTCTAGACAAGCTGAGAAATGGGGGAGAGCCATGTGGTATTTGTGGTACCATTTTTACTTGTGCAACTCTAATTGCAGCTCGTTATTTCAGTGCTATTTATTTCTAAAAGAACGAACTGGTGTGCATAATGTGGCAGAGCTCCTTCTCTGCCTCGGTGGGTTCCATGCTTCCTCTCAGCATTGGGCTGGGGGATTCCTCTCTCCCTGGGGTTTCCCCCCATGTCCCTGGGTGTACTGTCCCCACCTTGTCTGAGCAGGGGTTTCTCCCAACCTCCCTGACAGCCCAGGATGTTGCCCAGAGGTGCAAGGAGCTAGGCATCACTGCCTTTCACATCAAGCTGTGAGGTACAGGTGGAAATAGGACCAAAACTCCTGGACCTGGTGCCCAGTCAGCACTGGGAGCACTTGCAGAAAGGGTGGTCGCCGGGGTCGTCATCTGTAAACCATGGCTGGCTTTTGTTTCATCATTAAACTCCTCAAAGAAAAGAAGAAGAAAAAACACTCTCCTGTAGCTGTCTGGCCTGACCCCGTCACAATAAATATATCACTGCCCTCTACTGGACAGAATCAGGACTGCTCAAATGCTTGGCATGGGACTTATACTGCTACACAGCTAACAGAAGTCCAAGAATGCAAACTGCTCAAGAATCCTGTGCCTTAGTGATAAACCATGTATCCTCCTCCTAGTTCTACACTCCCACCCCAAAATTATGAACATTTCCACGTGTCACACTCTGGTTTTGGGCTTTTTAACAAACATATTCAGTAGGTTGACTAAAGTCTGTAACTCTTTTGAGGAGTAGCTCTGAGCCCAATATAGAGGTCAAGTGGGCCAACTGGTATTTCTGCATCAAAATCAAAAATGGTGGGAAACACACTATTTTTGGGGGGGTAACTTTGAACCTGAAAATCAAAGTGAATCTCAATGGGCAGTGGAAAGTATTATATATTAAAATCCATATGAATCAAAGCAAAATGGAATGGCAAGGTTCCATGCACCTCTTATTCCTTCTTCAACCATCAGTCCCAAGTCTGGATGCCTAATTATTCTTATTGCTCTTCTCTGGATTTCCTCCACTTTGTCAATATGTTTCACAGCAAATATGAGCAGTATACTAAATGACATCTCATCAGTGCTGTATGAAGAGAGACCATCATCTCTCAGGTGCAGGAAGTGAAGTCTCTGTATATATAGCTCAAAATGTAATGGATTTATTTATTTATTGTTACTTCCATATTACAGTGCAAGCACTTATCTAATTTGTTGGAACAACCTTCCTCTCTCAGATTCTCTATCCATTTTTAATCTTCTCTGAAACCAGCTCTTTATTCCCTGTTCATAAGCACTTAAAAATAACAATAACTCGAGAGCCTGTTTTCAAATTGCAATCCTAGTTTAAAATTTTAAACAGTTAGATGAATTTAGGGGTGTAATCTGCATGGAAGATGCTATACTAAATATGGGGCTAACCCAATAAAAACCTGTGCATGTGAGTAACTCCACTGATAGGGTCATCCAATTGAAGTTATCCACATGCATAAGTGTTTTGCAAGATCATGCCCTATAGTGGTATTGAACTGATAACCACTATCATTGCTAGTTTTTGTCAGCCTACGGCTTTCCTAGTCTCTCACTCCAGTTGGATATCTATGTTTCAAATAATTTTTCCCCAAGAAGTATTAGCTTGCATGTTTCCAGACAGCATCCAGCAGTGTTTGTTCCTCCCAATGGGCACAATCTTGGGTTCAAAGTTTCACTTGAGTAAGTCTTCACCATGGACTATTGGATTGGCCTTCTTGGCACTTCAGTGCACTTTTGGCCAGGCTTCACATTTGTAATTTCTTTAGATCCCTGAGACTGGGCCCACAGGCTGCCTGCTAGAGGCCTCAGGGTCCTGCTATACCCCATTCCAGGTAGAATCGGAAGAGAAGTCCTTCAAGTGGCCTAGAGTGGTTGTGTGGAAGCAGCCAATAGAGAGGCTGCAAGAAGTAGCCAATCAGGGCTCAGCAGGGCCCTATAAAAGGAGCTGCAGAACAGAGGAGCAGGTAATTGTTGTCTGGAACTGGAAGGGAGAAGACTGGGTTACGGGCTGGCTGAAAGAGCAGCAGAACCATGGACAGTTCAGTGTGGTCTGCAACCAGAGTAGCTAAGAAGAAGCTCTTGGCTGGCTGATAGGACTGACCCCCGGAAGGGCCGCAGGAAGACAGTGTCTCCAGGGAGGAAAGTCTGGGGCTATAGACCATACCAAGGATGAGACTACTTAAAGACTAAGTCCAGGGAAGGCTAGAGAGAGACACCAACTGAGGAATACTGAGGTAGGCTCCTGGTGGACTGTATAGCCCCGAAGGGATCTGTTCTGATTCACATAGAGGGCTGAGTCACTGAAAGATCACCTGAGAAACCACCGAGAAAGGCGGCATTCCCGAGAGACGGGTGTTAATGTCGTTACAATCCCTTTAGATTATTATTTATTTTTCCTATTGCTATTTGAAATACTTTTGCAATTTGTTATTGCAGGGTTGCTAATGACGGAAGCTGGACTAGTGGCACTTTTTTTTTTAAAGAAAAAATACTATTGGAAAATACTTGCTTTGACCAAGAATTATATCATTTATCCATATATTTAAAGGGAAAAGATTGCCCAAAATGTGACCTAAGGACATTTAAAGAGAAATACATTTCATGCCTGATCTTGTAATATGCTCAACACCCCTTAGGAGGAGCTCAGTACCTCAAAGAGTCAACCCTTACTTCTTTGAGTGAGATAGTTTCTCTCAGATGTCTATTTGGAGAGGACCCTCTGTACATGTTCTCCCCACCTGTACGGAAACAGGAGCTCAACTTCCTCAGCAGCACCATTCCCCACTCCACCTGCCTTCCAGGTCATGGGTCAGCACTAAGAGAGGATGAAGACTCAGCAGGTAAGGGAATGGGGTAGGTAACCTAGAGAGACTGATATTATCACCTCTCAACCCATGCAGAGCTCTTACCTCAGGGGGTTCCAGTGAAAGCTGCAGCCATGTGGACTCCTTGGTAACACAGCTCCATTGCAGCCATATTGCCAAGTTAACTACCAGCCAAGGCTAATGTGAAGCCACAAGGCCTTCACACAGATGGTCCTGGCCGTGCACAGACTCCTGATGAGACACAGGTTCTGGGGGCAAAGCCTGCAGCCTCTCTTCTAAAAACCAAACCAAACCACACAGGTGAGGCGAAGGCTATTACCACTGTAGTGGGGCGGACTGCCCCACTCCCTGTGAGAGTGGGCTGTGGCAGGCCAGGGGGCCTGTGCAGACAGGGAGCCAATCAGAAAAGGCCTTTGATCCAATTCAGGCCAGGCTCAGATGTCTATAAGGGCCCAGAGCGACGAGCATCGATCTGTCCAGGCCTTGAAGAGGAAGGTCAGTCTCCAAGGGGGAGCTAGCCCGCAGACAGCGCAGCGCAGTGCGGCAGCTCAGAGGCTAAAGGCTCCAGCTCCAGCTCCAGCTCCAGCTCCAGCTCCAGCTCCTAGCTGCCAGGCTGCAGGCCCTGAGGGGAAGGGCCTAGCGGGTGCAAGGGGCCATAGGGAAGCGGCCCAGGGAAACAGACTGAGGAGGAAAAGGAGGAGGACAGCGAGGCTGATGCCAGAGGGTCCCTGGGCCGGGACCCAGAGTAGAGGGTGGGCCTGGGTCCCCCTGCCCCTTCCTTGCAGTACAGCCAGCCATTGGCAGGAGGGAGCGACCTTTATACCACGCCAGATCCCTGCCAAGAGGGATTAGACACAGAAGGCGATTGGACATGGTTGCATATTGTGGCCGGAATGTGGGACTGCTGATTATTGATCCCTGGAAGGGGGTGCAGATAGACTAAGGGGCACTGCCGGAGAGCAGTGGCCTCGAAGACGACGCCACCGAGCAGGGAGCACCGTGGGTCCAGAGATGCTGACTGAGGGCAGAAAAATAGATGGGACACCACCAGGAGGGGGCGCTCCACTGGAAGCGAGCTAATTCCCAGAGTTACAAGCAGGAAGCCATGGGTGGTGAGTCCCAAACCCCTTTACACCACACAAGAATAAGGAAAAAACTCTGTGAGGGAATCCTCACAAAGAGGCTTCCTCAGCCCCATCCTACAGGTTCTCCCCCTGAGAAGGTGAACCAGCCCTCTTATTAAATGTTTGTACATTTCTTCACAGAAAAACTCTCAATCAAAATAATAGGTCTGAAAACCACTACCCCCAAACATTGTGGAGTTCTGGTTTTGATCCAGTTTTGGGTCTGAACTCTGCAACTTGAGCCTTTCTCTTCATCAGACTGGTATGGATGACATTCGCAGCTGAGAGCCTTCAAGAGACAGATAACAAATTATGTCCTTTATATGCATTTTCTAGGGTTAGCCACTGGATGCTCAGTTTGCCATCCCTTTTGGGTTTGTAAAATTCTTCTGAAATTTGGATCCATTTCATTAAAATATCAAAGGACAAAAGATAAACTTAACAAGGAAATAGCTCATAAATGTTTTTAGTTACATACATATGCAAGCATATGTTTTGACTAATTGTTTGATTTAATAATTTGCCAGTTTGGTCTTTCCCCCAAAATATGATTGAATTAATCTGGAACTTTGCATCACAGAGAGGAAAAATGATGAAATCCATGCATCAAGATTTGATACCAAGTGATTTTTTCTTTTGGCCAGAGTATCATGCACACTACAGGAAGGAAGGAAGGATGAGTCCCTCTGATCTATGATTTACTGCCTGTTTCTAAGTGATTCTGGCTCTGTCAATACATTTGTTCACATCTCTAATTGTGTTAATGAATTGAACATAATTAAACTTACAATATGTCATGAGCTTCCTCTGGCAAACCCAACAGGTTTCTTAAGTATGACCTCCATGGTGGGGGCGGGGGCAGGGGAACAACCATCAATGACATTTAAAACTCCACAAACCTCCTCTGGGAAAACCTAAAAGATTTGGAATTTACCTTGCAAAGTCTCAGCACTTTCCTGGTCACAATATACAATAAAAGGGAGGTGTGCTCAAAAATATACATAAAGATTATTCCCTGAATATACAACACAGAAATGGAGAGTTACACTATTTCCTCCCCTTTCCTTACTTGGTACGACATATAACTTACCTCTCATGTACATAAAAGGGCCTGAAACTGCAAGGTTCCACATGCTGTCAGCAGCAGATGAGAGTGCAACTTTGTAGGAGTGCTCCCAAAGTTGCTGAAACATGCTTAATGATTGTCACATTGATATCCTTAGGGCTTTTCTACATGGGGACACTCAGGAAAGTTATACCAAATTAGCTAAAGGGCTGAAAGGAAAGCTCAATAGTTAAAGCACATTAAACCTCTGTGTGAACGCTCTCATTCAGACATAAAGTGACCTTACTTCAGTTTAGCTTAATTCAGTGAATTAATATGATTTAACTAAGGCCATGTCTACGCTGCAGGTGCTACTGAGGCATACTTACGGTGCTGTAGACATGCTGCTGTAACCCTGTAATGTAGGGGCAGACTACAGCAACAGAAGATATTTTTTCTGTTGTAGGAACTCCAGCTCCCCAACCAACAGTACATAGGATGATGGAAATATTCTTCCATCAACCTAGCTGCACATCTACAATGGGGAATAAGCCAGCATAGCTGTGGTGCTCAGGAGTGTGCATTTTAATTTCTACTATATGCTGACTCTATGCTGACCTAAATTTTAAGGGTAGACCAAGCCCAATGCACTTTAAATTCATACCTCTAGTTAATTTGGCTTAACGTTCCTGCTTGACTTTAGGTAGATAAGCCCTTAGGTAATGAAAATATCATTTTTTTCTTCAGCCTATAAACATAAATCTCTGCCTTGCTGCGCATATGGGTGCATATGACAAAATTGTCTGATTATGAGACAATACTGAGAAATTCTAGTATATGGAGATAACTTTTTTAGATTATAGTAGGACACTAAATATCCACCTGTAAAATCTTGTGGCTTCGATGGAACACGAAACTACAGATTCTTTCTATATCCTTCCTACTGTCCCTCTCTCACATAGCATTCACTGCTTTTGTTATTTTTATTTCATATAGAGAATAAAATGGCAACACTCGGCCATCTACCAATAGTTCCATCATCTTCCTTCATATGGAGGGAGTGGATTTGTAACCTCAGTTGAAAAATTTGAGAGTATGTATCTGCCACTTTTTAATCAATAGAATATTTTCTATAAAAGTATTGAATGTGTTTCTATTTCAAGGAGTTGTAGGCACTTACTGTTTAAACACTGCAGGCATACTACACTGTTCTGCAGTATAACTTGTGATGAAATTCCAAGACAACGTGCCACCAGTTCACTTTTGAGACTGCAACAGGTAAAAATATGGAATAAATACAACTGTCTAGGAGAAATCATGCCTCCATCAAAAATAACTGAATCTATTTAAATGTGTGCTCTCTGACTTTGGGCCACTAATTTCTTCATGGCAAACTATCCCTAGAGTCTGTTTTCTGAGGTGTTTCTCTCTGTCTTAATATGCTAAAGATCAAATGAAATTGTGAGGAAAATTTACGTTCTTTTGGTCATAACTGCAATGAATGGTCTCCAATTGGCGTATCTATCTGAGGGTTTTCTACTTTGCCTAACACTGTAGTATAGCTCTCTGAAGAGGGCCAGCATGAAGCCAATGCATTCTTTCAGTCCCATTTATGTTTTATTTTAAGGATTTACGTGGGATTAAAGTGGTTCGTAGGCATTATGCTGTCTCTCTCCACAAAAGAAAAGTGCTTTATGTGCTTTCATTACAAAACCATGGTATCTAATTACAGGTCTCTCATTACAGAACTCCAAGGCAACCTAGTATCATACTAGCATCAGTGGAAGGCTGGTGACATCCAAAGTGGGTAGGCAAACTCAACACAGTGAAACCTGTAGGATAAACACTCACACACAAAAAATCTATGGTTGGTGATATCTATGTGATAAATTACAACATTTATCATGCACTTTCGACTGTCTCCTCTACCTTCTGCTCACTAATCCAGCTCTGTTGGGGCCACTTGCAACATTCAAAACATCTTAGCACACCTAATAGTCACTTAAAAATACATAAAGTGGGTTGATCTAAACATAGTAAATGCTGGATATGTCAGTAACTGTCAGCTAGCCCATCCAACATTTTAAATTGTCATAAATGACAAAAATATTACTGCACTACGCAAAGGCCTTTCCATGGTTCTAAATAGAAGATCCCTACCTCCCCAAAACTCTATATAATGGAACTGGTAGATGAAGTTGCTCTTCCAGACAGCGCCATCCCTAGGGGGTTGCGGGGCCCATAGTGGAAATGACGGATTTGTCTCTTCCGGGACTGACCACATCACCCAATTGCACTGGCCCGCAGGGCCCCCCAAAGTGAGGGGCCCAGAGCGGTCACTCTAATTCACCTTCGTGAAGGGATGACTTCCAGCATACATCAAGAGATGGGTCCTGGGGTCTATTAGTAGCAACATAGGCACCAACTCCATGGGTGCTCTGGAGCTGGAGCACTCACAGAAAAAAAAATAGTGGGTTCTCAGCATGCACTGGCAGCCCCACAAATTGGTATCTCCCCCTGCCCCCAGCACCTCCCACCCACCATGGATCAGCTGTTTAGCAGCATGCAAGTGGTAGTGGGGTGGGGAAAGGGAGGAGCGGGGGTGGGGTGCGCTCAAGAGAAGTGGGTGGACTAGGGCAGAGTGGAGGTGGGAAGAGGTGGGGTGGGGGTGGGGTCTGGGGCGGAGCACCTCCCGGCAACTCATAAAGGTGGCGCCTATGAGCAAAACACACACAGATGGAAATCCGACACATTCCTATTGTATTCAGAAGAGTTCAGTGAATTTGAAAAAGCAACTCTAATGGGGAAACTTGGTGACAAAATGAGGAAAATACAGTGAAGTTTAGTGTTTCATGAATGCATAATACAGTTGTGATGAAATATAACTTCTATATGAACCAAATACTAAAAAAAGAACATTTTACATATTACATTTATAACTAATGTCGACAAATCTTATGGTCATGAACTGGGTCTTCCAGTGAAAGAAAGAGTAAAAACAAAATCCTAAAAAGCATAAAAAGCAGTAGATTTGTATGTTGATATTCCTTTATCCTGATGTTGATAATTATGATTGTTGTATTTAAATATATTGCTAATTTGTTTTGATTTCTTCCCCCCCGCCAAAAAATAATGGAAAAACAAAACCCCAATTTGCCATGTCTCTAAATCATATATGGACTTGCCCCTCAAAATTACATAGGCCCAATTCATTGATGTGGGTAAGGCCAGACAACCCTTTAACATAACAAATTGGAGTTTTGTCACTTTGGGAAGGGGAGATTTACAGTTTTCCAATGGAAACACTGAACTTTGCTTCCAGACTGGGAAGGTCCTGAGAGAACAAACCTTATCATCGTGATATTTTATATACAAAAAAGTTAATTTAGGCCCAGTTAGACTCAACACTAAACATTTTAAAAACATTCACACAGGTCCTGATCCAAAGGCAACTGAAGTCAATGAGAATCTTTCGATTGATTTCAGCAGACTTGGGATTAGGCCCTAAATTGGTACATCCTATTGCTGCTCTGCCCATGCTCTTCCTGAAGACCACCACATACTTTTTCTGCTGTGTCCCTTCTAACCCCACTATGCCATATAACTGAGGTTGGGGACCACTTTGCACTGTCTCAACCTTTTGCTCCTGGATACTTTCGTCAGTAGGGCGTGTGTCAGGGTACACACCAGTTAATCCAGAATAGTCTGCACTGAATATGGCCCATTGTGTGCAACCCTAAGATAAAGCCAACTGAGTTGCACCTCTGTAAGCAAAAGAAGAATTTGACTCAATAGGTGCAATTACTATCTCTGGAATAAGCAACTACCTTGAGAAAACAAAAGGAATAAGACTCCAAGAGAGAGAGTGAGAGAGCAATCTACTCCTCTTGGCTCCTCATAAGGTTCTTCTGTGGTGTATAGAAAATTGTATTAAAATTATAGAGTTATCACTTTAAATGCTTCGAGGTTTCTTGGTCCTGCTTGTGAACTAGGGGACCCTGTAAGAAAGCTTGAACTTGCAGTCAGTCTGCAGACAGATAGCCCAGACTAAGGTGGAGTGAATTGTGTCTCTGTTTTAAAGAGAAGCTGCCTTTGTTTTTCTGCTTTGGTTTCTTGTGTGTTATCATCCTGAATTCTAAACAAATAAAATAGTGTTACACTGCAGCCATCCTGCAAGCACATTCTATGTTTTTATCTGCAGTGAAACATAACACTCCCACCCTCTCCCACTTGTCGCCTTTTAGAAATCATTTTGTGATAGGTTTCAGAGGGATAGCCGTGTTAGTCTGTATCAGCAAAAACAATGAGGAGTCCTTGTGGCACTTTAGAGACTAACAAATTTATTTGGGCATAAGCTTTCGCGGGCTAGAACTCACTTCATATACTGTGCATATATATATAAACCTGCTACTGTATTTTTCACTCCATGCATCTGATGAAACCACCCACGAAAGCTTATGCTCCAATACTTCTGTTAGCCTATAAGGTGCCACAGGACTCTTTGTCGCTTTTTACAGATCCAGGCTACCCCTCTGATACGTGTGCTCTGAGAGAAACTAGAAGAATTAGACCATAAACATATAACTGAGGGGAGATCTGATGGCAAAACAGCGCAGTTTGTCTGGGTAGACCTAGAGAAGTAATACAGATTAGACAAGTAATTAACAGCATTCAGACATCTAAGTGAATGGCATAGAATGGAAACTTAAGCTCATTTAACTGTGTCTCTGGAAAGTTTCCTTCTGTTGTGAGCTACAATACTGCTTGTACAGTTTTATAAGAGATAGTCCCAATTTGGTTGTGACTGGTTTTCTAAAGAGGGAGAGAGAGCAGCTCTGTTAATTTTTCGAGCAGACTATTATGTATTAAATATGTTGTTATGAGAGAACTGAGATATTTCAGGAGTCAATACTTCACTGAGAATCCGGTTAATAACACTTCACTGAACCAAAGATTACAAGGATTACAGATACATAGAAGAAGGTTGGCTAAACAACAAATAAGGGAGAAAGGCTAATGGTTTACAATCACCTGAAAGGAGTACAAACCAACAGGAGAGAAGAAAAGCTTCATGTGATCCAGTAGGGTACAACGAGAGCTATTGGGATGAAAACTGGCTAAGCAATTAGGCAAAATTTCCTGAAGGCGCGATCTATTAGACTGTGGACTGGTATAGAAACAAGGCATCTAACCCCCCACACCTCCCTTCTTCTTACTTGTTTTTAATTCAGATGCACTGCCCTTCATACTCCTCAGAAAAGAATAAAGAATGCTGTTGCAAGTCTCTAACCCATCTGTCAGATTTGGACTTCCAAAGGTTAAAAGTTCAACCCCTTACAATTTCTTACCAGAACACAGTAAGCTCACATTTTCAAGCCATCAACTTGGATATCTGTCTGCCTACCTTAGTTTTCTGACAAAGGGCCACACCTTCCTTTATTGTAGGTCCACATGAACACTAGCTTGGGTGTGAGGTAATGAGATTGCTAACATTTTCACATCTCTGTATGCAACATTCAGAAAAAATTGGTTTGGTCTTTTCACTATGTGCACACAGCCTGATGACTCTCTGTCATCAAGCCTTCACTCACTTGGTATCCAGATATGGGAAGCATACAGTCATTCTGGTGCCTAGTTTCACCACTCAAAATCACATTCTAAGGAACACGGGATGCACTGTGAATACTCATATATTGGTAAGTTGGACAGCATTACCTATTAGTGGCAGGTGACTATGGGCTCAGATATCCAGCAGTGTCTGATACGGTTGACTGCTCAAATATGCTGAGGTGGCAATTACCATGGTACTGATTTAAAGAACTGAGCCTGCATAAAGACTGTCGTAAGGGTAAGGACTAAGCAGATGAGGGAGGAAAGCATGTACCCTAACAGATGGTTACTTAGCTCTCTAGTGGCTTCACACATGATAAGGTGCAGGTGCAAACTTATTCCTTCAGTAAATGGTGAAAAGAAGGCTACATCAGAATGAAAACTGTGGATTCTGCCAGCAGGGACTAACACTGAAGATACATATCAAAGGCAGATACATATTTATATATATGCCACAGAGGGGGGGGGGAGGGAGAGAGAATCATAGAAATGGTCATTGAGAAGTCACCAAGTCCAGCCCCCAGGAGTGAGGCAGGACCCTGTTTACCTAGACCATCCCTGATAGGTGTTTGTCCAACCTGTTCTTAAAAACCTCCCGTGATGGGAATTCCCTCCCTTGAAGCATATTCTAGAACTTAACTACCCTTATAGTTAGAAAGTTTTTCCTAATGTCTAACCTAAATCTCCCTTGCTTCAGATTAAGCCCATTAGTGCTTGTCCTACCAACAGTGTGAACAACTGATCAACTTCATTTTTATAACAGCCATTAGCATATCTGAAGAGAGGAAGAAAGATGCCAGTGGACATTTCAGAAAGGCACCTTTCTGAGCATTTGTGGGGCCACTCAGGAGTACCAGCACCACCAAGCTTCAGAAAATGGGTTAACATGACAACTGAAAAATCCAAGACTTAATTGCCTATGTGGACAGAGAATAAAAACTATATTATATTATGTAAATAACAGCCATTGTAAACCAGAAGTTATTTACCCTTTACAAGGGAAATAGCTCCATTAATAAAGCATCTCTTCCTAGTCATTGTTAATTATATATCGTCTTAAGAATTATTATCCCTTACCTTTATGGAACTCAATGCACATCAAGAATGAACCTGACACGACTCTGCTCCTCAATGATCTTCCTGAATCATTTTAAGAATGAAGGCTACCACTAGAAAAATAATAAATGACAGGATTTTTCCCCACTCAAAGTTTACTTTGATTCTGTGCAAATTTGCAAGTATGAAAAGATTACATCTTTACAGAAATCAGGTAAAAAAAAGTACATGGAGGTTTTTTAAATTAAAATATTTCTTTTGACGAAAGGGATTAGTCTAAGTTTGCACACTCAATGTAATTAGTGCATATGGTCCAGCTGTGAAGAAATAGCTGAGGACTTCTAACTTATTATTAATTAGGCTCATTAAAATGCAAGTAAGAGAACGATGCCTAGGTAAACAATACCTCATGTCATAAAGTCATTACTTGACAAGAGCTAGCCTTCCTAACAAGTCATTACTGATATTTTGTGGAGGTTTTTTTTAGGCTCCATGGGTGCCAGTTAACTACTTTTGACTGACATCAAGGACAGACATGCAAAGCTGGAAGGAGTCAGCAGTACTGCACAGCAATTCTGTTCACATCATTTCAAAATATGTCTGGTTGGGGTCAAAGGTTGACAGCCTAATGACAGGCCTTCTTCAACTGCTGTGGTGTCACAGCAGGAGCATGTCAGGGAAATTTTCCTGGGCCCCTCGCTGAATTTTTTACATGCTCACATTTCTTTCCTTGTCTTATCAGTGGGGCAGGATTGGCAGATTTGTGATTAATGCTGCTGAAGGAAAAGTCTAGAGACCATCCCATGTTAGGAACTAGCAGTAACTGCAGCTACGACTCCTAAGGTTCTCATCAGACATTTAAGAGTACAACAGAACTCAGCATTTTCTGATTCACTGATATTAGAAGTGGGATGGGAGATTAGCTGGGGTTTTGGCCGTTACTATTAACTGGAGTTGTTACATTCCCCATCAAGAAAACAGACTGTAATTACTAAGTACTAGTGTCATGAGCAATCCCTTCCAGACACATAAGAAAGGAAGATACTTTTTTCTTAAATGTCAATACACTCAACAGCAAGTTGTTTTTCAGAGTTTTAGAAATGTTTGCCGTTCTTCAGAGTCCATGCACGCTCTCTTATAAATCACTCCAATGATGCAGCCTCCAGTATAAATGGATCAAAAGATGCTATTGACAGATGCTGAAATGAGTGTCTACCTTTAACACAGGGTCAATTGATAAGTGTCTGATCTAGACTTTTGACTGACATGAAGAGCTGTCAGGACTCTTAGTTACAAGTGGTGACTAGGCACTGAGAAAAAGTCTGCCTCAGTACTACGTTTATTACAATAAACTGTGATAGGGAGAAAGATTGGGAACCAGATTATAAGAAAATCTGAAACCAATGAATTTAATAGGACTGTGATTTGGAAGATTAAAGCATGATCTAATAAAGCTTCCCTAGTGTCTCTTTATCACTATTACTCCCTTTAATCATCCTGTCTAAAAGTGGATATAGGAAATTCTTTATCATTTATGGTGAAAACTACCCATGAGATGTGCTGACTGGATCGGAGAGCTGCTGCAGAAGCAGAAATGGCATCTCATCTTGGTTTCATTGTGGATGCTCCTTCTCTGGAAGCCTGCATGCTCCAAAAAAAGTTTTGTACCAGCTGTGCTCCACAGCCTCACCAGGCGCCACACTTCTGAAAAACATGCCATGGGTTGGCAGTGAGAGTGTTTTTGCCTCCATGTACTTTTATTCCATATACTGCTGTCTCAAAAGTGGCAGGATGAAGGGGAAATTATTTCACCTCTAAAAGTGAATAACTGACATGCAGCTGTTAAACCCAGATACAAAACCACTTGGAGGAGGCAAGGACTCGTACCTATAAGTACCTAAACAGATAGGTCTGCCAGGGACAAGGTCCCAAATTGAGCACCAGAAATCCAGGATTGCATGTGGATATTGGACCCTACCAGGAATAAATGCCCCCCAATATCCCCACAATAGCAGGTGGGTGTCACCTGACCAGATATAAACCTACTCCCACACATTTCATGCTAAACCACAGGACGATGTACCCACATCTATCCCAAACGAACACAGCAATATCATCAAATTCAACTACAGTCATCTGCAGTGCTAAAACTGCAAGATACAGTGTACTGAGCTACTATAAATGAGCAAAAGCAGTTCCAGCCACCTGCAGCCCACAGGGACACCACAAATGCTGTCCTGATGATGCCTGTTTTGCTTTCAGAAGAAATAGGAGGATCTTGCAAGTAGCTAACGCCTTTATGGCACAGCCTTCCTATGTTTTTTCTCTAAACTCTGAGGAATATGGTGGAACCAGCACAGCAAAGCAAGCCTACTCAATGAAAGTTTATCATGTTTGAACATGGTAGGGAAGACTTGAGTTAGCAGACACACCATAACACAATGCTGCCAGGACATTGCAGTCAGTGTAGACCTGGACAAATTATGTTCAGCATCATGTTGCACAGGTGTAATTAAACCCTGGGGGTCTGAGACTAGATGAAAGAGTCAAAAGGCTTGATCTATTTCCTTGTTTGCATGCATATACACACACACACATATTAATAAACACACACACACACACCCTCTCAATTCCCATGCCAAATTTATTAAAATGCTCCCATTATAGCCTGTAGGTACAGATAGGGAAAAAAAGATTATTATTAAACCAAATACCAAAATATGCAATCATCGGATAATAATGATAGAGGTCTCCCCACCAACCACAAGAGCCTCAAGATTATTCGAGGAAACCAGTATAAGCACAGGTAAAGCTAAATCATGTTTTTATAAGAGCAACTACTGAATGAACATTTTAAAAAGGTATTCACCCAATTGCAGTAGTTACTCCCAATTTTTTAAGCCCTTCAGTGGCATCTTAGAACCCCTTTAGCAAACCTGTTCTGCTAAAGACTTTGCCTTCACACAATGAGTAAGACATGAACTTCTTCAAGGCAAGAGCCAACTGCCACCACCACCACATCAACATGCACAGACAACACCCCACATAAGGATAATATAAGAGAAAAGGAAAAAGATATATTGTGCCGCGTGTGATGACAGTTTGCAATGTTTAAATTCCAGAGTGTATTTGTGCAGCTGCTGGGGATATCAGTACCGTTGACTAGCACACAATGTTTTAGGGATATTTAGCAGGTGTCTGACTTTCTACTTTAAATACCCTAAAAAGGGGAAAGGAAACAAGGAGCTATGAGGTTGTGTAACAAGGGTGGCAAGCACTTGTGAGCAAACACTGACATCACTACAAATAGAAGTGGTAAGCATTATACTGGGGGAGATATATTTTGGGAACTGGCGAGGAAGCCTTTTTAAAGACTGGGGTAGTACTCTGCAAATGACGGTAGTTGCCTGTCCAGATTTTTGTAGGTAGAATTATCTGCTGGTATTTGAGTATTACCTACAGGTAGTCAAACGGCTTTGGTATTTTATCTCTCTAGTTACCATGGTTTTAGTTTTTGAACGACATCAAGATAAATATATAAAAGATAGTGGGGGCGGGGGGATAGGGGAAAGGTGGTTGTTGAAAGATATCTGTTCAACTTCCTTATCAGTTAAACGGCTTTTAAACTGTGCCTCTAACGGTACATGGATGAATTCTTCCCCTCAATTTTAATGCTGTGAGTATTCTCAAAATGCCTCCATGACCTTCCCATCACACATTGACACATATAGCCTAAATTTGCATCTTGCATCACCTCAGGATACTCATGGCTAATTTCATTATTTTGGAGAGAAAATGCAAATGAAGCCAGACAGCTGGTGCTTTCCTTGTGGCTAAGAGTGATGGAGGGGCCTAAGGCCTACCTCATCAGAGGCTCTAATACCCTTTTGCTTAGACAGGCCCTGGCGGGAAGAAAGCAGGGATGCTGCTAAAGCAGCAGGAACAGATGGCAAGAAAGGTAAAAAGATGGAGAAGCAAGTCTCGCTTTAGTTATTCAGAAGAAGTTGTAGTGTCAGTTACCTAGGTAGATTGATATGGTGTTGCAGGATGATCCTGTATCTTTCAGATTCCCTTTCTTTTCAGGTTCTTAACTCATTGGAGATTTCAAACTCAGGCACTTATTTAAGGTTGTATAGAGTTCTTATTCCAGTTTATTTGACACAATTTGTCAATACTAATTAGAACCAGCAAAGACCTTGGTTATCTATTAACTCCGGCCTATTGAATGTTAACTCTTAATTCTTCTACAATAGTCATCCTAGCTCTGACAGCGGTTCAAATGTTACCTTTCAAGAAGTGAAGTATTTTTATAAAAAAGTTTATCCTTCCTTTTCATGAGACAGATATTTTAAACCAATTTCACCCTTGATTCATGAAAGGAGGAAAGGAAAACAATAACATGCCTGTAAAAACCTGTCAAAACATCAGCTGATAAAGCACCCTTACAAGAGGCCCATAAAAGAGTAATGCCATTCAACACAAAACACTGAGCATTTCAGAGCAATTTAGAACAGCTTGTAAGAACACATTTCATGGAAATGTTTTCTGACATCTAAAAAGGTAATAAGACCAGGGGCATCTTGATTGGTAGGATTTTATATGTATTAGTGTTGTTATTGTTATGATTTCTAGCGAAGTTATTGTACGTGGCAAAGTCTGAAATCTTCTTTCACACAGCATACCTGCAGGCAAATGCAGAGGAGAGATTTTTCCAATACATTAATTGAAGAGGCAGGTATTTTCAAAGAATCATATATATAAAATCTTTTTAAATGAGAAAAATAAATGTTAAGATTCAAAGTGAATGAGTAGTCTTAAGCACCAAGGGGTGTGTGTGTGTGGAATATAATACTTTACTCTTATGTAGCACCTTTCATCCAGAGATCCCTAAGTGTTTTACAAAAATGAAGTGAGCTTCACAACACCCTTATGAAATATGCTATCAAACAGCTTTTGTGCACTCTCCAGTGCTTTCCTAGGCCACATTACACAATAATTAGTAAGATGCTTTCCTCGTTAGATATTGTGATAAAACACACCATTGTGCCCATTTCACACATGAGCTAGCAGAAGGACAAAGATATCTGTGGAATTTGTATTAGTGGTTTCAGTAGAAATGGGCCACCAAAGCCAAAAGTGAATTCGGCCCAGAGAAATCAAGTGACCTTCCCAATGTCATACACGGTATCAGCAGCAAAGCAAGGAATATAGATAGAATCCAGAAAATTTGACTACCAATTCTCATAAGATGCACTAGCTATATTATATAGGATACCCATTTATTCTACTGTCACTGAATCCACCCACTCTGTGTGGAGGCACTCAAAATTAACAGATGCAACTTTTACATTCCTGTATTTTTTTTTAATAAGATACAGTTTCATATAGTTTGGCTACACAGTTTGTCCATCTGCATTTCAGAAATCACAGTAAAGGTTATTCTAAAATAATTTACAGTAAAGGAATCAGCATGCCAGGAGGCTAGAAAGAAACATCATTTCACAGCCAATATTTAATGGCACATGCCAGCCTGGACCCCTCATCACCAATGGGGACTGTGATTAGGGACCTCTGCCTGTAGCAGAAGACGTTTAACAGACATGAGGGACTTAATGCTGGGGCCAGGAGCTGCTGCATCATCACAGCCTGGACCCATGCACTTACCATCACCAAGGACTGTGATTAGGAGGTTCACAGCAGCAAGGATTTGGAGAATACCTTCAGTTCCTTCCATGGCGTTTTTAGTTTGTCTGTTTTTTTTTTATTGTAATCTTGTCCGTCTGCCATTCATCCACGGCTCTCACCATGCCCCTCTTTTGCATCACAATATTCATCCCACCCTCTCCCTTTCTGCTTCTCCTTTCCCTTTTCCACTCCGCCCTCCCCCATCTCCCCTTCCTGGTTACCCTCAGCCCTCTCAAATTCCCACCAGTTCTGTGTACACCTCTTTCCTCCTCCACCCTGATCCCCTTGATCCTCCCACCAGTACAAATATAGGTCCCCCATCTGTATCCTCTTCCTTATCTCTGGTGACATTTGCCTCAACCCTGGCCCTCATTCTATTGTCACCCTCTTCACCTCCCTGACAGTCCCCACCATCACCTCTGCTCCTCTCATGCCCTCATTCCCAACCTCACGCTCCTCCTCGTCCCCTCTCCTTCTCTTGCGGTCTCAGTTATCCACAACCTCTTCATGTCCTGGCTCCGCCAGCTCCTGGCTCTTACACAGAGCTGGATTATCTTCATCTGCCACTGCCTCTGCAGCTGCCTTCACTGATAGAGACCTCTGCTTCTCTCACACTCCCTGCCCTGGAACAGACCCTGGTGGGATTACTAGGCTTCTTTTCTCACATTCCTGCTGCTTCCAAGCCCCCCATACTCCTCCTCCTCCTCACTCTTTCCTCTCTTTTGAGCAACAGTGTATTTAGTTTTTCTCTCTTCTCCTTCTCCGTGTTGCTTTGATCTATCATCCACCCAGCTCCTCCCCATCAGACTTCCTCTCTGATTTCAGTTCCTGGCTCTCTCCTCCACAATCTCCCACACTCATCCTCACTGACTTCAGTTTCCAAGATGACTCAACCAACGCCTTAACTGCTTTCTTCCTTACTCTCACCTCTCCATTTAACCTTCAGCCTGGTTCAACTTTCCCACTCACTAAAAGAGCCACTCACTTGACTTGGTCTTTACTAAGCATGGCTCTCCTCTGACTGTGAACCCCTTCTTTTCTCCCTCTATACCTGATCTCTGGGTAATCTCATCCACAAACCCAAATGTAGCTACCATCTCTACTGACCAGTCACAGACCTCCCTTTCTGCTCTGGACCGGTCTCCCCAGTCCAAACTAAAATCTCTGCCCATCTTTCTGACACTACCGTATGGATTTCTAGCCATCAAGCAAAGCCCTTAATCTTCCCCCCTTCATCCCTTCCCCTCACTTCCTTTTTCAATCACTGTGGACAACACCTCCATCCTGCCTGTAACCTGGACCTCTTTTTACACCCTCACACTCCAAGCAGTATCGAAGCCTCAAAGATTCTTTCTGCATGACATTTCTAAGATACGGCCTTTCCTGTTCATCCACAGCTAAAACTCTCACCCAAGTTTTCATCCTCCTGAGTCTCAGTTACTCTGTGTGTGCGCGCGCGCATTCACACTCATATGTAGTAATTAAAGGACGGTCCCTTCCTCGCATAGATCTAGGGAAATAATTCAGGCCCATGTGCATAGTCTTTTGTCATGCAATTAGTAAACAGTACTTTCATCTTACTGGGACTGGTTGTATGAGAGATGACTATTCATGTGAGTAATTGTTTGCAGGATTCTATTCACTCATGACTGTTCTACTCACAGTTTTTGTACCAATTTAACTATTTTGACTAGGGGTATTTTTTTTAAACCAAAATAGTTAACTTCGACAGAACCCTCAGTGTGGGTAAATTTCCCATGTGTGAATAAGCTTTACCAGTATAGGACTCCTTTATACTGGTATAACATTGTCCACACTATAGGATTAACTATTCTTGTTTCAAACCAATATCGTAACAAACAAACACTGCCCTTAATGTCTGATTTTGGAAGGTGCTGAGTGCTCTCTACTCCCACAGAAAACAATGGGAATAGAGGATGCTGTGCTACTTTCAGGAGTGGACCTTTACTATTCTTTATCTATTAATCTATAATAGATGAACATTTAAAAATTAAAATAAAATATCTGGAAAAAAATAGAAAGGTAAACTATAAAATGTGTCCTATTAGAATTCAAAGCTTTCGGTAGAATCTTCCTTGATTTAGGGGCAAGATACAATAACTGACAACAGTAAATACTAATGCCAGTTTTAAAACACTTTTTTAAATCTAAAAATAATCCATTTTGTCAAGAATATATGCAAGTGACCAAACACTTTTCTATACTCACTTAATAGTTTTAACTCACTGTTTGTGTGGTACAATAAAAGTAATTTGTCACTGAAATTAACTTTCAGTTCTTTTCACCATTAATCTCTGACCACTATATTCTGCATTCTTTTGTGACCGCTAAGCTGCAACTGTGATCTGATATCTCATTCATAGCCCAGCTGTGTATGTGCAAAGCTCTGCAAAAAAAAAAAAAAAAATCTCTTATTTGACCATGAACTTTAGATGATCTAGTTAGCGTTACTGTCAAGCATCCCGCGGTCTTTTTGAAAAGCAGGACTTGTCCATGCTGCCCTCTGGCCAACTTCAGTGGGACTAAACCACTAGCGAGAGCCATCAAACTGCCTGACAGCTTGTCACTAGTAAGGCTCCATTAATTTACACATATTTTCCACTGTTTGGCATTTACCATGATAACTCTTTTCTTTCCAAGCAGCTCCTGTTTGCATTTAACACTTGGGTTAATTTTCATCAGAGTTTAAATTTAGCCATCAGTATTTCAGGGGAGCTGTCAGCCAACATATGGAGGGAAAAAAATCCTTCTGAATTTATAATAAAGTGGAATCTGTTGAATGTGAAACAAAAACCAACTGCAATATACTGCAAGGCCCCGATGGGGGGAGCAGGGTCAGCAAAGAATAGCAGAGTGGATTAGTTGTTCTATTCACCAGAGTGGCATCTGAGCACCTCAGGAGCGTCTTGATATATCAAAAAATGATGGAAAGACACAGTTCAATTTGTCCCCCTTTTATAAAGGATAATTAACCTGTCAGTCTTGCTACTTTAACAACTTCATTATATTGGAGCAGAACTGGGTGCAGGAAGCCCATGTCTTTTTCCAAAAAGAACACAGGGCACTTGTTTAAATGGTTGAGTAAAAAGGTAGGAATCCCCCCATACCACCATCCCTATATTATTCTGTGGTTTCTGAAAAAAATGGAACATGATTCCTTAAATTATGTAATCAAACTGACTTTAATGTGATACACTGCCAATAATTTTAACTCAGAAAAGTGAAAATAATGTATCAGGCAAAATAGGAAATAAAATCATATCATTTAAAGATTGAGGTTACAAGGTTGCAGATGATGATGGACTGTTTGAAAACTATTGTGATGCTTCCTAAAGGGACACTGCCTTTCATAAGTAATGAAGAACAATCTTAAAAAAAACGATTTTAAAATATATTTTGATTTATTCAAGGAACCAGGTTAATAAATGCTGTTGATAAACTGGACAGCCCTCATACAATTATATTTAGGAAAAAAAACTATGAGTTGATGCATAAACCTTTTAAATGTACAAATTTTAACATTTTTAAAGTATTTTTTGTTTCTTAACTTGACATTAACTAACTTTATCACACAGTCCAGATAGCATCATCTGGTATCTTAGAGTACAATTTTGCTACTTACAGTACTTTATACATATTATAATAATTGCATTTTTACAGATATATTTTAGGAAAACAAATATGTAAAGGGCAAATGAAGGAAATGGTTTTCTAAAATATCAGTTCTCGCAATTAAAAAAGTTTATGTAATAATGTCTGATGACAACATTAAAACTTTCATTTTAGTAATTCAGCTCTTCCTTGGTGAAAGCAGCACAGAGTCCTGTGGCACCTTATAGACTAACAGACATATGTTATGTGCCACAGGACTCTTTGCTGCTTTTACAGATCCAGACTAACACAGCTACCCCTCTGATATTCTTCCTTCGTGATTATTTTTAATATAGTTCTTATATTATCACTAACATTAAAATAAAATAATTTAATCACTTCTACATGCTTATATGTAAAATCTCAATAGCCATCTCAGGAACTACACAGCTGTTGAAGGTTGTTTTTTTTTTGGTTTTTTTTTTAATAAAACTTTATACTGAATGGGCTAGATCCTCAACTAATGTCAATGGGGCTGTACCAATTTATATCAGCTGAGGATCTGGCCTAAGATGATCGAAAAATATGATTGGTTCTAATTAAATTAAATGTCCTGTTTTTTATGTTGTACCATATTCAAGTTTGTCAGTAAAATCCTGAGATCAGTAAGGTCTGCATTTCAACATAAATCTTAACAGATACGGATAAATATAAATAGAGATTAAAGCAGTCAGGAAGCTCTGTAGCTAAGGAAAACACAACTTACTTTTACTTAATTAATGTTTGTGAAGTATTTGGCGATAAACTGTTGTAAAAATGAAAAATTGTATTTATTATTATTATATACCACTGGAAATAAGGCATCACAAACCTCATTTTCAGGTCTATTTTGATTACTGATTCTTAACACCATACATAGATTAGTAGTAACATTTGATGTCATTTCATTTTCAAAGTTTTAAGTAATATTTAAGCAAAGAGTTGGAGTGACACATTATGTCAGATCAGTTTATTATAAATGTTTGTAGATGCATGTTCATTAGATAAATAAGAGGGGCTGACACTGAGCTACATACTAGCACAAATGTAAAAATAAACACTGACAGGTCCAATTCTGCAAGCTGCCAAGCACCATGAATTCACATCAGTTTGAAGTCATCGAAGGTGCTCAATACATCACAGAAGTAGGCTCCACGTTTGTACCCCAAGCCAGGGAGAGGATTGACCTTTTGAAGTGTAAATCATATTCTTTTTTGCAAAATCAGTGAAAAAACTGTTAAAACCAACTTTACAAAGCCTGAAATTAAATAATGCAGGATCAAGACATTTTTGCAATAAAGCATATGATTTCATTTATTTTTAAACTTTAAATTCATTACTTTATCCATTTTATAGGCAGGCTAAGGGTTTTCCTTATCTGTTTCATACCTTTCTGGATTTTTTTTATTATTATTACATTTGTTTTAAAGAATAGACAATATCTGGCAGACTTTCAGCCTACTCTATTTATCTAACAAATGGATAGCTCTGAACGTATACAATAATTGATTTGGCTTGGCATATTTTGCATCATTTTGATTTGAACTACTGTCTGCCTGCATCTGTAAATATAAATTAAAAGCTTGATTATCTTTTCTGCAATGGTATTGTGAAAGTAGAAACAAAATTCAAAATGGCAACTGTTCTTGCCACTGGTGGTTTTCCAACTTGTACGCTGCCTCAAAAATTTGGGTTGTAGACATGGAATGTCAGTGTTTCACTACAGCACTGACATCGAACTTTTTTTATATAACTCGGCATGTGTGTTAGCTATTTCTTTTAAAGAAAGGCCCAAGGGCCACTGAGAGAGGAAGAATCCTGTGCTGCTAAACTCTCAAGCAAGACTAGCATTAGCGGCATTGTAGGTGGGAAAATACATGACTCAAATTCCTTGTGAACTAATGTTAGGAGACTGGAAATGTTATGAAGGCAATAGAAGGCGAAAGCTATCAGTCAAGGCCTATTGGACATCTGCAAAATATAAATGAAGCAGAGCCGGTATAAAGGACAGTATCCATTAGGTAGATCTTGCCCTGTATTTGAGAAGTACTACAGCTCCTTTTGATGAGGTTTCTGTAATTAACATACGGTATATAAATTCTTTGGGCCTAATTAGTTAAAATAAGTAAATAAAAATATAAATAAAATACGTATAATCACTAAATAGTTAAGTGTGATGTGTAATGACCTGCGCTTTCTTACAACCCCTAGTATTCTTTTTCCCTCTTTTTACGCATTGTTAATATTTGATATTTTTGTGATGTTTTGTACCATTTTCTTGATTTTATATACTACCAGATTATACTTTTGTTGGGCAAGGAGTAAACGTTTAAATAAAAAATTGTATCAACAAATCCAGCTACCAATATATTTTAGGGATGCAAGGTACATTTTAGAGACTCTTACATGCCGGAAACAGAGAAATAAGAACTACCACAGTTAATAAATGGCAAAGCAAGAAAGATCAGCTAATCACAAGTGGATCACATACACAAACATCAGTAGGGCCCTTTATGTTTAACAAAATGCTTAAACTCACTTAATCACTATGATTTACATATTTTTTAATCATGGATCAACTCTGCAATGGCTATAGTACTTCTCCAAAGGACTGAAACAGTTTTTTTCTGTAATGACTGCAAGTCTTTTGATTTGCAGTTGTTTTGTTCCAGTACTGAAATGAGAAATGAAATTGAAGTGTATAACAAAATGTCACATTACTGCCCCATGTTGTGAATGGCTATTAAAGCTACGATGATCCACTACACCAAAATGATACCATACTAACATTCGGATGATCCACCTGCCTTTCCTCACCCATTTTGCTTTACATTAACACATCGCTACCACGACATAGTGCTCATTCAGGGGCAAAACAGCATTTTTAATGCACAAAATTAAATATTTGTCAAAATAGTGATCAAAATCACAGCTGATGATATTTGGTATCACCATTTCCCATGGCCTCTCACCACATTCCAGCAGAATGAAATATTTGAGGATAGCAGCCCAAAAACAATTTGAAAAAAGCCAGGATTGAGGAGCAGGATTGAAATCACATCCCAAATGTTCATCCTCTGGCTATGGCTTTTGTTCTGGATACAAATGGAAACCAGATAGGCCCCATTTTCTGGTTTTGATTTGGAAGCAGCCAAAATCTTGCAGTAGTAACTATTCTTACAAGATTTCAGTCCACGATAGCATCATTCATTCAAAATGACAGAAAAATCCATGAGATTAGATGACATGGTGCACTCACTACCTTTTTCTCTTAAATTTCTGATTGGTTTGGCACAGCATTGACTCTGAACCCAAACCCATAAAGTCTGATCTGGCCTGGTATATGAACTCTAGCCTGAACCTAATGAAGTGCCAGACCCAAACACTGCCTCCTTCTGCTCTGAACACCACTCTTTAAGGTCTCTGCTTTGCTCATGTTATAAATTTCCAAACTTCACTATAGCTTACTTATGTGACTTGCAACTGGTGAGCTACCAAGCAGAGAACTACTGTATCTCAAGGAACTATGATTCCTATCACAAATCAATATATTCAATTAGCAGAAGTTAGAGATGTTAAAGACCAAAAAGGCCATCCAAATCCCTCTCTCCACCAATGAAGAATTGTTCCCTAATGTACATTTTCTAGTGCTTTGCCCAGTCTAGTTTAAAAAAAAAAAAAACGGAAACCAAAAAGCTGCACAATTTTCACCATTTCATTTCCTTTTAACCAACCTATGCTTTCCCTCTCCTAATTGCATCATTCCTAGTTAAACACTCTTTTACCACACAAACTCATTCCGCTCCCTTTTTAGCATTTATGTCCTTAAAGTATCTGCAGATGTAGATGGTGAACTTACACATACATAAAACACACTCTTAGGTGTTGCTTAGGCAAGGTATACATATTCAGGACTTTTAAATCTTTCCCCATAAGTCAGCCCATCCAACTCTTCCCTGAATGTCTTCCATTTTGTAAATAAGATTCCTGTAGCGTGATGCCCATTTTTCTCCAGGGCAGTATCCCTCTTCATACTTCTAAGGATTTCTTAAGTAAATTAGTGCTGACTGTGTCATAGCCCTCCACTTCAAATTCTCAAACAATCTCTTAAAGAGGGCTTGGCTCAGACATAGATGAAGAAGTAATAGAAGCATGGTTTGAGAGAGCCATACTGTCATGAGGAATGAGAGTGATAAGGAAGCAATGTGGAGGCAGTTGTCCTCTACAAAAAGATACCCTCCCTCTCTGAATTCCCCGTGATCCATAGGATTTCCCACACAGGAGAGATAATTCACAAAAAAAAATCCATGGCATCAAGACCACAGAGATTTCAGCTTAGCTTTTGCCTTTTTGTAGGTTTTCATACGAGGTGATTGGAACGTTCACGATGTTTTCCACACATTTCAGCAGATTATGATCCTGGACCAAACCTGACATGAATTATAAATAGTTTGCTTTTCTATAGCACCCTGCTGAAATCTCAATGTATTCTGCAAACAATAACAAATGATGCCTCACAGCAGCCCCATGAAACAGGGAGGTATAATTAAATACAGTTTACAGATGGAAATAATTCGCATATAGACCAGCTCTGGTCACAAAGGAAATCAGTGGCAAAGCCAGTCTGAACCCTGTGCTTGAATCACAAGGTCACCCTTCCCCTCTTTAACATCTAACCAAGAAAGCATGGTGAGTGTGCGCGCCAAACCTAGAAAGCATGGGATGTTTACTCAGCAGCCTTTTATAGCTCCCAAGATGCACACTTTTTCCACACAATTAGGAACACAGGAATTGCCAAACGGGATCAGACCAGAGTTCTGTTCATTACACCATTCATTATTTTGTAATACTTTTATCATCTTGCCTCTCATCTGTGTTCTTTCTAAGCTAAAAAATCCTATTTTTTAAATCTTTCTTCATACAAGAGTTTTTCCGCACCTTTAACAGATTTACCTGAAATCACACAAAGAAAAAATAAGTTGTTATTCATAGACTATGTGCTATAAATGTGGAGAAGATTCTTCCAACAAAAACAGAGCTGTGTGCCCAGTTTTAAGTGAAAATCTTAACTATAGAGCCACTGCTGGTATCTCCATACGACATTATGAAAGTCACATTTAGAGCAATACCCAGGGCCGGTGCTTTCATTTAGGCGACTTAGGCAGTCGCCTAGGGCGCCAACATTATGGTGGGGGGTGGCATTTTGCTGGGGGGGCAGTAGGCGGCTCCGGTGGAGCTGCCGCAGTCGTGCCTGTGGAGGGTCTGCTGATCTCGCGGCTCCGGTGGACCTGCCGCAGGCATTTCTGTGGACTGTCTGCTGGTCCCGCGGCTTGGGTGGACCTGCTGCAGGCATGCCTGCGGCAGCTCCACTAGAGCCACGGACCAGCGGACCCTCCGCGGGAATGCCTGTGGCAGCTTCAGCAAAGCCGCGAGACCCGCGCGCGGGGCGGCGAAATGGCCCGGTGCCTGTGGCACTAGAAACCCTGGCGCCGGTCCTGGCAATACCTAAGTAAACTTAAGGTGATCTTACATTCACCAGAAGCAGGGCAAGGGTTCTGGAAGCACCACAGTTTGCCTTTCTCTGGGCACACTTAATTAATTGCATAGTGTATTCTTCCTCTGCAGAAGGGCAAATTTGGTATCAAATCAAGAACATTCCAGAAGCAAAGTATTCACTTTGATCTGTTTTGGGGATATGCTTATGTATGTTCATAGAAAGGGCCAAATTCTGCACTCAGACACAGGCAAACAGCTTCCATTTTTTTAAGTGGGAGTTCTAGGTGCATGCATTTGATGACAGAATTTGATACAACATTTTGTGGATGCAAAGATCCAAAGTTCCATTCAGACCATCCCCCGCTACATGGCAGTTTCGCATGTGCTGTAATCAGTTATGTTTGTTCTTGTGGTTAACCTGGCAGATCTATATCTTTTGCAGTATGAAACTGGGGCTACTTTGAACATGGAATCCTAAAATGACTGAACATATGGTTGACTGAACAAAAATAAAAATCTCCTCTAATATCCAACCTTAAGATTGCAGCTGCAAACCCAGAGTTGTGTTTTCTGATTAATTTCCTCCTTTCAGGAAAGACTACAAGGATCATTAAGGTCTTGCGGGATCAGGCCCTTTATCACTCCTTTTCACATTATCATTAGTTCAGCAATATTCTGAGATGCAGCAGATGATTTGGAAAGGAATGACAAACTCAGGCCTATTTGGCACCCCTTAAATCCAAAGGCTGGGATCAAGTCAGCTCTCATACCAGTCCCATTTTTTGCACGCAGTTAGGTCCTGGCTTTCATTGTTTGGGTGGATATATACAGCATATAACATTTTAGCAAGCTGCAAACTTTGTACAAAAATCTGCCTTCTTTTTTTTTTAAAACTATCATGTTTTTCCTTCAAATGCACTTATCATTTGTAATGTGGAACCTTTTACTCTATCTATCCATCATCTGTCTGCCTGACTACCTATCTATCCAGATGCAAATTGCTGGGTTACTATATGCAAACCCTGTACAGCAGGTACAGTCTATTTGGAGTGGTTAAGGTAAAGCCATTTTTTTATTGACACATTAACTCTTGAGTACAGTGCAAATAAAACCTTGCATGGAATAATTTTATATGACAGAATATTTTATTGTATGAGCTCTTTGCAGCCATGATTCATTGTACATGGGAAAATGAAGGAAAAAAATGCAACTATATATGTATGCAGAGAAAAGAACTTATAACAAAAACTGCTGTAGGACTTCATTCAATATTAGAGTGAGTGGCTGGTATAAGTTGTGTGTACATAGCATGGATGTATATGGGAAGCAGGATGCAGTCTGGATTCCCATGTGGATCTCTTAAGGGTGATGGGTGAAGCTTCCCCTGGGAGGAGGCTAGCTCCCTGTCCCACCTCTTCCACCTGCGGCCCCACCCACACTCCACTCCCGCTCTGTCCCAGGCCCTGCCCCCTCTGCACACAGCCCCTTTGTCGCGTTGTTCCTCACCCCCCAGCTATGAGATCCATCTTGCCTGGTGCTCGTCCTGTCCCTCTTCACCTCCCCTCCTGCTGCTCGACTCTTCAACCTCCCACCTACCACTCACCTCCTCACCCCTCGCATCCCTCCTCACCCCGGCCACTTCTGCAGAGGAGGGGAGGACAGGAAGGATGAGACAAGCTGTGGGGATGTCCGGATGGAAGATGTAGTGAGACAGAGTGGCCTCCCTCCCAACTGGAGGGTGAGAGAGCACTACACTCCCCTTGGTGGGTGAAGCCGGACCTGCCCTTACCCCCCTTGCAGGAGTACCAGGATGGGGCAGGGAGTATAAAAGGAAGATGCTGCAGCTCAGTTGGGCCAGAGCCAGGGGAGGAGATGGACGCCTCTGCCCTGCAGCGGCACCTGGGAGCTGATCTGGTGCTTGGCTGCACCCTGTCCCCAGAGGAGATGGACCAAGATGAGGAGCTGCCAGGACTACTGTTGGCTGTATATCCCGAGGAGCCTGAGGACTGGTGAATGCCAGAGGTACCAAACCCCAGGGAGGTAGGAAGTAGCCCAGGGACAGCCAATGACTAGCAAGCTACAGGGCTGACTGCTTCTAAGTTAGCGTGTTGCGGCTGGATCCCTGCCGACCCAGTGGCAGACCACTCTGCCACTGTTAGGGCCCTGGGCTGGGACATGGTGGAGTAAGGTGGGACCATGTCCCCCTGCCACTTAACTGCATGGTGGCCAACTCCCCACCTTAGGCTAGGAAGTCTGTGGTCCATGAACACCCCTGCCAGCACCCTAGACTGCTTGGTGGGTGCTCAACCCTTGTTGGAGCCCCTAGACTGTGTGGGTGCTCACCCCTACCTGAACTCCAAGACTGTGTGCATTTGCTGGCTGCCTGAGCCCCAAGTGTAGGCTAAAGTCTGCTCCCTGCTGTGCCTCACCCGGGGGTTAGAGCATGTTGACTGTGTGCGTTTGCTGGCTGCCTGAGCCCACAAGCCCAGGCTAAAGACTGCTCCCCGCTCTGCCCTGCCCAAAGGGCTAGAGTTTATTGACTCAGTGTATTTGCTGGCTGCCTGGGCCGGGAGGGCTGTGGCCCTAGATTGTTAACTGCTGTCAGCCCCACTGAGGGGCTGCGAGCTAGAGACTGCACAGGGCACTGCCCTGCCAAGGGGAGGGGACAAGAGCCCCAGACTATTGTTTATTTGCTTCTGTCAGATGAGCCCAGAACTCTAGACTGCTTACGTCTTGGCCCCACCAGTGTGACCCAAGCCTGAGGACTAAACCCAAATACAAGGAGGCAGAGTGGCCTCCATCCCCACTGAAGAGTGAGGGAGAACTACAGGGGGGTGGAGTGAAGGAGAGAAGGAAGCAGCAGCGGCTGGTGGTGAGGGCCTCGGGGAAGGGATGGAGCCACCACAATTCAGCTGTCCGGCGGCGGATTGGCAGTGGCTGCGCCAGGAGAGGCTTATCCTCCCCTGACCTATTATATCCACTGCCCACATGATTCAGAGAGTTCTTTCCCTGGCTTCTCCAGCACACCTGCACAGAGAACAGGCACAACTGGGCTTCCAGCACTGGGTGGTTTAATAGTGGTGATGGTTAGCAGTCCCAGGCCAGGTCTACACTACGAGATTAAATCGATTTTAGATACACAATTTCAGCTACGAGAATAGCGTAGCTGAAATCGAATATCTAAAATCGATTTACTCACCCGTCTTCACCACGCGGGATCGATCCGCGCGGCTCGCTGTGTTGAATCCGAAAGTCCGGTCGTCTAGCTGGAGTTCCGGAATCGATCTAAGCATGCTCTGGGATAGAGATATTGCGTCCAGACCAGATGCGATATTTCGATCCCCGAGCAATCGATTTTAACGCGCCGATCCGGCGCGTAGTCTAGACGTGGCCCCAGAGAAGGTGAGGTAAAGGTGTAGTTATGGCTCCACTCCCATTCACACTGGGATCTCTGTGTGTGTGTGTGTGTAAGTGAGGACTGGCTAAACTTGATGCATCGGCTAAGCAAGGGTCTCTTTGTACTTTGCACACTCAGGAGACATGTGCCACCCGACAGATGAGTGTACCCTCTCACAAGAGGCATAATTAAGCACATAATTTGGTTGTTTAGTAGAAACCCATCCCCAGCTCTCACAGCTTCCCAGCACAGTAATCTGTTTATAACATAGGGGACTCCTCTCTACTGGCATGAAACAGAATAAATAGTAACTGTATTTCTAAAGACCCCTTCCCCCCATTGTTAATACAGGAAGAACATCTCATCGATTCCTCTAGAATCATGGACTTTTCTCAACATACATTTTATTATAAATATGATATAATATTTTACAGTTACACAGCTTCTTTCATTCAAGGATCTTAAGGTATTTTACAAATAATAACTTTAAATACAGATCTCTATTATTTATTTCAGGCAGTGCCCTCAATGTGCTAGGCACTGCACATACAAAAAGAAGGCAGGGTTCCTCCAGCAAACAGTTCAAATTCTACGTTTCATCTATCAATACATAAAGTACCCATCACTCGGTTATGAATTTTACTACCTTATATGAATGCCATGCAATATTATACGCATTATTCATTAACACTATCCCTTTTGTGCCTCTGCAGCACATCTACATGAAGGATAACATTACACAGATTTAGTTACACAAGAGCATATTTACTTAATATATCCAGGCCCTGAGTAAATATTGCTATTCACTCAGGATGAAACAGGGATCATATCAAGTATTCTGGAGTGTGAAAGTTCCTGATCGATAAAGATCATCCCTGCCTTTTTGGACTTCTGATGGAAATTTAAAAACAATAGCAAATTAAAAGCTAAGCATGCTGACTTTCCAGAAACAAAATTCTCATTCACTTCAGTGGGAATTCCACAAACACCTGAATTCTGTACCATCTCAGGAGCACCTAGGAACCCCAGTAATAGGCCAGGGCCCCACTGTGATTGGCACTGCAGAAGCCGAACAAAAACTAACTGCTCAACAGATTGTACGTTACATCTGTTCTGTGACAATGAATCTCTTTACCACATTGAGTCATGCACCATCTTGGCTAAGAATTGCACCGAGTAGGTTGTTTTCAAATAACCAATTCAAATTCCATAAAGCTTTTAAACAACATAGGTCTCCCAAGGAACAGGAGCTTGCCATTGTGATTTGGACTCCTCCAATAGTTGGGTTCGCTGTTGACTCGCTGTAAGCTACTGCATTTCTCTGCATCTCTGCTTGTGTGTTGGGTCAAATAGAAATAGTGGAATCCTCTAATAGAACCAAGTAATCAGTGCAGAACCCTTACCCAATTACCTGGGTTGCACACAGAATATGGCAAGGAAGGAATCCTTCCTCCCAGGTCACAGAGCACCTTCAGAACTGCTCCTTAGAGGTCACTTCAGCCCTATGACTGAAGTAGCTCTTCATGATGCCAGTGTGATAGTGAACACACTGTGCAAAGGCAGATCCTCTGGCTTTCTTGCATCTGTGTAGCAAACCCTCCCTTCAGAAGTAAGGTCCCCCACTACGAAGAGGTGTGCATTTTTGTGCAGGGTAATCTCACTAGTTATCCTGCCAAAGGACCCTCTGTAGCTGTGGAGAGGATCTGCCCATAATAGACTGGAATGAAAGGTCTAAATTGTACTGATGTCCCCATTTTGAGGGAAGAACTTTCACTCCACTTAGAGGAAATCTTCACATCTCTATAAAATAATATGGTCCCACTGTGCTATTCTCTTTGGAATCTGAGTTGAACCTGGACCAGATCCCCATTTAAACATCCCTACTCCACATCCCTGTGAATTTCAGGAAGAATTCAGATGCAAATGACCAGATTTGAACCCAGATCTGTAAGTACTCCTTCAGGAAGGGTCCCATTTTCCAGATCCTGTTCAGAAATCTCATGAGAACAGATGCTCCTGAAAGATTTCTGCCTTCTAGACCTGAAGTCTCACAAGAACAGCTCCCACGTTTGGGCTCATATCAAATTCCGAACAACAGACTAAACCTAATAATCTGGATCCAGATTTCAATACTGCCTCCCTGCTCATCTCAGCTTGGAATGCAGACCTTTACATCCTCCCTTGTGAAATGCTACATTCCAAAAAGATTATCACCTCCCACTGACTGAGCAGAGAGAGGATGGCAGGAAGGCCTGGGTTGCAGGGTTTAAAAGAAGCCAGCTTTGTTTAGTCCACTCTAGTTAAATTCACCCAGTGGCAGCCAGATGCTGGTGCTTATAAGATAATGAATTGGCTAGTGTGTACATTATCTGTACAACCATCATCTATTGAATGGAATCAGAACTGTTCAGCAGGACTAGCTACCAGTAAACTGAAGTTTTTCTTTAGTGTAAGTGGTTTGCTTTCAGTCACTTCCACTTAGTTCTACATTCAGTGCCACCTGGAGTGTCCATGTTGTGTCCCAAAGCAAAAACCAGGACGATCTCAATGGTCACAGATGTGTTACAACATGCATGATCAATCACTCTCTAGCAGGTCTGTAACAGAGACTCTTATGAACTGTAATGCTCAGGTACAATAGCACTGGCTAAGTCTTACTATCTGACTTGCTGTTAGTGAAGGTTTAAATCAAACCCATAACATTATCTTAAGATAGTAATCTCTCTCACTAGGACCAGCCCTGCAAATTTACTCACATAAGTACCTACTACAATAGCAGCTACAGCCTCCAAGCCAGAGTGTGGGCCTCCATTGTGCTAGGTGATGTACATGCATATAATAAGAGACAGTCCCTGCCTCAAAAATCTTAGAATTCAGTCAGACAAAAGAATTATTATATCCCCATTTTATAAATATGGGAGATGAAGTGACTTGCCCAAGGTCACACTAGAAGCCTACAGCAAAGCCAGCAATTGAACCCAGATCTTCAGGCGCCCAGTTCGGCATCTTGACCACAGCACCATCCATCCACTTATGTAAGTAAGAACTTCTTACTCACACAAGGCACTTGTTTGAAGTCAATGAGCCTATGTACACTTCAACATTGGAGAGAAAAAGCCTCTGAGATGGACAGGGCTCAAACTGCAAAATCTGAAACCTGGCATTGGACATTCCTCAATTTTAGAGATGTTCCGAGTTCATATATATTTAAAACTGACAAAACCACAGTCTTTTATGGAAGACAAAGAAATCCAGGGATCAACTATAAGAGAGTGGAATGCTTGGTCCTTTCTTGTGTATGTCATGCAGTAGTATCAGCAGTTCTGCTAGACTGAAGGAGTGCAGACCTGCAGATAGCCTACTACTCGGTTCTGCAGCACAGCAACAATTGGGTCATTATATGTCTAGGCTGACAAATGGGTGATCAAGTGACATGTCTCCAATCAGTCAATAGCTAAAATGTGTTTATATAGTTCATTGAGTAAAATCTATGACCCCCAATGTCTGATTTGGGGATAACATACTCACCTCAAAGAGTTAATTACTTGGTATGGCTTTTTATTTTACACCTCCTTCTGAATCTCTTCACTGTGTTTCTTATACAGCGTCCCTGATGTTAGCCCCCAATTTACAGATTTTTCGGATTATATAGCCCTTATCCATTCTTTATTACCCTTTTCCCTATTGGTGATGTAAGGAAATATAGGTTTGACTCAATAATAATCTCATCTCACCATAGGGATTTCTCTAGTCAGTAGCATGACACTTGGATATTTAAATCTTTTTGCTATATAAAAAAAAAGTATTTTTTTTTCCTTTACCAAAAATATTCAGCTCTTCTCAGTTAGCTGCAAGTCTTGGTAAAAATACATCATTGATAGAACATTGTTTGTACTCAGAATAACACAGCCCTTCACCCATTTCCGAAACATTGTTGCTTCACCCATTCGCCTGCTGAAATGATCTATATTACAGTAGATTAAGTCACATCTTTCAAAAAGCATCCGATACAGCCCCCTCTGCCTGTATGAGAATGTGACCCACTATTCCTGTAGGGTGGAATCCAGAAAAGGCACCTGTGGTGAAGAATGAATATTCTAATATTTCTGAACCTTTTGGTGAAGGTGAAGGGGGCTTGTTGAAAACATTGCTGTGAGCAGATGGACCCCTGAAACCATCTGCTATCGAAGCAACTAAATGTTCAATGATGCATTACGAAATTATTTAGCTCTCAAAGAGCCTGAAAGTAGTTAGTAATGATGGCATCTGTACTGAGAGCAAACAACCTATTTATATATGATCTATCACTTCATAAACTGTTTGGAGACCATCTTTTCTTAAAGAAGCAGTAGCCTTGTTGATTCCTAGTGTAAAGTTCCACAGAATTACGTATGATACCTGTAAAATCCTAGCTATTTTATGTTATTTTCTTCTTGGATTAATACACTTCTTTCTTGATTAGTAGTTATTTACACCAGGAGTTTGTCTGTGTGTATGCACAAGCCCCATATAGCTATTTTGTATTAACACATAAATGGAACATGTTTACTGGGTTCACATTGAAATTAGGAAAACCTACTTTCTTCTTTCCTCTTCAGAATATTATCCCATCTCCCGAGGTCAGGAATATAAAGGATAATAATGAAACACGGCTTCCAAATGTGAATTCTACTTTGATCTAATAAGACAATTCTTCTGTATTATATAATTACTAAGGGAATAATTAAAAACATACTTATGGTGGATTCACAGTTATGTTTTAGAAAGGAATATATATGCAGTATATAAAGTCTTTATGATACAGTGGATATATATATATCACATATAATGAATATTTTACATATAGTACTCACTTATTCATTAAATCTAAATAAGCATAATTTAAACATAATATGGTATTTTAATCAAACACAATGTATCTAAATTGCATTCATTTTTGGAGCCCTTGCATAAATCATTGCAAGTTCTAATTATAATTCCTGAAATCCTCATGCTACCAGACTGATTTTCATGAAGAAGAAACTTAGTGTATATTTATTAATCACAAACAAGGGAACAAAAGTCTAATGTCTCATTTACCTTATAAGTTTCCATCTGAGATAATTATAACAAAATGAAAAGTGCCTTAATTTTACTTATGCTATTTCTTTAAATGTTGCCATTTAGCTAGATGTATTTCCAAAAGTTTAACTCTGTTATAAAAAAAATACCTTCCAGAATTAAAGCTTTTTAATGCCATAGTTTTTAGGCAGCAATAATGCTAGGAAAATGCCTTTATGATAATAGAGGTATATATAGAACTATCTGTTTTTAAGCAGAAATCCCCATTGTTTGTAGTGGGGATTTCAGCTTCACAATTGATGGCATGATCTGTATTTTGGGGGGGCATGCAGTGTTCGTTTAAATTTTTCACCTCTAAGGACTAAATCCTGCAGTACTTACTCAGGCAATGCTTCAGTTGGAGAGGTCATTGGGAGCACTGCCTAAGTAAAGACGCTGGGCCTAACTTTGCAAGCCATACTCAGACAAATAGACCTATTGGATCCGAGCTTGCAAACGTGTATGTGAGTAACTTTACACATGAGTAATCCTATTGGCTTCCATGAACCCATTCAGGTGAGTATAGCTACTGAAATGCCTAAGAGTTGCAGGATCAGGCCCAGTGGGGCAACTCACTCAAGTAGGGACTACTCATATAAGTAAGAATTGGCACAACTAGACCCTCAGTTTTGAGAGTCTGTCCAGAGCCCTGTTAATAGCAGAACCGTCATTGGCTTCAACAGCATCAGGAGCAGGCTCAATGTGAGTAAAGCAATTGATCCTGCAAATCCTTACTCGTATGGGTACTCCTTAATCATTAGTGAAATTCATGCTTGTGTACAGGGCCAAAACAAGGCCCATGCACCAATCAAAACTCACATGAACCCTCATCTTAACATCTTAAACTGGTTTTTAGAGGGTGCCTAGATCTCATTCTGATCCTCTACATCAGGTGAGCAAGTTTTGTAGGACCACGTCCTCAGAGTACTCAGCACCTCTCAGGATGGGGTGCTATATCAGGTGTTCTTCCCTATCACATTTTTAAGGGCCAAATGCTGCAAGCCTTTAAGGCTTGTCTACCCAAAGAACTTACATCAGTCTAACTTAAATTGGTTTAAATACCAAAAATTCCTGTGTAGATATGCTATGTCCATTTTGAACCGGCTTACTTCAGTTTAGCTTGCACCTTCTGCAACAGATATCAGCTAAGTTTAAACAGATGTAAATGTGTTTGCATGCCAAGTTTAACTAAGGGCTTGTCTACATTTAAATGTGGTCATGGCACAGCTGTAGCGCTTCAGTGAAAATGCTACCTGCGCCGACAGGAGGGGTTTGAATCATACCTTTAGTTACACAGCGGAGCTTTGTATACAGGCCTGGCCTTGCAAGGTGCTTGCTAAGCACTTCCACTGAATGTGATGGGAATAGAAGGTACTCAGCAGCACTCAGTAGGTGCTCAGCACCTTGCAGGATGAAGCCTTTTGTACATATGTTTTTGCAGGACTGGATTCTACTTTACCCAATACACAGTGAAGGAATGAAGCCTGGTTCAGGATGGTATTAAATATTATTATTATTAATAATAATTTTGTATTATAGCACCTAAGAACCTCAGTCATCGACCAGGATCCCCATTGTGCTAAGTACAGATCAAAAAAACAGTTTCTCCCTAAAGATTTTACAATCTTAGGGCAGGTCCACATTTAAAACACTGCATTGGCACAGCTGCACTAATGCAGCTGTGTTGCTGTAACACTTTAATGAAGATACTCTAGTCCTCTATCTCACAAGAGGTGGTAGTTATGGTGGCAGGAGAAGCTCTGGTGCTTAGGTTGGTATAACTATGTTGCTCAGCTGTGTGGGTTATACACACTCCTGAGCAATATAGTTATACTGAAGTAATTCTGTAGTGTAGACAAGAGCTTAGTAAGCTTGCAATTTAACTGGGCAACATGCCCCTTTAATTTTCATCCTGAAGTTTTAGAAAGTCTTTTACAGTCCAAAATGTATTTCTTTCAATCAAAGCAATTTGAATCCTCAAACTAAGCACCCATGTTTTACCCATGATTTTTTAGTTTTGCATGTATAAGAAAAGCAGGACTGGAAAATATTCTGTATCTTTGACTAATTTCATTTCTCTTTGGTTCCAGAATTAAACTGTGAAGATTTGCAAAAGATCAAATTAATATTTGGCCAAACCCTCTACTTCCTTTTACATTCTTCTGCACAGGCTTCAAATTGATATGAAATTGAGGCTGCAGTGCGAATGGAACTAGAAGGAAAAATTGTCCCCATGGTAACTACCCACACCACAAATATTAAAACCTTGAAATAAGAGATTCACTTGTCTGGCTGACACATGCTATATCCCTTTTCTCTCTTTACTACCTGTCAATCAATCACCAGTCAATCACAGAAAGGCACAATCAGCCACTTAATGACAGCCAGATGGCATTTACTTCTCATGAACTGGACTCCTGAAGTCATATACGCTGCCTGTAACTAGCAGCATTTCCTATCCAGTGTAATAATGAGATGTTTTTTGTATTCAGACTAAGTTGTAATGCCTCACACCTCTGACAGGACAACCTTGTGCACAGAATATATGTTCTTACTGGGGGTAGCTTTGCTATGCTTTAATAAGACAACCAATAGTACTTTAAAAATATTGACACACAAAGCTTCCCTTCCCCCTCCTTACCACCAACAACTTGATCAGAGGGAGAGACTCACTGCCTTGTGAATAAGAATTGTAAACAACATGGTAATTTGAGTGTTCACACTAATGTGCTGTTACGCTGTGTCCAGACTACAGAGAATCTACACAGCGACAGATGTGATCTTCCTCACACTGGTTTACCAATGATATCAACCTTGACCTGCAGAGAACACCTTTCCTGTAAGTGACAGGCAATTTAGTTTTCTTGCTTAGTTCTGGGGCTCTCCTGTGGTGAATTATGTATGGTGCTTCTGTGATATGGACCTTTGTCCACTGAGGACCAACATGAGGCTGTTAAACTTCTTTTAAAGACCTTATAAACTATTTTCCCAGCATTTTATCCATAAATACGACTCACCCACATGGTTTATTTCAAACAAAGACTCTATGCTAAGGCCAAATCCTTGTCCCATGGAACTCAATGGCAAAACGCTATTTGGTGTTTTAAAAGACCAAGATTTGGCCCTACAAGTATAATAAACTGGTCACAAACCTCTCTCATTTGGAAGGCATTTCAAAAACATTTACCCAGCTGATAGCTGGAGGTTTCCCTCTGCTACATACTACTAGTGCTTTATAGTTCTTGTACTTGTTGAGTGACTGACTTCAAACTTTGGGTTTTTCACAGTAAAGCAAAAGTGGGTGTTGTGTTTGCCACAGATTCATTCTGTAGGCTGAGTTATGTTTAATTTAGTTTGCTAGAAAGCGCTGTTATCTGTAGGACCAGACCTTAGCCAGTCCCTGCACGGCTATGTAAGGGAGGGAGCTGCAGGGGGGAACTGCTACTGGCCAGATTTTCAGCACCCAATGCCTCCCATTCTTCTCAATAGGACCTTGTAGCTGGAGAACGTAGGACTTGTTTCCTCCTAGCACCCTATGTAAATTACTTTCTGGAAAGAAGGATGGATGACCCCAGGGCAGTGGGTTCACCTCTTCCACGCGGGACCTCTGAACTGTGTGGGCACGGTACTCCCACCCCAAGGGTGGTGTACATGATGTATCAGCATGTGCTGCTCAGGAGCACGAGGAAGGAATTCTACCTAAGTTAAGCCAAATTCCTCTTGGAAGCACATCCCTTCCACACACTCTCCAATGCACTTGACTGCACTATCTCAGTCCTTTGGGTGTAAGGCATAGCACACACGCAGAGGAGAAGGGTGCCTCAACACTACCACTCCTACGTTTACATTTGTTGCACGTCACAGATACCACCATTTTACTTTATATATAATTTTTCTTACAACTTATAAACAAGAAAGAAGCTCCTCCCCCAAGGCACACTTTTGGAAAGGGAGACAGATGCCTTACAACTCAAGGGCAGGCAGGTTTGTATCTATTAAAGATGGGATGTAAATGGAGGCAATCTCCTGTGTAAAAAGCTACCCACCCTCCCCCTACACACAGTCTCGGTCCTGTTGCTGGAGTACAGATGGAGAATCTCATTAGGAATCTAATACAATAAGGGCATGTAGATCTTGGGGTTGGGGGTGGAAATCAGATTAGCTTCATTACTTTATTCTGCACCTCACAGCGCTTCTGCCAGTGGACAATTGCATTAGATCAGAGAGGAGATCAAAAGGCAAAAACTCCCTAGAAATGCTGCTACTCATTGTCTGAACCCAGTGTGTGTCGGGGGGAGATGTGCATCGGTGGCAAACACAGACCCATCATAACTACCCAACACTTTGGGGCAGTTCAAGAACTTGTTTTCATAATAATACTTGGTACATATTTTCCTCTATAGCTCTTAAAGTGCTTTACAAAGGTGGAGACATACCATCCTGTTTTTAGAGGTGGAGAGAGAGAGAGGCACAGAGAAGCTATGTGACTTGCCCAGTGTCATACAGCAAGTATAGAGCCAGTAAAAAGAACACTGGGTTCCTGATCTCCAGTGACATGCTCTTTCTTCCGGACTTATAGGATATGTTTAAGCTGCATATTAAGACCAGGCTCTGACTCAGATTTGAGTCCAAGCCCCTCTTCCTTCCAAACACAAATCAGTGTGTCTTGGATCCACAAACACTCAGGACCCAACCTGCTGGGGGCATGGGTCAGGGCTCAAGTCCCATTGAAACTCAGGTCCGAGCCCTGTCATTTTGCAGAGGGAGTGAAGCTCAAGCCACAGACCTGAGCAGCAGGTCTGCATAATGCAGTATGGATCCATTAACATGGTTGTGATCCAGGTCCAGCAATTGTAAGCCCAGGTTTACGATACAGTGTGGACACGCAGGGGCTTGGAAACACTGACTCCACAAGTGCAAGTCCTACAGACTTAGGTTTGCAATGCACTGTAGACATACCCATGCTGCCTTCCTCACCTTATCTCTTCCACATACAAATAAAAGAGTGTTTAAGAAAGTGTAAGATGAAGCAATAATCTCAGTCTCAATATCTGCTTCAATATTTCCATCCTGAATATGAAACATAACTGGTCAAGTAAAATGTTCTAATTTTGGGCCAGAACATGCTCCACCTGCTGCAGCCACTTTATGCCAGCTCTTTGGCACAAAGTGCCCACAAAGCCAGTTTACTTGGCTACCCAAAGATATCCTCGGTATGAGAAAATTCACAGATGGCATAGCCTCTCCCACTCCCCCCTCGTCCTTCATCACAGGCAGCACGGCTGGGAAGCCATTTCATTCATCCAGTTCTGAACTGCCATTTTCAAATGGAGCCCTTGAGGCCCACCTTCGTTACACCAGGGACTGGACCCACGATCAGACATACGAGTGGCAGTAAGTCTTCCCTACACCTCCTACATCTGCACAAACTACATGAGGTGCAGAGGGGATCCCAAGGATCTGGACCTCTCACTGTATACAGAGAGGGAAGAATTACTGATGCTTTATGAGACTATTAAAGACTAAGCAGTTTTTCTCAGAGGACCTAGGCTGTATACAATTGAATAGTTCTGATTTCAGCCAGTGAAGAGCAGCTATATTCAACCCCCATCATAATTTTATTACGATATTTTTTACTGAGTATCTCATTTCAATCCAAGATAGAAAACATACTACTGTAATTTCACACACAATTGGTTCCCCTTTTCTTCATCACAATTTTACTTCAATCTCCCATTGTCCTGGTTTTTATGGAAACCCTGTGATTTAGCAAAGAAAATTGACAAGTGGCTCTTTCTTTAGCAAGCTCCCATGACTGATGGCCCATGCTGTAACACAAACAGATCGGCATTTACCAAGGGTGAGAAAGACCAAAACAGAGACTTAAAGGGTACGTCTACACAGCGATAGAAGACCTGTATGACAGCCACAGCTGGCCCAGGTCAGCTGACTCAGGCTCATGCTGTGGGGCTAAAAGTCACTATGTAGATGTCCGAACTGTCGGATCCTCTGTTCAGGGTCCCACAGGTTGGGCTCCAGCCTGAGTATGTACATGGTGATTTTTCAGCCCCAGAGCCCAAGTCCCGTGAGCCCAAGTCAGCTGACCTGGGCGAGCCCTGGGTTTTTTATCCCTGTGGAAACATAGCGAAATAGAGCTGAATCACACAGGACTGAACTGAGCAATGAAAAGGAACACGTGACTTTGTTAGGATAGATAATTGTTATGCAATCAATGCGTAGGCAATTGAAGCAGCTGTTGCCTGCATAACAATCACATGGTCTTAATTATTGGAAGCAGGTCTTACTGAAAAAAAGGGAATATCAGCTGGGACACTAACGCTATTTCTTACTCTGGTGACAGAATCATTAACGTCCATGAAGATGAGAGGCAGTAAGTCTGATTAAACATTTCCGCCTTGGTGTTACCTTAAGATATTCGAGTTAGGTAGTGTTGGTGTGGGATTTGTATTCAACCTAATGGACTAAAGGTTGCACCTAACAGAGCCAAGTTACTATTACAATACAACTGAAGTCTAAAGAAAACTGTACTAGTTTCATAAATAAAGTGTGCAAGATCAGGATCATTTTCTGTTTTGCCCAGTTAAAAGTGAACAACTGTAACTCAGGCCATGTCTAGACTACGCGCCGGATCGGCGCGTTAAAATCGATTGCTCGGGGATCGAAATATCGCGTCTGGTCTGGACGTGATATCTCGATCCCAGAGCGTGCTTAGATCGATTCCGGAACTCCAGCTAGATGACCGGACTTCCGGATTCGACACAGCGAGCCGCGCGGATCGATCCTGCGCGGTGAAGACGGGTGAGTAAATCGATTTTAGATATTCGATTTCAGCTACGCTATTCTCGTAGCTGAAATTGCGTATCTAAGATCGATTTAATCTCGTAGTGTAGACCTGGCCTGAGAGTGTTAGGGGAGGAAATTAGAGCTATGAAGTTCCCATAAGCCTTAAGTAGCATACACCAGTAGCTTTGATGCATGAAACATCCGGATGTGTATTTGTGTTCTGATCCCACAGTCTCATTAAGGAAAATCACCTCTTTCTTTTTAAGCTGCCAGGTGCTTGTTATGGTTCCATGGGTGACATGTCATCTCTTCTGACTTTTAAGCAACACACTTTTTTTATTAATATATTTCAATAGTGGTTTAAATACATTATAGCCCTGTTGGCCTCATAGACATTGAATTCCTCCATTCCTTCCCCTCCTTCCCTTTGTATTAGAAACCTTTGATATTTTTTAACCTCTTTTCCAATTTCCCGAGCTACTTTGCAGGAGGGCTCTTAATAAATAATAAATAAATAAATATAATATTTATTATTGCTCTGCCAAGCACAGAGAAAGTGAATAAACAAAGCTAAAATGAAACAGGAAACTTCTGGCAACTAAGGCCCTGATCCTGCAACAGATCCTTGCAGGTGAATTTCTGTGGCCTCATGGAGGAGCCCCATTGAAGTCAAAATGGGTCTCTGTGCAGGCACAGAGATTCACTTACGTGGCGCGCAAAGCAGAATCAGGGCATTAGGTTGTGTCTACACTGCAATCAGAGGTATGAGTGCAGCACATGCAGACATACCTGAGCTAGCTTTGATCTAGCTAACTTGAGTAACAAGAGCAGGGAAGCCATGGCAGCAGCTCCAGCTGTACAAACCTTCCTGGGACCCTGAGCGTGAACTTAAGCAGTTACCCAAAGCTGCTGCTATTGTGATTGGTCCTAGCAAACTTAGCATGTCTATGCGTGCTCCACTGACACCTCCTGATTGCAGTGCAGAAATACTCTAAGAGCTGTACCCTGCCAGAGCCTGTTGAGCACGGGGGGAAAATACTGTTTTGTTGGGTAATTTTTTAAGAAAAATAAATGCAGGAACTTTGTGAGATTTATTCACTAATGTTTGTAAATTGCTTTGATATAATCCAAAAGAAGGTGGTATATACACAAAATATTATCTCAGTAACTGACAGTCTAATTGTTCTATTACATATATAAATAATCTATTAGCTCAATAACCAAGATAACTGTAGTTGAGATCCAGCAAACCCTAATGGCAAGTTATACCAGTATAAGGTAAGGTGTGTGTTGCAATCGCTACAGTTATACAATATCATTCCCCATGAGGACACTTTTATTCCAAAAGTGCCTTTTTCTGGGTTAGCCATTGTTGCTTTGGAAGCAATTTAAACTATGCTGAATAAGAGTGTGCAAATTGGGATTTATACCAATATAACTATAGCAGTGTAGTTATCCTGGTATATAACTGGAAAAATATCCTGTGTAGGCAATTCCCTACTCCTACTAGTAGTCCCATTGAATTTCTGTTCTACTGACAAGCAGAGTAATAACGCTGTTAAAGAAATGCATGTTAAGATTTTATTGCCATAGGTCAAATACAGATGCCAAGTCAATGAATGCCAAAGAAACAGCCAGTATCAGAAAGAAAGAAAAAAACATGACAAGAAAAAAAATTAGCATGGAAAGGAAAGAAGAGACAAAACAAAGACATGGCAGCTTGAGGCAATCCATAACACAAATAAGCCAAACAGAGTGTAAAATAAACATTCTTGTCTGTAATATTTCATTATGTAGATTTATTTGTGTGTGTCTGTGGAGAAGAAACTTTAAACTTTTGTTAAAATTATTATTATATCAATAATTATTTCTTAAGGTTTGTAAATGTAAAGACCATCCTAGCAGTTTACACAGACATCAACACTTGCATATTTTATCCCATCTCTGACAGAGCTAGTCGGAAAGAAAGCTGTTTCCTCCGGAATCTCCTCACAGCTCCTCTTTCTTATTTCAAGTGGGGGCACATTACAAATACCCTTCATTTTCCTGCCTGTTAACTTCTGAACTGCCAGAATATGGAAAGGGTTTAAAGGCTAGATGTACTGACAAGGAGAATTCCTTGTTTAAAAGCTCTAGTCATCGGGCACCCTTAATTTAAAATTGTATTGATTTTTTTCCTTGCTCTTAATGACAGGCACTAGTCTGCAACTCCCATTGTTAGCTGCTGACAGTTTAAGTAGTGAAACAAAGGGCACTTATACAGCACTTAGTGCAAAATTATGACTGATTAAAAAGTGATTTATCATGATAACGGCATCTGCTTAGGTTTTGGACATTTTTAAAATGCATTCGTTATACACGGTATTTTGGGAGGTGCGGCACGTGTAAGTTTCTCCATAGTTGTGGACCTCAGCAGTTTACTTGAATATATATTATTGGGTTGACATTTGGAACTTTATTTAAGCAGCTGCCAGCTTTTCCATAAGAAAAACCCTAATTTTCTAATTTGCTTGAAAAAATTTCTCTTTACAGCAACTTCATACATATACGTAATCAACCCAGATGCTTTTTTGGGGGGAAGGGGAGGAGAAGGTAAAGGACGGTGTCTATGGATTTCTGGAGACCTGAGTTCACATACACTAAGGGGAAATCACATTTTGGTGACTAAAGCAGTCAAGACAGAGATTCAGGAGACCTGGGTTCTAATCCCGGTTTACTGTGTGACATTGGGAAAGCCACAACCTCTCAATGCCTGTTTTCCCACCTTTCCCAGTTGTGAACGAGGCCCAGTGTCATCATTTGTGTTTGGAAAGCATCTGGCACACCATGGGCCAGATCCTCAGCTGATGTAAATCAGAATAGCACCACTGAAGTCAATGGAACTAAGCTGAGGATTTGATCCAATATGGACACTAGCAGAATCTTTAAAACTCCACCACCACCACCAATCACACCAAAAATCCATTGGCTGAAACAAACAAACAAACAATACATTCAGTAAATGTTCATGAATACTTCCTAAAAATAAGGATGGGCTTAAATCAATCTTTTTTAGAGACTGCAGAAAATTGTGAGTGTAGCAAAACCCTCAGAATGCCATGAGGATTCTTGTGTTCTTAGCACCTGCGATTTTCAGTTCAGTGCAGTACTTCCTTGTTTCCAGTTCATTTGAAACTAGATTGTAAATTTTACAAATCTACCTTGAGTAAGGGACAGGATAAAATGGCACTTTCCGAGGAGCAAACCAGAGAATGAATTGGGTCTTAAGAGTCACAGTTCCCCCTCCCTTGCCCAGGGAAGAGGTGTGTAAGTTACTTCATTTCATTCCTTTTTCCTGGAGCAGTTTGCACCCCCATCCTCTCACATGCACTCTGCTAGGACTCTGGATGCCAGTCAGAGCTCCTCTCACTCCCATCTCTCTCCTCCTATTCCTCTCTGCCCCCAGTGTGGAATATCAACTAGTAGCCCCCACTATCCTCCCCATGGCCAGAGTCATACTCCATGCAGGGACAAGCAGTTACTGTATGCTCGGGGCCTTATTCCCCTGCATGGCCAAGTAAGGGCTAGGACACTGTAGCCCTTTGGTTCAGAATAAATAAAAGACGCTCGGATTACATGTTCTAAAGTGTTGTCTTTTTCGCTTGTATGTGGGCAGGGATGATCTGTAAGAAGACAGATCATTTCCTGGAGGAGACCTGAAAAGTGATTCCAAATTACTTCCATAGTCATGAGAAATGGTTCTTTACTCAAATAATTGTTGGGAATCCCCTTAAGAACCAGGGCACAGATGAGAGGAGTGTGTAATCCCAAGCAGCATGCATTGCTACCTGTGCATCTCAAAATTATTTTGGCAATCTAAAAGTGGCAGTCACAATGGGCCTGATCCAAAGCCCACTGAAGTCAAGGGGAATTTTTCTACCGATTTCAATGGACTTTGCATCAGGCCTTAAGAGAGAGACATTACTAGAATGGAAACATTTTCTTTTAATAAGAACAGATCAGTGGATTAGCCCCGAGCTGCTAAAACTGCCCTCTTACTCCCTGGGCTGTCACTGCCTTCTGCTTCAAAACCTCATCGTGCCATTGCAGTTTGCTTCCACATCCCCACTACTCAGACACAGACCCTGCTAGCAAAATGCAACCAAAATGCTTAAATTTGTAAGTTTCTGCACTGGGTAAATGTGGTGGAGATACCCTTTGCTCCATAAAGAAGCATGCCTCCATGAAGCTGCCTGTCAGGTTAGTATTTCATGCCAGCCAGTTTATTCAGACTAAAACCTGTAAAATTAACAGTTACATAAATCTGTGCATACCGTACTGTGATTAAAGCACTAGCTGGGGCTGGGGCTTCCAGCACTTGGTGTAGACGGGAAGGAGAGGCTTCTTTTCTCTCTTCTTCCCTGTTCAAGTCTCTCCCCCATTCTCCAGTCTCTTCCTCCTCTCTCCCTACCCCATGCAGTCTTGCGATGCATCAGGCGAGGTATTTCCAGTAGAGATAAGGAGGTGTTAGTACCATTATACAAGGCACTGATGAGACCTCATCTGGAATACTGTGTGCAGTTCTGGTCTCCCCCGTTTAAGAAGGATGAATTCAAACTGGAACAGGTACAGAGAAGGGCTACTGGGAGGATCCAAGGAATGGAAAACCTGTCTTATGAAAGGAGACTCAGAGAGCTCGGCTTGTTTAGCCTAACCAAAAGAAGGCTGAGAGGAGATATGACTACTCTCTATAAATATATCAGAGGGATAAATACCAGGGAGGGAGAGGAATTATTTATGCTAAGTACCAATGTGGACACAAGAACAAATGGATATTAACTGGCCCTCATGAAGTTTAGACTTGAAATTAGACGAAGGTTTCTAACCACCAGAGGAGTGAAGTTCTGGAACAGCCTTCCAAGGGGAGCAGTGGAGGCAAAAGACATATCTGGCTTCAAGACTAAGCTTGATAAGTTTATGGAGGGGATGGTATGATGGGATAGCCTAATTTTGGCAATTAACTGATCTTTGACTGTTAGCAGTAAATATGCCCAATGGCCTGTGATGGGGATGTTAGATGGGGCGAGATCTGAGTTACTACAGAGAATTCTTTCCTGGGAAACTGGCTTGTGAGTCTTGCCCACATGCTCAGAGTTTAGCTGATCACCATATTTGGGGTCAGGAAGGAACGTTCCTCCAGGGCAGATTGGCAGAGGCCCTGGGTTTTTTTTTGCCTTCCTCTGCAGCGTGGGGCACGGGTCACTTGCTGGAGGATTCTCTGCACCTTGAAGTCTTTAAACTATGATTTGAGGACTTCAATAGCTCAGACATAGGTTAGGGATTTGTTACAGGAGTGGGTGAGTGAGGTTCTGTGGCCTGCATTGTGCAGGAGGTCAGACTACATGATCATAATGGTCCCTTCTGACCTTAAAGTCTATGATTCTATGATACCCCCTGAAAATCCAATTGCAACTCCCCCCATCCACTCCCTCCTTCCCACCCACAATCTCCTTTTTTACCTCCTCAGATCATTCTTTCTCTCCTTTTTCTCTCATCTACAGTGCCTCACACAATCCAGTTTCTGGCACCCCAAGACTATTCTCCATTTAGCCTCCAGTACTCCCTCCCCAAAGTCAAGCATGACCTCCCTCTTCCACACATTCATAAATTGTAGCATAGCCATTCCTGCAAGCTCCTCACTCCCATGCCCGACTCCTCCAATTCATCAGTTCTCAGCACCTGACTTAGTTCAGTTCTGCCTTCCTATCGCATGATTCATAAACTGCCACTTCCCTCTCCTATTGTGCTAGTCAATTCAGTTTTCACCTTTCCATCTCTTTGGAGCATTTAACCTGTTCTCACCTCTGTATTTTATCCCCTGCACCTACCTAACCCCTATCATTCTCTGGCCTTCTCCCCTTCCCAGCACCTCACTCTCTTTCCATTCACCTTTCCAGGCCTCCTCGCCGGCCTGAGTGTGGAGAAGGGAAGGGGCAGTTCCTGTGGATCATTACATTATGCAGGGTGATGATGGGGTGCCCAGTCCTCTGCTACACAACACACACACATACACAAACCCACGTTAAAAGAACACTATTAAGGTTACAAAATCAAGTACTCAAAAAGTTAGAAATGCTAGAATTCAGGTTGCCTCTGTAGACTTAATCCATCCCCTGTGTGCATATGCATTATGACACACTCTTTAATTAAATGATCACATACTATTTTTCCATAGAACTCATACCTGTAACTAATAACTATAACAGGTAACTCATAGGAGGAGGAGGTTGTCATCCTCTAGATCAGGGGTTCTCAAAAGGGGGACAGGACCCCTCAGGGGGTCATGAGGTTATTACATGAGGGGTTGCCAGGTTATTATATGGGGAGACGCGAGCTGTCAGCCTCCACCCCAAACCCTGCTTTGCCTCCAGCATTTATAATGGTGGTAAATAAATAAAAGGTGTTTTTAATTTATAAGGGGCGTCACACTCAGAGGCTTGCTATGTGAAAGGGGGCACCAGTACAAAAGTTTGAGAACCACTGATCTAGATGGACCAGCTCTGGAGGAGGATGGAACACTGCCAGTGGATTTCACAGATGTTTCCTGTCACTCAGGAATCTTGGGGTCCTTTCAAGGCTCCGGGGGGCAGTAGTCTTTAGTGGTCACAGACTCTTCAGCCTGTTTCTCTCAAACCTAATCCCTTTTGCCCCATCCCCTCCATCCTGTCCCTGCCCCTTCTCTTCCCCAATCCTCGCTCCTCATCCCACTCCCATTTTCCTTGTCTAACCGGTCACAGTCTCCACTCCTTGGGGCTTCTCATCCCCATCCCAGTTTCCTTATGTAGCCAGTCCCAGTTACCCCCTGCCCCAGTCTCCTTGCACACCCAGTCCCAATTTGCCACTCCTGGCTCCTTGTACAATCTGTTTCTTCCCCCCAGCCTCCAGCCATCTCCCCCACCCCCTCCCTACTGGCTCCCAGTACCAGTCTTCCACTATTTCCCTCCCCCCTTCTGACTATTGACCCCCTCCTACTGTGACTCTGGCAACTCTCTTTCTTCACATCTCCACCCCCATCCCCAAACCCCTCTGCATTCTCAGCCAGGCTGCTTCCTCCTTCTCTTCACTGCCTGGGCACCAATGAGAGGAGCATGGAGAGCACCGAAGAGACAGTCTCCCTGTTCTCAGTTCCAGTGCCTGGCCCCTCCCTAGACCAGAGCTGTTTCTGCTGAGCCCTCTTAGCCCTGTGCATGCATGATCAGTCACTCTGTGGGATGAGGCACAAACAGGAGATGTGAGGGGCTGGAGCATGCTCAACACAGATGGAATCTTTAGCAATTGTAACTTCACTCTAACAAGTCTCTACTGAGCATGTACAAACAGATTTTTCAGGGGCTTATAACTTGACCAAGTGTGGGCAGATTTTCACAGAGACAGCAAAGGCAAATCCCTGACATGAAGGCTGTGCCCTGCCGAATTTCAATTCCCTGCTTCAAAGCCTGGGGGCCCTAGAGCTTCTCAATAAAATGATTGTTATGTTTTTCCAACATGGCAAAACAATCCCTAGCATCATCCTTGGAAATGGGTTTGCTGTTTTGACTGATGCTTTCGAAACAAATTCAGCATGAGGTATGCACCAGGCATGAAAAATTTCACTTTGAACAGTTACAGTTAGCAAAGTTAAAAGCAACTAAAAATAGGGTCTTATAATGGCAAGTGTTGAGCTAACTTAATAATAGACAACACTGCCATTTCCGCCCATAATTTGTAAACAAATGCTGCTCATGCACCCATTGGAGAGCTGCTGGAAATGTTGGCACTGAGTTCAGTTTCATGGTAACTCACCTACATACCATGTGCACTGAGAAGACAGAGATACAGCATGAATAGACACAGTAAATGAATCCTTTGTTAGTGAACTGTAATTATGTACATTTGATATGTAGTGAAGAAACCAGCCATGTAAATGATGACAGATAATTATATACAACTCTCCAGAGTCCTAATATCACTCTCCCTGACAGAATAGTTGTCTTTAAGCCTTTTTCCTCTCTATACATAGGGTAACATTGCTCCACTACATTCCTCAAAGGAATTATACTGTTTAAATTAAAACCATATTTTTATCACAGAAATCCTCTGTGTAATATAACTAACTTCCTCGTTATTGTGCTAATAAGTCAAATTCTGCTTTCATTGTTCCCAGTGTCAAGCCAGACTAATTCCATTGATTTCAGTGAAGTTACTCTGGATTTATCCATGTGTAGCTAACAGCACATATCAGGCGAGTGGTTTTGCTCCCCTGCGAGAGCTGGAGATTACAGCATGCAATAACATTGGATGACATCATGCCCTCTGCTGGATAAAACATAACAGAGGGATCTGAGAGGAAGTAAAACTCTGTGAGGTTCCCCTTGTGGATTTTTTTTCAAGTTCTTCCATTGCAGGGTGAAGACGATGCAGACGATGCAGTGAGTCTACCCTCCACAAACACCTGACATTTTCCTGGTTATGCTTGAAGGAATCATTGGAGATAGTGGGGCATCCCATGCTTCTACAGAAGCTCCAGGTTCTTCTGCTTTCTGCCCATTGTTTTCCATGGCTGACTTCCATCTTTCACAGGCAATTTTCTCTAGAACTTCCTTTTAAGACATGGAGGGGTCCACACTGCAGAGAGACTCTCCACCAAAGGTAATCCTGGCTTGGCTATACACCATGCACCTGGCCATAGCCTTCTATTCCCGAGGTGCTGATTTCTGAACCTCTAGAGACAGTATTGTAGAGATGCCTGAGCACCCTTACATGGAGCTGTGGATGGAGGAGTATCTCTTTGCATGGAGGGTCCTTTCTCTGTAGAACCTGAGAGACAATTCCCGCCTACCATTTCTTCAATCCCCCAGGAGATGGAGTCAGTCAAACCATAAAAATAGCAGCTAAGGAGTCCAAACAGGAAATGCCCAGAGATATAGTGGTAGTTCTTCACTTTATGTGGTGAACATAAGGAACATTGTAAAGAACCTTAGGGATCCAAGATGTGATTCTGAACACCAAGGGATTACTACCACAATCATGTAATTGATACCTTTACGTCCTAATATCACATGACTACTATACACATATTTCAAAGATTTAACGTAGCAGGCTAGATTTGCATAGTAAGGCCTTGTATGAATATACTGTAACAAACTGACCAGTGTGTATGAGTATAACTACCCTGTTACAGGACATCTGAACTGCTCAGCTCTTTGTCAGAGACTGATATAGCTAACTGATTTTCCTTTAGCTCAAGTGGAGAAATTCTATGTTTTGGAACAAAAGTAGCTGAGTTCTGTCTCATTGCTTTTGTGAAATTCCACATGCATACAGTGAGTAAAAGTGAAGTCCTAACTTGCTGTGGATTTGTTATGTTTTATGTTATTTCACATTGCACTGGAATTAACTATAACTGCCCTGCAAAAAAACAAACAAACCCCAAAGGTCCCGGAAATATTAACTGTGAAAATCTGTGACATTTTGTGCATATGTTTCTATGTATCTGGCCACACACCATCAGAGGTTGGTCATCCAAAAACTGAAAAATGTGGTTTGAACTTTTTTTCAACCTCAATTTCCCCACCTGTAAAACAGGGATAATAGTACCTCACCATGGTGTTGAGATGCTATATTCTATAATGCTTTCAAACTTTGGTTGGAAGGTGCAATAAAACCTTTAAATGTAAAACCACTCAAAATGTCCTCACTACACTTCTCAACCTTTCTTAGAAGACTCTGTTAAGCCGCCATCAGTTCCATGAGTCTTAAGACATTGACCAAGGTCACACAAAAAATCTTCACTAGAGTCAGGAACAGATCCCTGGTCCCAATTCCCAGCCCTGTATTCTGAATACAATTTCACTTGTATAACAACTTGTATATAAACTAAATACTTTTAAAATGAATACAGTTTAGCTCCATGACAGGACATACCTTGTAAAGTACTGTAAGCATAATACAACATTTCTCCCCGTACATGGAGAAGCCTCATATGATGGGCAACAGTAAATGAACAGACATACAACACATTCATTCGTGTGGGCATTCATATAAGTAACCTATTAACAGTAGCAGGAGTAAGACGTAAAGTGAGCAGGATTTAATCCTGAGTTATTACTAACAACACAAGTAAGGATACCTATTTTTGTTTACAAATATGTAGTACCAGATTCTAAGCTGGTACAAATCAGCAGAGCTGCACTGATATTACTGGAGCTACACCAGTGTATATGAGCTGAAGATCTGGCCCATGACTTTTAACTTGGCGGTGTTCCTTTAAAATTCTAAACAAAGAAACAAAACCAAAAGGCAAATATCTTAGGATAGTGACATAAAGCTACACAGACATTAATCCTTGGGTTCAAGATAAAATAAACATAAAAACACAATTAAAATTAAACAAACTTTACAGTGACAAACACTGAAATGCTTCTAGATAGTTAAAATTAGGGTGAGGGACAGACTGTTTTTATAGTGGATGCTCTGCTTTCTGTATAGTGATATCTCAGATCAATTTTCTTTGATGTGTGCATCTTCCCCACCGCCCACCCCCTCGCTGATAGAATATGTGTTGGCTACATGGCATTCACTGTAAACACAGGTGTCCTGGAGGAGATGCAGGTGTTCACCCTTCTTGTCTTACTCTAATCTCCGTGGGGATTTAAAAAAATGCTTCCCCACAGAAAAAATTATCTGCATGCCCTTGAAAATAATCTCTGAAACTCATGATTATGCACTGGTATGTGACTGGGATTTGCCCGACATACCACCTGAGTATGGATTTCAAGTATGGGCACTGGGATTCCCCTTTGGTGTTTCATTTTGTTTTTACAGTAACAAAAGGATTTCCACTGATATCTCAACCACAACATCACTTTACCAGTTCAACCCTTGGCTACTACAGAAAACCCTAATATAGCTAGAGACAGCCTTGTCCCTGCTCCAGCTCCTGTGTGTAGCTCCTGCATGTGTCCATGGTGTTTTGGTGCCATTGCATACATTTAGAAGTAGATCAGTTCTGTCAAAGAGAAGAATCCAGCCTTCCACCCGCTTCCCTGTATATTACTTTATTAACTAAAAAACCTAGGTTTGATTCCTTTAACATATGAAGCCAGGACCATTTCATAGTATATTTCTCTCTCTTATTTTCTTCCCATATTCTAGTTCTTTCTTTGAACTCTATTTCCTTTGAATGGAGAGCTAGATGCTGGGGTCTGACGGGAAGAAGTAGAGGGCAATCCAGACTGGGGAACTTATGGAATATAGAAACCAAACCGAAAGTTGCCCATTCTGGAGGCAGAAGGAAGACTCATTTCAGAGTGTTGCTAATGACCTGCGGAGGAGCTGCACAGCAGTCATTTCATAGATACGATGGCAGGTCACTGCGACAGATGTTCCCAACATATGTGGAGAATTAATTACCCACCAGTAAACAAAATCTGTGATGCGGAGAGTCATTTTGTCCAAATTTCTTTCCATTTTGCTGTTATTAGGAGCTTAATTTTTCTTGATCAGCTAGACCCTCTTGAATTTAAGTGTTCCTTAATAGGCTGTAGTGAACATTTTCTGAAGTGAAGTGCTGAGGGAAAGTGGCAAGGAGGGGGACAGGGGAGATGAGTTTAACTGGAAGAGTTGATTGTGAAGCTGTAACACAGTGAGTGATTACTAAATTATTTGATTAAAAGGTTGGATGCCAGTCATATGGTTTTCTTTGGGTTTTTTTTTAATTCTAATGGTTAACTTGTGTTCAGCGGCATTTACACTTAATTTAACTACTTACTGAGAAACAGCTGGAGTTTCTGGGAAAAATAACGTTTTGAGAGGAAGACTGGAAATAAGAAGGTTTTATTTTCTTTTGCTGTCAATATTCTGAATGCGTTAATGTCTAGGGGCCATATTGTGCCATTGATTTTTAAACAGAACTCCCCCATTTAAATCAATGATGAAATCTGCTTAAAATAAAAGAAATCGATGGCATGATATGGCTCTAGGACATTAGAATGAAATTCTTATATTCATGACCCAGATAGCAAAGCACAGGGCCAGGAGCTCCATGCTGTTTCTCACAATTCCATCATTGCATCAATACTTGTAAGCGAAAGTGTGTGTGGAAATGGACATTATTTACTAAAAGGATATTAAAGAGCCAAATATTTCTCTCTCCCTAGGTTGACTAAATTTTTACAGGTTTCAGAGTGGTAGCCGTGTTAGTCTGTATCAGCAAAAACAACAAGGAGTCCTTGTGGCACCTTAGAGACTAACAAATTTATTTGGGCATAAGCTTTCATGGGCTAGAACCCACTTCATCAGATGAATGAAGTGAAAAATACAGAAGCAGGTATAAATACATGAAAGGATGGGGGTTGCTTTACCAAGTGTGAGGTCACTCTAAGGAGATAAATCAATTAACAGCAGAATACCAACGGAGGAAAAATAACTTTTGAAGTGGTAGGAGAGTGGTAGGAGAGTGGTAGGAGGCCTTGAGAGGTGCTTCCACCACACCCATGGAATACCTGAGCCAAATGAGGAGGCAAAAGAAGAGGATACGGGAGGACATGTTCTCTGAGATCCTGCAAGCCTGTGCTGCATTAAACCATGAACAGAGGGGCCTGGAGGGTGAATATTTTCAGACAGTGGAGAGGGCAAGAGCCAACCGACCCAGGAGTTCCAGCAGAAGAGGGAGAGGCAGANTGAAGTGTTCTCCGAGTGGTTTTTGAATGTTATGATTCCTGATATCAGATTTGTGTCCATTTATTCTTTTGCGTAGAGACTGTCCGGTTTGGCCAATGTACATGGCAGAGGGGCATTGCTGGCCCATGATGGCATATATCACATTGGTAAATATGCAGGTGAACGAACCCCGGATGGTGTGGCTGGTTAGGTCATATGATGGTGTCCCTTGAATAGATATGTGGACAGAGTTGGCACTGGGGTTTATAGCAGGGTTTGGTTCCTGGGTTGGTGTTTTTGTTGTGTGGTGTTAGTTGCTGGTGAGTATTTGCTTCAGGTTTTGGGGCTGTCTGTAGGCAAGGACTGGCTTGTCTCCCAAGGTCTGTGAGAGTGAGGGATCGTCCTTCAGGATAGGTTGTAAATCCTTAATGATGCATTGGAAAGGTTTTAGTTGGAGGCTGTAGGTGACAGCTAGTGGCGTTCTGTTACTTTCTTTGTTGAGCCTATCTTGTAGTAGATGACTTCTCGGTACCCTTCTGGCTCTGTCAGTCTGTTTCTTCACTTCACTAGGAGGGTACTGCAGTTTTAAGAAAGCTTGATAGAGATTCTGTAGGTGTTTGTCTCTGTCTGAGGGATTGGAGAAAATATATCTTAGAGCTTGGCTGTAGACAATGGATCATGTGGTGTGGTCTGGATGAAAGCTGGAGGCATGTAGGTAAGTATAGCAGTCAATAGGTTTCCGGCGTAGGGTGGTGTTTATGTGACCATCGCTTATTAGCACTGTAGTGTCTAGGAATTGGACCTCTTGTGTGGACTGGTCCAGGCTGAGGTTGATGGTGGGGTGGAAATCATTGAAATCTTGGTGGAATTCCTCAAGGGCCTCCTTCCCCTGGGTCCAGATGATAAAGATGTCATCAATGTAGCGCAAGTAAAGTAGGGGCGTAAGGGGACGAGAGCTGAGGAAGCATCGTTCTAAGTCAGCCATAAAAACATTGGCATACTGAGGTGCCATGCAGGTACCCACAGCAGTCCTGCTCATTTGAAGGTATAAAGTGTCCCCAAATCAGAAATAGTTGTGGGTGAGGACAAAGTCACAAAGTTCAGACACCAGGTTTGCCAAATGGTATTGGGGATGCCATCTTTGTAGTCCATCTTTGTGTGGAATGTTGGTGTAGACAGCTTCTACATCCATGGTGGCCAGGATGGTGTTTTCTGGAAGATCACCAAAGGACTGTAGTTTCCTCAGGAAGCCAGTGGTGTCTCGAAGATAGCTAGTAGTGCTGGTAGTGTAGGGCCTGAGGAGAGAGTCTACATAGCCAGATAATCCTGCTGTCTGAGTGCCAATACCTGAGATGCTAGGGCGTCCAGGATTCCCAGGTTTATGGATTTGGGGTAGCAGGTAGAATACCCCTGGTTGAGGCTCTAGGGGTGTGTCAGTATAGATTTGTTCCTGTGCTTCTTTAGGGAGTTTCTTGAGCAGATGATGTAGTTTCTTTTCGTAATCCTCAGTGTGGTCAGAGAGTAATGGCCTGTAGAATGTGGTGTCAGAGAGTTGTCTAGCAGCCTCTTGTTCATATTCTGACCTATTCATGATGATGACAGCACCTCCTTTGTCATCCTTTTTTATGATGATGTCAGAGTTGTTTCTGAGGTTATGGATGGGATGTTCTCCATGGCTGAGGTTATGGGGCAAGTGATGCTGTTTTTCCACAATTTCAGCTCGTGCACGTTGACAGAAGCATTCTATGTAGAAGTCTAGTCTGTTGTTTCGACCTTCAGGAGGAGTCCACGCAGAATCCTTCTTTTTGCAGTGTTCGTAGGAAGCTTCCTGTATGTTAGTGTGGTGTTCAGTGGTGTGTTGGAAAGATTCCTTGAAACAGAGATGTCGAAAGTAGGATTCTAAGTCACTGCAGAACTGTATCACGTTTGTGGGGGAGGTACGGCAGAAGGAGAGACCTGAGTTAGGACAGACTCTTCTGTCAGGCTAAGAGTATAACTGGATAGATAAACAACATTGTTAGGTGAGTTAGGGGAACCACTGTTGTGGCCCATTGTGGCATGTAGTAGTTTAGATAGTTTAGTGTACTTTTTCCTCTGTAAAGATTCAAAGTGCGTGTTGTGAATGGCTTGTCTAGTTTTTGTAAAGTCCAGCCACAAGGGAATTTGTGTGGAAGACTAACAAATTTATTTAGTCTCTAAGGTGCCACAAGGACTCCTTGTTATTTTTGCTGATACAGACTAACAGGGCTACCACTCTGAAACCTGTCACCATGCAAGGCACTGAGTTTAGCCATATGAAGTGGAAATCCATCAACTTCATGAAAAAACTCTTGCAGATACAGACAGACATCATCTTCCTTTTCAAATGCAAACAGGTGGACATCATACCAAAAGGACTGAATGTAAAAAATCCATTAGAATCAACATACCACACAGACTATAGTGGGAGATTCTGCCACACACTCTCAAAAGAACTGTGGAACCATCTGATCAACATCCTATACAGAAAACAAGAAAAGATCAAGAATGAACTCTCAAAACTAGAAACTCTCTTAAAACACCAACCTTCCAGTACCTAAACTTAATTTCCCCAATACTAATGTCTTCCTACTGTTACTCACGCCTTCCCGTCAACTGTCTGTAATGGGCCACTCTCTTTGCACTGCAAAAGTTATTTTTCCTCCCTTGGTATCCTACCGTTAATTGATTTATCTCATTAGACTGACCTTACACTTGGTAAAGTAACCCCATCCTTTCATGTATTTATACCAGCTCCTGTACTTTTCACTTCATGCATCACGAAAGCTTATGCCCAAATAAATTTGTTAGTCTCTAAGGTTCCACAAGGACTCCTCATTGTTTTTGCTGAATTTTTACAGATTCTCCCCAGTGTTTTTGATTCTCATTATCTTTCTTAAGGTCAGATTCTGCCTTCTCCATTTTGATTCCATTTACAAATTTGCACAAAAGACAAGCTGAAATTTCTCCCCTTCCAAATATCTCAATCTATATAATATTATGCCATCCTCCAGAGTACAAAATACACACCTTCAGGTGCCAGAATTGGTAGCATAGGGTCTCCAAAATGAGAGGTATCCAAAACCCAAAACCTGCGGATCGGAACACATCTGAATTTTTTGGAAGTTTGACCCAGAACTGAAATTTGCCATTTGGGTTCATCTCTAATTTTGGTTTGAAAAAGAATGGTGTTCAATTACTATCATCTTTTTGGACATGCAAATTACAAATGACTTTTTATGAGGATTGTATGATCCTCTTCCTCTTAGTTACATGTTCCGTCAACACTAAACAGCCTCTCTGCTTAGCTTCAAAGCTATTGGTAAATGTTGACACCCTTTGGTTCACCCATAAAAGAAATGCAGTGCACTTACTCTAAGCGTAACTAAAGGAGGAGCCCCAGAGTACTCAAATCTGATGTGAGCAACAGCCAAGGACTTAGCAAGTACCACAAGGTGCCAGAACTTTTTGGTTTCATCACTAGATCTTCAGAAGTAGAAAGGAGCTGGGGTTGCAAGGCCCCTGGGCATTGCAAAGGGGGCTGGCAGAAATGTGCTAAATCTGAAAAAAGGCTTAGGTTAAGTTAGGGGATGGGTATTTCACCTCAAACTTTCACAGTCATTACTAGTGAGAGGGAAGGATGACCTGGTGGCTGAAATGCAGTGATCTGGGCTCTACTCCTGACTCTGCTACGAACTTCGTCTGTAACCTTGGGCAAGCCATTTAACCTCTTTTTGCTCTTCCGTAAAATAAGGATAATACTTTCATACCCTGACCAGAGTTTAACTCATTCTTGTTTGTAAAGTACTTTGGGAGCCTATGATAGATGGCACTGTAACTGTAAATTATTACTATTATTATAAATATTTAAAAATGATCTCCACAACTGCACACACAATTTGCATTTACAGAATGCTAACTGCATACATAAATATCCATTTGCATCCACAAATGTTTGCCTTTGAGTTCAAACAGATACCAATGCAAATTCTGAGAATGCAGCTTAGGAAGACAGTTTTGAATAGCTTGCCTTCACCGCAGTATTAATTGAAGATATAATGTGAGTAAAGCCCCTAACCTGATCCCTGTCCACAAAGACAGGTCTCCAGCTTGAGTTAAGTAGTTCCTTAAACGTGAGCCAGCTGGCCTGTCAAGTGGCACAGGCTGAAGCTCGAGTGTTGCTGATGCTTCAGCAAGTAACTCAGTAGGGGTACAGTTACAGGCTACAACTCAGGTTAGAAAAACTCCACAACTGCTATTCCAGTCACTCTGTGTAGCAGGAGTGTGGGTTCACAATGTGACCGCTCCCTTGAGCTAGGCTAACTGAAGTGGAGTAATGACTGTATTCACTTGAGCTTGAAGAGAAAACAAGCCCTTAGTGGATGAAATTCAGCCCTATGCAGAATGCCACTCACTTGCCCCAGTAGATGGGGGGGGGGGAACTTGATAGGGCCAGTGGTGAAAGGAGGAGAGTCCCAGAAGTGAAGGAGGACGACACACACTGAGGGACACCAGATAATTCTGCCCCACCATTCCCGGAGTCTCTTGAACCAATTGGGCAGCTGATGGGTGTCTGTTACAGCTGTCCCTCTGCAGCATTCCTTTTTCCCTTCTCCTTTCTGTTTGTCCCATGTGGCCACCCCTCCCGGCCATTGTGCTAACTAAAGTCACAGCCCTATTCATAGGGATGGCTTGTACAGACTAACTGGAGCCACTGCCCTGCCTAGGGAGGGGGCTTCTTGCTTCTTTGTTTGGCTCCTTTGTTCAGACCCGGGCTCGGTGTGGGGGGCGCTGCCCAGAAATGCAAGACCTGAAGTGGCCAACTAATTAAGCATATGAGTCATACCTGTGGCTCAGAACATGCCCAGGCACGCCTATGCTTACCTGCAGTTTTTCCCTGCCTCCTCTCCTCCCCT
>NC_133771.1:171732809-171926672 GCF_003597395.2 Chelonoidis abingdonii
ATTGTCTACCTTAACAAACCCCATACCCCTCACTATTGAATTTTCCCTGTTTTTGCATTTTCTTAATAAAGTTTATTTTGCACCCCACCAGTGCAGTAGTTGTCCCCCAAGATCCCCTACCTGCTGGCAGGGTCAATGGGGAGGAGTGCTGATTGACCAGCATTCCCCAGTTCCCAGAATTTAACCTGGAGTAAGGGACATATGGAGTCTCTTTTGGCTCTGTTCCAGCAGCCCCACACTACCCACCCTGTATGAGGAATGGGAATCCGGCCTGACAGATGCTGCAGGTCTAGCCAATTACCCGTCTGGGGGTTAAGAAGGAACTTTTTCTCCCATGGGACAAATGGCAGAGGAGCCGCCTTCCTCACAGCACCTTCAACCCACAGTAGGCTAAGTATGAATGCAATTAGTACCTAACTGAGGTACCTGGTTGAGCTGTTAATTCATTGCAACTTGGGTCCAGTTTCCAGTGTGGTTAAAAGGATAAAATGAATGGGCTCAGAGGTAGAAGACCTAGGATTTGGAGATGGGCCCTGGGCTGATGGGATAAGGTGGGACATTGTGGCCTTCACAGGCAAAGATCCTACCTTGTGGCCCTCATGGGCCAACACCCCATCCTTCTGCACCTTCTGTCCCCTTAGTGCAAGGAGGAGGGGGATGGTGCTAAGATGCAGAGAGAGCTGAATACTGGGATACAGGCTGAGGAGAACTTACCCTGAGTTACAGATTATGGTAAGAAGCCCTGTACTCCTGGCATGGTATCCCATTAAATCCACGGTATAGGAGAATATGGGTGATGGGTAGGTAGCACCCCCCACTCCCGTGTGAAAGTTTAATAAAATTTGCAGCCTGCTGCTTAATTTCATGCATGTCAGGTCTCATTTTGCCAGTGTGTCTACATCAGTGTATGTGGCCTTTATTTAATTTCAGTATGAATTGCTCACAAAACACAGTAAAAGTGGGGGTCAAACGGTGATTAGATAGGGTTGCCAACCCTCCCGGATTGGCTGGGAGTCTCCCGGAATTGGCCTCAATCTCCGGGTTGCTATTGAAAGCAATCTAGGAGATTTATTAGGCCAAAAGTCTGGCTGGCAGGGGCAATGCAGTGGTGCTAAGGCAGGCTCCCTACCTGCCCTGGCTCCGCGCGACTCTCAGAAGTAGCAGCAAGTCCCTGTGGCTCCTAGAGGCAAGCAGAGGTGGCCAGGGGGTCTCTGCAGTCTGCCTCTGCCCCGAGCACTGATTCCACAGGTCCCATTGGCCAGGAAGCCGCCAGAGGTAAGTGCTGCCTGGAGCCTGCACCCCATACTTTCTCCCATGTCTCAACCTCCTGCCCCATCCCTGAGCCCCTCTTGCCTCCAAGCCCCACACCTCCTCCTGCATCCCAACCATCTGTCCAGCCCAGAGCCTCCTCCCACACTCCAAACCCATCAGCCTCACCCCCAGCCCAGAGCCAGCACCCCCTCTTGCACTCCAACCCCTGCTCCAGCCCAGTGAAAGTGAGTGAGAGTGGGGGAGAACGAGTGACAGAGGGAGGGGGGATGAAGTGAGCGGGGGGGGAAGGGCTTTAGAGAAGGGACGTGGCAGGGGTGTGGCCTCGAGGCAGGGCAAGGGTGTTTGGCTTTGTGCGATTAGACATTGGCAACCCTATGGATAGGTCATATACCGGCCCCCTGCACAGTGGTGAATTTCACTAAGACGACGACCCATCCCAGTACCAAGCTGTTGTCGTCACATTATTTTAAATCACAACTACATTTTAAATCAACAGATCTTTTTCATCTCACAGATGATGAACTGGTAAAAGATTATCAATTTAAAGCTATGTGACAGAGGGTTCCTTTCTCTCCTTTGGGTTAAAGGTCTTTGTGCATCATGCAGAAAATAAATTCAGCAACAGGCAGATAGGTACAAATCATTAGAAGCTTAGTTATAGCAGTGATAAAGATGGGAAACAGCACACTTAAAACAGAGACTCCTTTTTATTTCATTTCTTACTCTACTTATTGATTTCCTGTCCTTTTTTTCTACAGACTTGACTCATCACAGGAAACAGAGAGCTCTTTGAATAAAGGTATAGTGATATATAACAGCAGTTCGTATACAGTTTTCTAGTGCCAGTATCCACATATTGACAGTTGACATTTATCCATTTATCCTTACTTGTTCCCCATTCCCTGCTACGTGGCCTTTACAGGATAGCAAAAACTCCAACTATGAACAGAAAAGCTTTAAAAGCAATGTAGAAATCTATTTTCAAACTGCAATTTTTATTTATAATTAAATGATTAATTGAATGATGAAATAAAAAGAACATATTTATATACATTTCTATATATAATTGGCCTCATCTTGCAATTTATATTCACATGAGTAAATGGGACTGCTGAAGTGAGTAAGGATTACTCATATGATTAAAGGTTATAGGTGGGATCCAATAATTAATATGATAGGAAATATAAAGAGGCCTAGGAAGAATTTATGTTAACATGTAATTTGTGTGTATCTAGAACTGATGCTTCCTTTTCCATCATCCATATTTGTAACATCACACACACATACACACACACTGTATTTAAAGTACATTATTAAGATTGCCAGATCATGAACTAGGAAATGCCAAAATTAAGGCTGCCTACGCAGTCTTAATTTGGGTCCTTTGTGCATTATGATACCGTCTTTAATTACATGATCACATACTATTTTTTCCACAGGACCCTTGCCTTATTCAGTGCACAGGATGGACATGTTTTAGGGATGAATCAAGGCTGTTACTATGTCCACATCATACACCAGTAGTATGCAACTGATATTTGATCAACCTATATTTTTTAGAAGATTTCATGTTGAAACACCAAATGTAACCTGATTATCTGGACACCCAGCACACAATATCAAAACGCCCTTCCAAAATCAATTTTTCAAGGTTAGTATTTCAAGGTAAAAGTTCAAAGATATCAAGATAAAGTTTGTCCACAACATTATTTCTGTGAAGAGCGGTAACATTTTATCATTACTTTATTATGCACAATGCCATAAAATAATAAAATAATTCTACTTCACTACATAAGTTCCTATAACATTTGCTTACTGTGTGAGAGGTTATTCAGAATTAGCTCTGAGGCGGACACAATAAGGAGCTGGGCCAACTATCTAGAGGCAGTCCAATGTAGATTTAGGGCTCAATCCTACAAATACTTACAAGCTAGTAAATTCAGTCACACAAGCAGTCCCAGTGAATTCTCTTCAATGTTTGCAGGTTCAGGTCTTTAGTTCAAGAGGCAGCTGTATGGACCTCATCTGCATTAATGTATTATTCCTAGCAATACATGATTATACCAATTCTCTGATTAATCAAAACTCTACTTTGTAACCAGCCGTGTGAGACCAGAATTATAAATCACTCTACATGATATGTGGCAATACAAATAACAAGATTGAAAAATTAATTTTATAAGAAATATTTATCAAATAAAATCTAACCTTCATGCAGAGTTAGGATTGCAGTCAGATATCAGTTATTCCATAATTGCCCACCTCAGGGTTTCTTGCTACTTCCTCTGTAGAGCAGCTCGGTTGGCCACTGCCAGAGACAGAATTTTGGACTAGAATGACTATTGGTTTTATCTGGGGTGTTCCTATAGACTGATCATAGGAAAGACCAAACTGGAGGTGGAAGGAGGAGCTGCCTGAGAGCTATGCAGAGAGAGTACAGGCTAGACTTCAAGCAGTAGTAGCAAACCTTCCCCTTTCACCTAACAGGTAACTGAAGTAGGTGCCAAGAACATAAACATAAGAACTGCCATACTGGGTCAGACCAAAGGTCCATCCAGCCCAGTATCTCGTCTACTGACAGTGGCCAATGCCAGGTGCCCCAGAGGGAGTGACGCTAACATGTAATGATCAAGTGATCTCTCTCCGGCCGTCCATCACCACCTTCTGCAAACAGAGGCTAGGGACACCATTCCTTACCCATCCTGGCTAATAGCCATTAATGGACTTAACCTCCATGTATTTATGCCAAGGAGCCACACAGGGGAAGAAGGTAGGGCCTTACTCCCCCCTTACTGCATCTTGCTTACTCATGGCTGCATAGGACCAGAATGCAGTCTTGCCTGACATAAGCAGGCTTCATCTTAGATTTTGTTCAGTGAAACAATATTTTGTCAAAATATACCCAACTTCCCTTTGATGGGTTTGGGCCCTTTGGAGTGTCACCTTATGTGCAGGGCAACACCCAGCTGCACAGAGAGACAGAGATCCACTCTGGAAAGATTCAGCCTTAGGGGCTTGCCCCAATGCTCTGGCGCCCACTGCCTTTAAAGGGTACAAACCCAAAGGTTTTATGAAATTGGCCCCCTCCCTCAATGTGGAGAGAGATATGCACAACTTCTTGCCTCCCCCAGTTAGAAATTACACAAAGTGTTATGTTATAAACAAGAATAAGTTTAACAACTACAAAAGGCGACTTTTAAGTGAATATAAGAGATAACAGACAGAACAAAGCAGATTACTGACCAAATAAAGCAAAATACACAAGCTAAGCTCAATATACTTAAGATATGGGTTACAAAATGTAAATTCTCACCCTGTTATTTTAGGCAGGTTGCAAAGTTTCTGTGGTTCAGAGTTCCAGTTATATTCCTTTTCAGACTGGACCCCCATCTCAGTCTGGACTCCCCCCTTGCCTTCCCTTCACGTGGCTTTTGCAGCCTTTCTTCTTGGGCAGACAGGCCATGGAGAGGAGGAGTCCTATTTGCCTTCCACCCCACCCTGAAATAGGATTTACATAAGGCAGGAATCCTTCGTTTCCCAAACCTGACCCCCATTTCCTCCCAGTGGAAAGTTACAAGAAGTCCCAGGGTATGGCTACACTTGGAATTTAAAAGTGCTGCTGCGGCAGCGCTTTGAAGCGTGAGTGTGGTCGGAGCGGCAGCGCTGGGAGAGAGCTCTCCCAGCATTGATGCTTTACAGCGCTGTATCTTGCAGCGCTCAGGGGGATGTTTTTTCACACCCCTGAGCGCGAAAGTTGCAGCGCTGTAAAGTGTGAGTGTAGCCATACCCCCAGGTAATGTTTAGTATCAGGTGACAAGACCACCTGACTCTCTAGTATCACAGCATCCATGAGTCAGTGGCAGTATGGAGCATCCGCAGGAAGGCCAAGCCTTTTCACAGTTGATTGTCCTCACTGATGGGCCATCTGCTCTGTCTGGGTTTTTCATTGTTGTACCTGAAGTTTTAGCAGTGGGCATCACCAAAGTAGCATAGTTGAAATACAGATACATAGTCAATATTCCTAACTTCAGATTCAGAAATGATACAGGCATACAAATGGAATAATCACATTCAGTAAATTATAATCTTTTCAATGATATCTTACAAGACCCATCTTGCATAAAGTACACCTCAGTTATATCATATTTATATCAGCACATTTTCATAAAAAATATGGAGTGAAATATCACATTCCCATCCCCTGCTCCATCAGAAAAAAGAAAAAACATTGCATGAGCATCTGACACAAAGGGTACCATTCACTGGCTTTCTGGAATGTTTGTTACTCTTGTGTTCCTGAGCTACTAAATTTATTAAACATGCATGAAACTCAGAATTAGCTTGCCAAAGAGGATAATGATGACTGGCCCTATTTATCCTGACAAGTGAAATACAAGAGTTCAGAAATACTAAACTCTAGATGAGTGGTGGGCAACCTGCAGCCTGCACGTGGCTCGTCCAGGTAAACCGCTGGCAAACTGCCAGTTTGTTTACATTTGCGCAGCTGCCCACAGCTCCCAGTGGACAGAGTTTGTTGTTCCCAGCCAATGGGAGCTGCGGGAAGGGACACCGACCGGAGGGACATGCTTCCCGCAGCATTGGCTGGGAACAGCGAACCGTGGCCGCTGGGAGCTGCGGGCGCTGTGCAAAAGTAAACAAACTGGCAGCCCACCAGCAGATTACCCTGATGGGCCGCATGCGGCCCGCAGGCTTCAGGTTGCCCAACACTGCTCTAGACCAATTGAGGTGACGGTTGTTAGATGAGGCACCCAGCACATGTGCAAGAATGCCAACCTCACTGCTTACCAGACTGACTGATCCATCATCACACAATATTTTAGCATGTAGAACCTATCATCCCTCCTATCATTCAGTGAAGAAAATGCTAAGGCTGCATCTACATCAGACATTTTTGCATATTTTGCATATTTTGAATATTTCCACTGTTTTTATCATTTGTGCAGCTCCAACTGAGGTAGCAGCGGTGAGAGCCCTGGTAGAGCATAGACATGGGGATGGTAGGGACAATCCCACCCATTGATCCACAAGAAGAGCTGTCATTACTTAGCTAACGATATTTACATTGATCATTTTGACAATTCCAAACAGCCATAAACATAGTCTGATCAGCCACTTGTACAGCAGAATTCCAGAACAGTACAGAGCCAGGAAGTAGCACCTATATTACCCCTTTCCAGACCACAGTGATGGTGGCATGGCTGGTGAAAAAACAGCCACATGCGGGGATAGCCAGGTCACACTGAGACCCAGCTGCCATAATGGCCCCAGGCATTGTAAAATGGAGAGTCTTCATAAGCATTCTTGTTTTGGGTAGTGGATTGGCATGGGGAATATGTGGATGTAATTGTGTTAGGAGAGAGAATTTTAGTGGTCAGGAGGAGTTGTATTTGGGAAAGAATATATTAGACTCAGAGGTAGGACATGAGATATCTTTCACAAAAGGACAATAATCCCTAAACTTCATCAGCTGAAAATTAGGGTATAAGGTTTTTTTCAGTTAGATACTGTACAATATAATTAATCCTCATAAAAATGCAACAGTTTTCTACCGTTATTATTCAAACCAAATCAGTATCACTGAAGGATGTAGCATTTGAGACCATTACTGTTGAATACTGTAATATTCCTTTATAAAGTTAAGCCATTAAACCGTGATCTCAATTCCAGCTCATACTGCAGCACTATTGCATGAATCATGGAAATTATAGATGGGAAAGACCTATTAGGCTTTTTAGTTCCTCTTCCAGCTAGGACGGGATTGTTCCTGGCAGCACGTGACTCAGCGCAGGATTCCCCAGGCCAGAGGAGGATGGTCAATCACATACTAAATTTTGCTGTCAGAAAGTTTCCCTTATACTCAGTCTAAAATTTCCCTTCTAAATGTCTTCTCAGCCTGCCTAAACCATTTCCCCTACCACTGCCCTAAATAATTCTCCTCCATTCTTAGCCTTTAAAACCTCCAAATACATGTAAATGGTTATTGCTTTCCACTCTTAGTCCTCTTCTTAACCAAGCTATACATACATAGTTCTTTTACCTCTCCTTGCTGTCATTCATAGACCCTACAAAAAAAACTTAACTAGAAATTATTTTAGTAACTCAGCAGGAATAGCAGTATTTTCTGTTCATAATAAAACGAGTGCTGGGTTATTTAAAGGATGAAATCATTTACAGTAACAAGTTACCTAACGGTACTACAATTTTCTAATTAGTCACAGGTTCAAATGACATCCGTATTGGTTTATGCTTCAGGGCATGAACAGCATTGAATTAACAGAATAAACTTATTATAAACTGGTAATTAATGATAATTATCAAGTGGGCAGAAGAAATCAAGTGATATGATTGGCTAATAAGAACACAGTGGTGAAATTAATACAACATCATTTCCAGTTCAGAACATGTTAGATTTGTAACTAAATTAACATATGTAACATATGTAATTTTCAAAGCATTTTATAAGAAAACTTTGTAATTGCAATGAGACCTTATCGTTCATGCCTAGGTGCATTGATAGTAATCAGCTAGCATTAGTCTATGCTTGACGTTTAGCTGATTATCAATACAACTAGATATGAATTAACACACCGTAATTCACTTCCTGACATATTCTGGGCTTAATTACTGTATTTCATATTCTGCACATTTGTTTATACTCACTGTCACCATGCTGTCCTACCCAGAAATCAAAGACCGTAGATCAGTGGTAAAATGATGAAAGCCATTTGCTAAGTGCCACAGCTTCACTAACCAACACTACGATAGAACTAGTGAAGAAGCTTGCATTTTATGTTGGGTTGATCAAGCTAGCATACTGCAGATAGAGTGTAACTGAGGTAGTGCAAGCAGTGGGAGGAGGTAGCCACCCTGACTATGTGCCCATAGTCTCAGATGGGATCGTACTCAGGCAGGCTAGCCCCTACAACTGATTGTGCCAATGCGGCTGCTACTCTATTTTTAGCACACTAGCTCATTTACAGTTAGTGTGAGTGTGTCTCCTTGAGCTGGGACTCACTTGCCTAGCTCAAAGTGTAGACATACTCTTAGAGAGTCCCCAGCTACCTCACAGTTCCTGCTCTGCTCCAGGAGGAGAGTACTGTTCTGGATCCACAACTGGCACAAAGTACATTCCCTGGTGAGTTGGTGCCACTGTGCTGAACATGCTGTTGGTGGGGGTGCGTCAAGAGTCCACCCAGTCCCAGGCCCATTCTGTCCTCTCCTAGCAGCTCAACGAAGCTTGCTTCCCCTTCCTTGCTGCTACCTGTGATGCAGATAACCAGCGCTGGAGTGCAAGGAGGAAACTTGTGCCCCCTTACACCTCTATGGTACCATGCTAGCGGGGCTACAATCTGGCCCCCAAGTGCAGACAATCCTTCTTCTTTTTGTATAAATTTAGTGCTCCTGAAAATGAGAAATTAAACCACACTAGCTTGAGCCAGGCCTAGTGCAGCCAGGCAGTTTGTAAGGATCCCCCCACTTTGTACAGCTGAAGAACATGACCTGCACTTGAAAACAAGCCTCTAATCAATAACAATAGTGATACCCTATTCGGTTAGCCAATGCACTGGTCTTTAGAAATGATAGATCTTAAGGAGATCTTGTTTACCAGTTTGTGAATTTGTCAAAATATTACAACTGTGGGTTCAGCAACTCTTACTTACACAAGCAGCCTCACTGATATCCATGTAGCTACTCCTGTGAGTAAAGACTGTTTCCATGGTCTTTAGTCCTTGTGTACAATATACTCCTGATTATCTGAACAGCATGGGGGGCAGGGATTTTATCTGGGGGTAATCAGGAGTTCAGAAAATAGAGAGGGTAGGAGCCATTCAGTAGTGGGTTGTCCTGCCCCCACAGCCAGGGCTCTTTCTCCTCCTCACAATCCTGGTTGATTCCTGCGGGAACAAAGTGGAGGCTGCAGTCTTGCCCATTCCACACCTACTGCCCAGCAAACAGCCCATCTTTTTTGGAAAGGCATTTCATCTGTAGAGACTGTCTACCAGGTATCTCAGACAGAGGACAGCTATTTACCTCCAGTTTTGCGGAAGCCCTTCTCGGGCTTCTTGGCATACAGCCTCCCACCTACCACCCACAGACCAAAAGGACAATCAGAGTCAAACAGGTCCTGAGCAATATCTTTGTAACTTAATCCATTATCATGGGTCTCTTTACTTGAGGGTTTGTATACAACAACGCTACTCACACTTCACTGCAGCAAAGCCCTTTTTTGCCAAATACCCTACTTCCATCCAGACCTTCCTGTGGATTCTCCAGTGCCTGCAGCAACTGATTGGGTTAAATGCCTACTGCAGGTACAACACAAACTCAGAAGGCACCTGGAAACCATTGAAGACCCATACAAGCATCAGGCCGATAAGAATTGGCAGGACACACCCAACTTTGCCATCGGGGACAAAGTCTGAGTGTTGACCTGAAACTTAAAATCCAACTCCCTGTCAGCAAAGTTGGATCACCAGTATATTATTCCTTTCCCAATCATTAAGCAAATCAAACCCATGACCTTTAAGTTACAGCTTCAAGAATCTGTGAAAATCCACCCCACCGTCCATGCCTCTCTCCTGACACCATACACGGAAAATCCATTTCTGGATCACTCTGACTCATCTCCCCCACCAGTAACTATCCATGGCTAGGAAGAATATAATCAAGCAGGTGTGGGGCTATGCCACGTGGTGGACTGGGAAAAGTACATTCCAGATGAACAATCTTGGGACCGTAGGAGAACATTCATGCCCCAAACCTACTATAGGATTTCTACCAGGCCCACAGATCCAGCTCGTTGCCCTCAGCTGATTCAGATTGGTTGAAGACTCTAGCAGTCACATTCTCAAACCGTGCAGCAGACTGGGGTCCCCAGCTGCTCAATAACATTCCACGCCTGCAGCTATGTTTCTAGTCCTGCTTCCTGCTCCTGCTCCCAGCTCCTTTCTTGCTCTAGGCTCCCAGTCCTACCTCCTGCTCCTTGTGTCTGTCTCCCACTCTTGATTTCCTGCCCTTGATTTGGCTGATACACTGACTCCAATGCTCTGCTCCTGATTCCTGGCTCTCAGCTCTGGCTCACTTAGTATTCAGTTTCTGACCATAGCTCTGACCCTTGGCTCCTGATTCCTGGCTTTTGGCTGCAGCTCACTCCCTGGACTTGGTAACTCAGCTCTTGATTCAGGCTCTGGCTACCAGGCCTGATCACCTCTGCTCCAACCACTAGGCTAGCCTCCTGCCCAGACCATTAGGCAAAGCCAACCATGTCCTGGTTCTTAACATCATGGGTACTGAATAAATCAAGGGTCCTGCGGAAAAAATTGTATTTGATCACATAATTAAGACTACACAGCCATCCTTAATCCTGGCATTTCCTTACTCTTGAGTGCTTTTCATTGCAATGTGTAGCAACTTCAAAGTTCTTTTAATTTAGTATGTTTATGTTTTATATATATTATATTGTAAAGAGATCTCTCTCATTCATATATATAGAGATCTCTCTTTACAACATATATACCAAACCTCCTCTCTCTAATGGACACATTTCCAAATCAAGCCTCCTATATAGGACCCACAATTATGTGCATGAATGAAGGAGTTAGCCCAATAACTATCCAACGCATACATCCAAATGCCAGGAAGCAGGGCTCACACAGGTAATTCCTCGTGGGTATGCAGCACTTGCACATGCTGCCTCTGAGGTTGTCTGAGAATATGGCCAATAGTTTGTCACTGATTTATCTCCTTGGGGACTAACTCTGAGGAATCAAAAAAAAAAAAGATTGTGATTGGAGAGATTTTTCTTAAATAAATACATAATTTGGACACATGGTCATAGTGTTGTTCAATTTTCTTTGAAATCTGTTGCAGAAAGAAAGGCACGTTGGGGCTGAGATGAGAAAAAAAGCAGCATTGAGGATATAGGTCAAGGCATTAATATAAATTTGATCACTTCTTTTTTATTCTTCAACATTCCCCACAATAAATCAGATCACCTCCTCACCCCCACCCTCCCACACACTTCACCCTTCCCGTCCTGATTTCGGATCACTGAATGTAAATCTGTGACAAGGGTATCTATATATAATATTAATGGTACTGAGGACGGTTGGTGTGAAGTGTGAGTGCTTGCCAAGTAAGAAGTGATCAGAGCAGAGCCGTTCATCCTCTGCAGTGTGCTCTACATCATCTGCAGGACAAATGTAACATCATTAGGCAAAAAAAGCCAGCCATTCTGCAAGGAAATGGCTAAGTTGGAGGTACCGATCAATCTAGCCAAGCCGGGTTCCCTGTGATACTGTCAGAGACAACAGACAAAACAGATTAGAGTATAGATCACAGAGTGGTTCAAAGAAACAAAACAACCACCTCTCCCTCCCCTACTCCGCTGTTATCTAAGATTTACTCATGTAAGCAGTTGTTGCTGTTCTGAATCCATTTACAAGACAGTCCAGACTTGACGGCTTTATTCTAAAATGCACAGGAACAAGCTGTGAAGATTAGCTTCTAATTGAGTAAAGGATACAGTATCAGCTATATGCAGGATCCATCAGTACTGTAGGGTGCTTTATTAAATAGTCAATAAACATGAATTGTGAGCTCAAAAGGATTCATTAACTGGCTCTTGAGAGTAAGTTATAAAAAAAAAAGTAAACTAAAGCTACCATCATTTCAAGCTACCATCATTATTTAAACCTAAATTGCAATTAAATTATTTTCTCAGATATTTACAGCTCTTATTGACTTTTTATCTTGATAAATGTCTGCTTTCAAATTACATATTTCACTACACATAGGACCTGATCCAGCACCTATTAAAGTCACTGGGAGTATTCCGTTGACTGCAATGGGCATTGGATCGGACCCAGAGTGGCTGAAATCAAGGACCAATAATCCTTAGTGTATGATGCATATGGAGTTTAACTTATTGGCATATGAACAGTAAATTTAATTATACAGTGTGTTTAAACAAAATGTGTAGTCTTTAGCATTTTAGATTAGTTATTAAAGAATCAGCAGAATGTAATGTTATATTTTGATTCTCAGTGAACAGACTATATTTTTTTTAATTTGCAATAACATACACAGCCTCGAAATTCTGCTCTTTAACTACAACCTGATATGGCTCTTTTAGCAGCAATTTATTTTTAGAATCAAGAAGGGGTTAAACCTCTATCAAGGTCAGAGTGAGTAGGTTGCCCAGTTCTGTTTGCAGGACTAATAAATCTCTCCAAAGGTCAGCATCTGCAGTCATTATCAACCAATCAGTTTTAATTCTGTTTTTAATACATAAACACTTGTAATCATGTAGAAAACATCATGCAGACTGTTCAATTCTGATTTTATTTAAAAAAAATAGCTTGTTCTGGTCAGTTCATTAATATTTTAAATAAAGGAAATCAATAGATACAGTAAAGGTGCTTCCATTCAAAAGCATTCTTGTTTCCAATATATATTAAAGATAACAAATAGTATAATATCTTTCTCTGGCCAGGGTTTTTCTTAAAGTTCCTGGGCCAGATCCACAGCTGGTGAAAGTCAGGGTAGCTTCATTGATTTTGGAGAAACTATGCTGATTTACATCAGCTGAGGATCAGCCCTTACAAATTTAGAGTTTACCACTTAGACTAATTTGCATCCAGAGAAGTAAGAAGGAGAAATCAAAAAATCATTGTGCAACATTTTAAAATATCAAAATACAATGTTAAAGACCTTTTGACAAATATGGTTTTAAATAGCAGTAACTATTGAGACGATGTACAAACCTGTAACTCATTTTCTGATGAAAGAACATTTTACTTTTCTTTCTGCTTTTTCAACTGAAAGATGTTGTTAAAACATTTTTAACACGACATCAGATGGAAAAATGAGGGCCTAATGCTTTAAACAGCTTATTAAGGGGTTATTGGATCATAGTAGACATTCCACTGTTAGATATTAGAGGAGAAATCTTCCAAAAATGTAGTAGGGTTTTACCTGAGCAACTTATTGCAGTCAATGGGATTGCTAAAGTAAAGTCCTACTTAACACTCTGAGAATTGTAGGCAGATGTGAATTGGGGGTGTGTACTGGGGAGGCACAGCCCACTTCTCAACTCAGGACCAAGATGTGGGGCTGCAATACTGCTGGTGGACAGTCTCACCAGTCCAGGAAGGATCAACACCATGCCACAACCCCCAGCCCCCTACTATGGGTCAAAATAAAGTAGTCCTTCTGCCCAACACAGGTTGCAGTTCACAGAGGCTTCCCCCCACATTTCTCTCAGCCCCTCCAGCCCTTGCCTTGACCTAAAGACTCCTGCAGGAGCCTATCTGCTCCCTGCAGTTCTGACCAGGCAGGCAGATTTCAATGGGAGTTAGGCACCCAAATACCTTTGAGGATCTGGGTTTAGGTACTCTTCAATTACCAGACCCCTAGTTACACAGCCTCATCTGGGAGGCAGTTGATTAGTTACAGTTGGGGATGGGCTCATCTCTCCTTAAAGGGAACAATGACAAGGGCCCACAGACTGGAAGAGTAGATTCAGCCCCAGACACCCCTTCTGTAGTATGCTGGGAGTGCACGATGTACGAAGTGGTAGATTCCACGATCTCTCTTCTACCATACCCTGAACATCCCCTCTGAAAGCCTGGTGTGATATCTCTCTCGCTGTACTCATGGAGTGCGGAGGCATAGCTAATGGTCCTGTCCAGTAACTGTCTGAAGTCTGGTTTCTTATTTCTGCTTTGCTGTTTCCTTGGACAGTTTGGACTGTGATAGTGTAGTGAGACGTAGTGGCCTCCCACTGAGCCAGAGTGAGAGGGATCACTCTCTGAACCCAGGTGGGTGGAGCCAGGCCATGCTTGCCCCTCCCACTAGAAGTCAGGGGACCGAACAAGAATGATAAAGGACGGGTCCTGGAGCTCAGCTGGGCTGCAGACACCTAAGGAGACAGATACCATCTGCCTGCTCCTGAGCTTGGAGATGACAGCAGACCCCCGCCGAGCCAAGGACTGGCCAGAGCTGCTGGAACCGCCCATTGACTAAAGCACTGAGGAATCGCTGGGACTGCCACTGGCCTTCTACCCCGATGAACCAGAGGAACCCCCACAGATCCAAGTACTGTGATGGGAGGGTAAGAAGTGGCCTAAGGGCAGTTGACCCTAGTCTCACTGCGTTGCTGCCGGAGACCCAGTCAGTGTTGCAACTGGATTCCGCACATTCCCCTACTTCCTGCCACCCCACCCCTGGAGTGGCAGTCTTCCCTCTCTAGGCCCAGAGGCCTGCCTGTGTCAGTCGTCCACCACAGCTAGGACACCCAACCCTCTTGCTGCCCTGTCCTGAGTACAGGCCAGAGCCTAGACTCTTTGCTGCCCCACCCTGGCTGAGGGCTTGGGCTCATAACTGTGTGCTGCTGTACCCTGCTTGCAGGCTAGAGACCCTAACAGATTGCTGCTCTGCCCTGACTGTGGCCAGAGCCATAGAGTCAGTGTAGGGCTTGGCTAATTCCCTGACTGTGGGTGATGCCCCATGACATAGTGAGGCAGAGTGGCCTCCCTGTGACCCAGAGGGGGAGGGACCATCGCTAACCCACTACAGATAGGAAAAGTAGTTGTGCAACAGGATGGCTTAAATGGAGAAATGGTTGGCATTTGATGACCTAGACAAAGTCAAGGCAGGTCTGTTAGGTACTTTTTTTTAAATGTATCCTGGTTGAGTCTGAGGAGCGGACAAAAGAGAAGAGGTATGTTCCTGGAGTAGGAGTGGGTGTGTTGGAAGCACAGTAGCACGTGGTGATGTGTTGATTTCACATACCACACATTACATTTTGGCAGTTATCACTGCAAATGTACATTATTAACCTATTTATCAATTTTAAAAAGTGGAATGTTATTAAAAACACTATACCTTTTTACTTATTTGAGATATCCATTCCACCATCTGCAAATCTATATATTTTAATACAAACATTAGTCTTTCAGAATAAGGTTCATAAATACTTTTATAGCACTCCACAAATATTTCAAATAGCTTTTTCTTAGTCTCTACTTTTAGAATAGTTGTTTATTGTAATATAAAATAAACTGGATGAGTTCAACTAAACAATCATTTTTAATATTTAGATATTTGTTTGCATCCTAAAGCACTTCACAAAACATGGCAAAAACACTGTCCTCATGACATTTGGCAGCAAGATCACACTGCACTGAAAAAGAAGCTGTTTTGCTAGTGTATTTTGGTTTGCACAGCCTCTTGTGAAGTTTGTTCTGTTGGGAGCTTGGATAATTTTGGGGGCGGGTTAGGGGGAATGTATAGCTACTTGGGTGCATGTAGAACCTGATCCAGCTCCCATTTGAAATCAATTGGGCTCTTTCCACTGATTTAAACGGGAATTGGATTATACTGTAGATCACAGACTTCTCCGCCTGGCCCATATTGCAATATGTGTGTGCAGACGACTCCCTGGGGATTTTAGGGGAAGAGAAATTTGACCGTATATGTTCAAGACTTGCTGTAGTTCACCCGCCACTGAAGAGCAGCAGCCTGCGTTACTAGAACACAGAGAATGTTATACATCAGACAGCAGACAATTTAGGAAAGGAAGTAAAGAAGAACACTACATCCAGCTTAAACTGTTCTGGGAAATATAACTTATCAAAAAGATATGGTCAGGATAGTGGGGCTAACTCCCCTAGACTTGCAAAAAGTACTATGGGATCTTTAATGACCATAAGCCATCAGAACTTTGATCATTTGTCTGCATTGAAGAAATAGCACTCCTACCTTCATAATGACATTCTGACACCATGCTGGGGTATCGGGTGACTCAGAAGAGAGTCAGAAGTAAAAGTACCACCATTTCCTGCACCACACTGGGATTCTCTTAGAAGTCACCTTTACAAATTCTGCTCAAGTCAGATCCAACTTGTTTTGTAAAATCTGACAAGGTATCGGAATGAATTGCTATGGCCTTAAGTTAGATAGTAGACACTTTCCTAATTTGCATTATTCACAAATTGTAACACGGTGAAATATTTTATGTGAGGTATTTATACAGTATGTTACATGGATATTGTTTCCTTATTAGTATTCTGAAGGATATTTTGAATTTATGGTCATTTTTTAAAAATTAAATGAAAAAAATATTAAATTTGTTTTCTATTAAACACTGGAAATCCATCTGTCTAGGTACCTGTATGGCTCTCATCACCATCCTATCTAAAAGAAGAAGTTGAGTTTTGGGGGCAGAGCAGCCTATTTGCCTTCCATCCAAACAATTCCATTTGATGTGCTCATAGAGTACGTTTGAAATGTTCAAAATTAAAAAATGTAAGTGCCCTTGGCTATATGTGTGTAGCTTCCACAAAGAGTTTTTGCCAAATAAAGAATGATTAAAGGCAATGATCAGAGTCAGAGTGCTTGATTCCAGAAACTGAAGTCAACTACACAAATTCAGGTGTAGATTTCAGCACCATATGTTTGATTCGACAAGGTGCTGAGACCACTATACTCCATTTCATTGTAACCAATGGGGCAGCATCAGTGGGAATAGGGCACTCGATATCTGCCACATGTAGAATTTAAGATCTAGGAAATGAATACCGACTACATCCAGAGGGAACTTCAATGTCTGAGCGAAGGGTACTTCACATCTACAGATTATTCTCCGATTTTACATAAATACGTTTTATAAAAGATTGTATAAAGTCGAGTTGCACGTGGCCACACTCAGCCAAGCACATTAATTCAGTGGTGTCATCCATGGTCCGAGGCTAGCGTTGATTTCCAGAGCATTGCACTGTGGGTAGCTATTCCAAGCTATCCATAGTTCCCGCAGTTCCCCTGCCCTAGAATTCTGGGTTGAGCGCCCAGCTTGATGGGCAAAAATATTGCCGGGTGTTCTGGGTAATATGTTGTCGTCATTCTCTTCCTCAGGAAAGCAAGCGGCAGACAAATCATTCGCGCCTTTTTCCCTGGATTGCCCTGGCAACGCCATGAGCGACGCAACCATGGAGCCTCTTCAGCCTTTTTTTTTTTCTTTTTTTTTCTTTCTTTTTTTTTTTTTTTTCTTAGTCACCGTATGTGTACGGATCACGGACACAGGCGATAGCTCAGCGCTACACAGCAGCATTCATTGCTTTTGCATGATAGCAGGAGACGGTATTCAGTTCTGTACCGTCTGCTGCCAGGCGTAAATTGGCAATGAGATGATGGTTATGTGTCCCTCTGTACTGTCTGCTGCTATCATGGTCCCCTGGCTGAGATCGGCCGGGGCGAAAGCAAAACTAGGAAGACTCCCCGATCAAACCACTCCTTATGTTCTAAAAATAGAGTCAGTCCTGCCCTAGAATATGGGGCAAATGTACAACGAACCAGTGTATCAGTAGAGCACAGGTGTCTCTGTCAGAATCCTGCTAGAAATGATGACTACAAGCCATCACACGCTGGGGTGCCCCCGCACAACCCCACCCGTGCTTCCTCCTCCCCCAACCTCTGTGTTACCGTGGCAGTGTCCCCCCCATTTGTGTGCATGATAGTAATAAAGAATGCAGGAATAAGAAACACTGAGTTTTGAGTGACATAAAAGAGAGGGAGGCAACCTCCCGGTGCTATGACAACCAAGCAGGACATTAAGCGTGCGTGGGGGAGAAGATACCCTGCCAGTCAGGCCCTGCGTTATGACAATCCGCAGGACAGGATTTGTCTTACACAGAAAGGAGGGGGCTGATGGAGCTCCGAAGCCCCCAGTTGCTATGATGAGACGGTTAACCAGCCTCTGTACCATCTACGGGAATGACCGGGTGAGTCTTCTTTTTACCCAGGCAGCCCCAGCCAGCCATCCTGAAGCCATCCGGGAGCAATCATGGGTTGATAACAAGACAGTTACCGTAAGTCCTATGCGCCATCTGCACCCAGGAGGGAGAGGATCAAATATGCGCGTACACTGCTCGCAGCAGTCGGGCGTCTACAGCAGGCATTCAGTAACATAGGTGACCACGGAAAAAGTCAAGAGAAACAATTCTTTCCGTTTTTTTCACGGTGGGGGGAAGTAAATTTGAGGACATCCTGAAAACCAGCCCGGACAATGTGTTTGAACCGTACCAGGCATTGGCAGCTCAGCCAAGAATGCAAATACTGTGTCGGAGACGACATCTGGACAGTAGAAGGTGAGTCCTCAATACCCCTCCCCTCCATGAGCGCCATTTGAGTCTCTGCTTCCATAACGCTTGTCACGCAGCACTGTGTACATGAGGATTTTTTTCAAATCTTGCATTTCGTCTCTGTAACGAGCTTTGATAGAACAAGTGTTCCCCATACAGCAATCAGATCCATATTCTCCCGTAAGGCCATGCTTGGAGCTCTTTTTGGATTTGGGACTGCATTGCACCCGTCTGGATACATGAGCTCCCGCTGGCAAAAGAAAATGAAAACTAATTTCGCGGGGCTTTTCCTGTTTACCTGGTCACAGCATCCAAGTTCAGATTGCTGTCCAGAGCGGTCACAGTGGTGCACTGTGGGATACCGCCCGGAGGCCAATACCGTCGATTTGCAGCCACACTAACCCTAATCCGATATGGTAATACCAATTTTAGCGCTACGCCTCTCGTCGGGGAGGAGTACAGAAACCAATTTAAAGAGCCCTTTATATCGATATAAAGAGCCTTGTAGTGTGGACAGGTTAAATCGGTTTAACGCTGCTAAAATCAGTTTAAACACGTAGTGTAGACCAGGCCTGACTTACGATATTTATAATGTTGGAATATATTGTAAGAATACATTTGATGGAAGGTAGTAGGAATGGAGTAGTATGAAACTGATTCCTTATCTTTTAAGAGATCAAATGGCAGTGGAAGTGTATTTTACACAGTGAGATATTTCCAATGTTGATTTTATCCCCCCCGCCCATCGTCAATGATGTCAGCAATGCTATCTGGCTCTAAAGAATTATGAGCAGAAATTAAAAGGACTATTGTCCCAATCTAATTCCAATTAAAGTGAATAGGAATCTTTCCATTTAACTGAGTGGAGCTGGATTGGGCTCTAAATCATCTGTATATGTGACATTTCCCATAACAGTGTCCCACCTAGCTGAATATCTTGAATGGGAATGAATGCAGAATGTGCAAGAGATCTGCAGTGTAGACTGGAAAAAGGAGTTTTGCTTTTAGTTGTGAGATGGGGAGAAGAATATATTAGGGGTTCTCTGGAACATATACAGCCCATGTGCATTAAAACTCTGTGTGTCCTGAAGGGAATTTCCTACCCTCAATAGTGGTTTCCGTTAAATAACAGAAAAAGGCACTTTCTTCCTGTGGAATGTTAATGGAAGACTCTCACTGACTTCATAAATTCACAGATTCCAAGGCCAGAAGGGACTATTGTGATCATCTAGTCTGACCTTCTGTATAGCCGAGGCCATTGAATTTCCTCAAAATAATTCCTAGACTATAGCTTTTTGAATACATCCAATCTTGATTTAGAAACTGCCAATGATGGAGAATCTACCACAACAGTTGGTAAATTGTTCCAATGGGTGATTACCCTCTCTATTAAAAAAACTACACCTTATATTCAGACTAAATGTGTCTAGTTTCAACTTCTAGCCATTGGATTGTGTTATGCTCTGCTAGACTGAAGTGTCCATTATCAAATATTTGTTCTCCATGTTGCTACTTATAGACTGTAATCAAGTCACCCCTTAATCTATTCTTTGTTAAACAAAATAGACTCAAGGAGCTCAGTCTATCACTATGAGGTATGTTTTCTAAAACTTCAATGATTTCATGGCTCTTCTCTGAATACTCTCCGGTTTATCAACATCCTTCTTGAACTGTGGACCTCAGAACTGGACACACTATTTCAGTAGCAGTCACACCAGTGCCAAATACAGAGGTAAAATAACATTTCTACTTCTACTCAAGATTCCCCTGTTTATGCATCCAGGAATCACATTAGTCCTTTTGGCCACAACATAGCACCGGGAGCTCATGTTCAGCTGATTATCTACCCTATGCTCTTTTTCAGAGTCATTGGTTCCCAGGATAGAGTCCCCCATCCAGTAAGTATGCTCTACAGTCGTTCTCCCTAGATGTAGACATTTACATTTAAATACATATTGTTTGCTTGCAGATTGCTCTGTATCAGTGACCTGACCCTCAACTAGGGTTGCCAATTTTCTCATCACACAAAGCCAAACTCTGTAGCCCCGCCCCTTCCCTGAGACCACTCCCCTGTCCTGGCCCTTCCCTGAGGCCCTATCCCCTGCTCACTACATTCCCCTCCCTCGGTGGCTTGCTCTCACTTTACAGGGCAGGGGCTTGGGGTGCAGGAGGGGACGAGGGCTCCAGCTGCGGGTGTGAGCTCTGGGTTGGGACTGGGGATGAGGGCTTTGGCGTGCAGGAGGGAGCTCCAGTTTGGGGGGGGCCTGTGGGCTGGGGCAGGGGTTGGGGTTGGAGCATAGCCTTACCTCAGGTGGCTTCCGGTCAGGGGCGCAGTAGGGCTAATTCAGGCTGCCTGCCTGTCCTGACACTGTGTTGTGTGCGCCCCAGAAGCAGCCAGCAGGTCTGGCACTAGTAGGTGGGGGGTGGGCAGGAGGCTCCACACGTTGCTCTTGCCTGCAGACACTGCCCCTCCACGTGTCTGGAGTCAGTGCAGAGTGCGGAATCAGTGCTTGGGACAGGGGTACCATGCAGAGCCCTGTGCCCTCCCCCTAACCTAGGAGCCGGACCTGCTGGCCACTTCCGGGACACAGCACGGTGCCAGGACAAGGAGGGACTAGCCTACCTCAGCACCACTGACCAGACCTTTAACAGCCAATCAGTGGTGCTGAGCAGAGCTACTGGGGTCCCTTTTTGACTGGGTGTACCAATCGAAAACGGGATACCTGGTCACCCTAACCACAATAGAGAAGTAGATCGCATCATAGATTGGGCCACTCGAATACCCCCATAAAACCCTGCTACAATACAGGGGGAAAAAGCCTCCAATTCCACATCCTTAGTTGACACCTATCACCCCATACTGGAACCCATAAGGAGTATCATTAAACAATTACAACCCATACTTGATGGGGACCATATCCTGAAAGAAATACTTCACAAACCCCCTCTTCTGGACTTTAAACCCCCCACCTCACCAAGCTCATCATCAGAAATAAGCTCCCCCCAGGACACACTAACTCAAAGCAGCATCAGACCCTGTCAAAGCTGCAGCCATGTCTCCGATGCTACAGTGATCAATACCCCACACATCACACCTTTCAAGATCCATGGATTTTAAACATGCCTATCACAACATATGGCGTACCTCATCCAGTGCACTAAATGCCCCAATAGCAGCTATGCAGGTGAAACCAGACAATGATTACACTCTCAAATAAACTCATACAGAAAAAATGGTAAAAGAAAAATATATCATATCACTTGTGGGTGAACGTTTTTCACAAAATGATCACTTCACATCTGATCTCTCACTTTCTCAAAGAGAGCCTGCACAATACCTTCAAAAGATGAACATGGGAGCTTAAATTCATAATTTTGCTAGACATTAAAAATCATGGCCTTAATAAAGACACTGGATTTATGGCTGATTACAACAATCTGTACCCTCATTAACCTCCCTTTTTTGTCCTATGACTGGAGAGGTGTTAATAAGTCACATCACTTTGAATGGTCCCTAAGGATGTGTGTTAACTGCTTATGCTAAACCATGTGTTCCATCTTGTATTTATCTGTGACACTGAATACCTTTCCCAGAACTGAAGAAGAGCTCTGTATAGATCAAAATCTTGTCTCTTTCACCAAAAGTTGGTCCAATAAAAGATATTACCTCACCCACCTCATCTCTCTAATATCATCGGATCAACGTATCTACAACAACACTGCAAACATTTTGAGATCTATCAGCTAGTCAGCTTTTAATCCACTTATGTGTGCCATATTAATTTTGTATAGCTCCAGTTTTGTATAGTTCTAGTTAGTTTGACAGGGCCTATTTTCCATGTAACAATGTTAACTGGCATTAATCATATTATTGTCCTTTAATTCTTTACTATTCGAGTTCCATATCATACCGAGTTAGGGACAACTTCCAGGTGCAAGTGCTGGAGGAACCAGCTAAGGGTCATGCTCCTCTTGACCTGCCACTCACAAACAGGGAAGAATGGTTAGGAGAAGTAGAAGTGGGTGCCAACCTGGGCAGCAGTGACCATGAGATGATCAAGTTCAGGATCCTGACAAAAGGAAGAAAAGAGATGAGCAGAATACAGACCCTGGACTTCAGAAAAGCAAACTTCGACTCCCTCAGGGAACTGATGGGCAGGATCCCCTGGGAGGCTAATATGAGGGGGAAGGAAGCCCAGGAGAGCTGGCTGTAGTTTAAAGAAGCCTTCTTGAGGGCACAGGAACAAACCATCCCAATGTGCAGAAAGAATAGCAAATTTGGCAGGTGACTAGCTTGGCTTAACAAAGAAATCTTCTGAGACCTTAAACACAAAAAGGAAGCTTACAAGAAGTGGAAACCGGGACAGATGACTAGCAGTATAACAATATTGCTCGAGCATGCAGGGGTGTAATCAGGAAGGCCAAAGCACAACTGAAGTTGCAGTTAGCAAGGGATGTGAAGGGTAAAAAGAGAGGTTACTACAGGTATGCTATCAACAATACGATCAGGAAAGATTAGGCCAAAGTCCTGCACTTAGGATGGAAGAATCCCATGCACTGCTACAGGCTGGGGGCTGACTGGCTAAATGGCAGTTCTGCAGAAAAGGACCTGGGGATTACAGTGGATGAGAAGCTGGATACAAGTCAACATTGGGCTATTGGCATATTAGTAGGAGCATTGCCAGCAGATCGAGAGAAGTGATTATTCCCCTCTGTTTGGCACTGGTGAGACCGCATCTGGAGTATTGAGTCTAGTTTGGGCCCTCCACTACAGAAAGGATGTGGACAAATTGGAGAAAGTCCAGCAGAGAGCAACAAAAATGCTTAGGGGGCTGTGGCACATAACGTATGAGGAGAGGCTCAGGGAACTGGGCTAATTTAGTCTACAGAAGAGAAGCATGATGGGGTTTTGATAGCAGCCTTCAACTACCTGAAGGGCTGTTCCAGTGAGGATGGAGCTAGACTGTTAAAAGTGGTGGTAGATAACAGAACAAGGAGCAATGTTCTCTAGTTGCACTGGGGGAGGTGTAGATTGGATTTTAGAAAAAACTATTTCACTAGGAGAGTGTTGAAGCATTGGAATGAGTTACCAAGGGAGGTGGTGGAATCTGCATCCTTAGAGGTTTTTAAGGCCTGGCTTTACAAAGCCCTGGCTGGGATTATTTAGTTGGGTTGGTCCTGCTTTGAGCAGGGGCTTGGACTAGATGACCTCCCGAGATCTCTTCCAACTCTAATCTTCTATGATCAGCCACTGCAGGATCTTGCCTGGGGTTGATGTAATACTGGTAGACCTACAGTTACCTAGGCATCCAGTTTACCCTTTTAAAATATTGCCATAACATTAGCTTTCTTCCAGTCTTCTGGAACTTCCCCACTGTACCAAAGCTTAATGAAAATCAACATTAATGGTCCAGTGAGCTTCTCAGCCATTTCTTTTACATTTCTTGGATGCAAGTTATCTGGATATGCTCATTTTAAAAATACGTCTAACTTTAGTAGCTGTTGTTCAACAATCCCCTGAGATGCCAGAGGAATAGAAAGAGTTTCATCATATGCTAGAACTACCTCATCTGTTTTTTCCAACTACAGAAGAGAAACATATATTGAACACTTCTGCCTTTTCTGCATTGTTATTGATAATTCTACCATTTCCATTTAGTAATGGACCAATACCATTATTAAGATTTTTTTTTGTTCCTAGTATACTTAAAAAACTCCTTATTGTCCTTAACTCTGCTAGCCATAGATTTCTCCTTGTGTTGCTTCCTTTATCAATCTTCTACTTCAGTGGGCTTTGGAGTAGCCCACTACTTCCTTCCTGTTGTTTGACACCATCTGTAAAACTAATGTGAGGACATGGAGTTACAACTCATATAATTTGGGGGCTGCTTCTTGTCATTCTTATTTATGGAAACCCTGTGTTGGAGCTAATTGGAGTCTTGCATGAGTTAAGGCCAAAATAGTAAGACTGGGCCCATGGATAGTAGTGACCAAAAAAGATCACTTGGCAGTTCACGTTTGCCTCCCCAGGCTCCACTTTCTTTACAGACCTACCTTTTGTCATACACAGTAATGGATCCTATCTAACCCATTCTACCCACTGTCTTTAACTGTGTTAATAAACAGAATGTCTTTCCACATTGTGGTTATTTTGATTGAGTAGAAACTTTTTGATTGTTCTATATGACATTACAAGTCCCAGTTGTACTAAAACCATAAAACCATACAAATCCTTGGCAATGAACGCTACACAATATACAGGGGTTATCTTGTCACTTACTGTATGGTTTGAAGGAGAGATAATAAATCTAATTGATTCTCCCATATGTTATCTTAACAGTAGAGTCCAACACAAACTGTACAGCAATATTTAAATTACCACAACACAAAGTCAACATGATGCCAAGGAAAAGAATAGAGCAATATTCTTAATTCTGAAAAACTGTATTGGTAATCAATTGAAATGCAGGAGCAATTGAAGAGCTGTCCAATTTTCAATTGCTGTATAAGTTGGGAAACAATTTGAAAATAATGGCTCATACAAAGAGTTTTTGAAGCAGTCAATATGGACTTCATGTGAAGGACAAATAAGAATTTGGCAGTCTACCTATTGTTCAGCCTTTGTGCTTTAGACATTATCTGCTGCACACGCCAAAGTGGCCCAACTCATATCAGAGTGTAGAATCTCTTAGCGTGACTCTATTGAAACTATATTTAATGGAATATTCACTCTGAGCATTTTCAATGAATGTGTATTAACATTACTATAAGCATTATTAACATACACAGACTGAAAATGTATTTTGCCAACTCACTCCACATATGTGCTTTACTGAACTGATTCACATTTAAAATGTTTATTTACCTTGTAATACCTTTTGTATTGCTATGTTACATAATATTAAAGATAAATTTTTTCACAGACTGCAGCTCGTGGCTGCAAAAATAATTTTCTTGCCCACTAGACAATATAGATTCAGAGAAAAATTTATTTATGCACCTTTCTTTTCATGGAAATGAATCTCCCCACTGAGGTTTGGCTCGCCCCCTGATTTAGAAAGCAAAATCTATCCCTCTGAAGCTGTGCAGGGAATCTATCCACACAAAGTTCTAGGTTGGATTAATTTCCATGGAGGCCTCAAGTTATCAGCTGAGTGCACACATCTATATGGCCAAAATCATTTTGTTTCGGCATTCAGAAAATGGTCTTCTGCCACGTGACTGAGAGCAACACTGCAGATCCTCAATCCATTTTTTTCTTTAACAGACAGTTAATGTTAATCAACCCATGAGAGCTCTAGAATCATAGACTATCAGGGTTGGAACGGACCTCAGGAGGTCATCTAGTCCAACCCCCTGCTCAAAGCAGGACCAATCCCCAGAGAGATTTTTACCTCAGTTCCCTAAATGCTCCCCTCAAGGATTAAACTGACAACCCTGGGTTTAGCAGGCCAGTGCTCAAACCACTAAGCTATCCCTCCCCTACCCTACAAGGAAGATCCCAATGGATGTTGCAAAGAAGGGTACATTGTATAAATGTCAGTAGGGCTAAAACCTGTGCACTCTATAATACTGTGCTTGACTTCATTCTGAGTTCCATTGGGCCTGTGATGTGGAAGACATAAAGGACCTTAAAAACAACAATTAAGTGCTGAGCTCCTGCAGCTGGCATTCAAGACGCCAGGAATTTAATCAGAATGGGACCTTAAACATATGAATGTTAGAATAGATGGAAAACCTTAGAAAGTGCTGTCCGTTGTACTTCCCATTAAAAATATTAAGATAAAGAGAAAAGCTGTTAAACTGAAAACAAAGAGTAAAATGCTACACTTCACCAATACCAATGGAGTTACTTGGAATTAACAACAAATATGTGTAACTGAGAGCTTTGAAATCAGCGGCCTACCCAGCTAATAAGGGCCACTCAATGGAAGAAAGGGTAACAGAATCAGGCCATGAATTCTACTATGCTGCATGGGATGGGCTGAATTTAGTCTTCTGCTCTGTAACAATAGAAGGTCCTGCATGCACACAAACCAACATACTTCTGCTTCGCAGGAGGAAGAGGTAGAAAACTGAGAGACTGTGCAGAGGTGCATACACCTTTTACACTATCCAGCTCAACCATTGCTATTGCAGTGCTGCTCAAGCCGTATGAAGAAGGAGTTGGAGGCACTAAATCTAATAACCACTTGGATCCTTCAGGCTTTCTCTCCCTCTCCTGAGCTGGTGAATGGTGGAACATGATTGTAGGTACGGCAGTCACGATGCTACAGTAGGACTGCAGAGCAGCTGAGCCACGAGAGGTAACAGCTCTTCTCCAACCCTTGGTTGCCAAAGCCCTATGCTTAGGCATGGTGCAGAAGATGAGGTTTGTCACAATGATCTTGTTCCAGTAAAATATGGACACAACTCAAAACCAAAAAGTTGTACCACTGACTTCATTTAAATTGTTCACATGCTTAACGATCTGCATGCATTTATGTACTATGCTATACTGGATCTTTTATACACATCCATTATGGAAAAGCGTAGACCTATAGCCATTTATATATATGCATATTCATCGATATATCCAATACATGCTGTAATTGAAATGATAGTTTTATTCACATTCACATTCCATCGTAAAGCTATCTTACTTGATGCATTTCTGGAAGCAAAGCAGTTGCCTTACTCTATCTTTAAAACTACACTCATTTTCCAGGGAAGGGCTGAATGTACTTTGTTAGTTGATTGCTTATGACATAATTGCCTGGCAATCTGGCATCGAGCTATGATGTGTAAGTATTACACTAATGCAATACACTGTAGAAAGGTTAACCAAATGAGATTTGGACCTCTGAAATCTTTACAATGGTGAGAGTAAGCCTTTTTTTAAAAAAAAATCATATTGTAATGCTAATCTTTTAAGCTAAATCAATTTAATTTATTCCACACACTACAAAAGTATTAACAATTTAATGGCTGCCTGATTTTAAAAAATAATGTGCTGCAAGAAATATAAAAACAACTGCAGTTTGACACATACAGTATTTCTTCTATTGTACGAGCACAGGAGAGGCCTATAGGATCATAAGCCAATGACGTGGAAAATTAGAAGAATTGGTACTTAAAATTCCTCACACAGATAATTGTGTCATGTCTAAAAGAGACAAGCAATGTCCAAGAACCTTTTAGGGTATTTTTAGCCCATTATTCTATCTTCACACAAACCAAAAAGTATTATTATAATATCAGATCAATGTTAATAGTGAGGGGACAAGATGGGGAAGAGATACAGTGATAAAATTAAACATTGTGGCACTGTTGTTATACTGAGAGAAACAACTTAATCATTACTCCCAGAAATAAATTTTAGCCTAAGATGACTGTCCTTTGTGAGCTGATTGTAACATTTCAAGTGAAGTCACAGTCTTATTTTTAAAAGACTAAATACACTGCTCAGTTGCTGCCATCTCATGTCCCATTCTGCAGTTTGTGTTACTCTTTTCCCCTTATTTTGACGGTAGCATTTCTAAGGGGAGCTGGAGGGAGAGAGCTGGAAAACATGTTAGCCCACAGCTGCCTATCTATCGAGGACAGTGTGTTTGATTAAAGGGGAGCTCCCTCCTGGATTTCACACATCACATCAATCACATTGATCAGCCCCCAGAAAGGCAACATATTGTCTGGGAACAAGCCAAGGAGGGATATCAATTTCATGATAGCACTTATGTCTTTCAGCCAAGAACCTGTTTATTTTTAGCTACTGAAGGCTGAGAGACTCACTTTGGAGCTACATTTATGTCCAAAGATTTGCACCATCCTTTCAGTGATAACTTTTTTACTAAATTTGTACTTTTGTATGTGATTTTCATGCAGAATATCAGCTCTCATGTCTCTGCTGTCTAACTCTGGGATTGATGCGTTTGGATCTGTTCTTTTTCTTTCTTCTATTTGTTACTTCTAAATATAAAGAACCTTTTGGTGTTTTCTGTATGAAAGCAGCTCTCTACCTCGATCCTCTTCCAGAGGATAAGAGATCAATCCCTTTGCAAAAGTTATTTAGAAATACATACTGTATTCTATTGACATTTCTAAAAGATGCACAAAAATACGTTCCATCAAAACAATGGATGTATTACTAGCATTTGTATAAATATATGAAAGGACCTCATTTTACAGTAAATATATCTACACATCTTGGCCCAAATATTCTATTTTATGGATATTTTGCTTTTTTCAGATAGTTTTATGATTTTTCTGTGCCTGTCACTTTAAAGAAATAATTTATACATACTCTTATGTTACACTGCTAATGAGGTTTCATTTTGTTTTGTTCACACAGTGAATCTTCCATTCCATGATTAATTTTGTTGCATTATTTTATTATATCCACCTACTGTACTCTGGTTAGTTTCTTCATAATTACTGCTCATTCAGAGTATTTGGAGGGGTATGTATCTGTATGCGTGAGAGACACAGAGTGATTTGGGCTCCAGTTGAGCTGCAAACTGATGCAGAAAATGAGCATAGAAATTAAAAAGTGATCCTTTAAATCATTAAAAATAAGAATTTGACACACAATGAAAATTTACAATGCAACTTTTTTTTTTAGTTAAACCTCAGGTAATTTATTGCTTTTGTACGATAACATATCCTGCAAATGATTTTTTTTCCCAAAAGCCATTCATTATTAAGCTGCTCAAACAGTTATTTACCCAACACTATTCACTGAATTATTTAATTACATTACCACATACAATGGTTTTTAAAAAGACGTTCTAGTTTGGCTGTTTCTGTGGCATATTGAAAGATATGAAGCAAAAAGAGGTAACTTAACATCCACACTGACACAATGCCTATTAACGAGAACACAGACTTCATTCTTTCTTTCATGTATGTATACAGTCATATATTATCTAGATCTAATAAAGCCATTTAGCTAATTTTATTTTTCAGTTAGGGGAATGTAAGAGGAACATAGCAATATAGTCAGCTAACACTTGGTACACTAAAGCTTGCAAAACAACATTATGTGGCTTTTCACCCTATGGATGTTATCTTATTACAAGCTGCTTTACTTGTAATTTCTATACAGTCATGATAGGAAGGAGCTAGTGTTGGGATAGCGGTAGCTTTTAATTATGTTTTGCAAAGGACGAGGTGAGAGTACTGGCTTCCAAAGCTATCTACACTAAAAACTCAAAGCTGAACCTTTGAATAGCATTTTAACAACTATTCCATCATAATGTTTTCTTCAGAACATTCAGAAGTAGGGGAACACTGTTTTCAATTATTTGTGTAGACAGTGAACTATAGAAAGAAATCACTGCTTTCCTGAAAATAAAATCATATGCATACTTTTCCCCTTTCAGTGTTGTTACATTTTAGATGTTCTGAGCAGTAATAATTGCTGAAACCTTACTGGTTTTAAATTAGCCAAAATTAGTTATGAAACATCAGAGTAGCTACCTTTCCTATGCTGTGTTCCTTAATTATTTTTAAAGTGTTTTGTTCAAGTTATTTTCAAGTGACTTTTTGGTGTCTATATCTGCCTAATATACTTGTAATACTGGTTTACATTTTCAAATTAAAAACTCACAAATGATTTAATTTTATGGCCTTTTTTGGATAAATATTATATTATATATTATCAGTATTACTGTTAGTTACCAACATTTGGCACTATAGTTACTTACACTACATAACAAATAATGTAATTATTCTTATAATTTCTCCCAAGCATATCAGAGTATCTAGTATTATTCACCTATTAAAGCAAAACTGGGCACTGACTTCTCAGTCTACAAGTGCAATTGTTTCATATTTTTTAAAATCAATTTCTTCTTTCAAGCCCTTAAAACCTTATTTCGGGGGTGACTGGCATTATCTTTCATAAAGTCTATTCTAAGAAGATTAATAGTCCACTGCAGGATATTGGTATTATTTGGCATTGTTAAACTGGCTTGCAAGTGCATCTCGTGCAGAGTTTTACTAATCTTGATAAGATCAATATTAAAAAAATACATTCTGTATAGGAATCTAAATTAATCACATTTACAGAGCTAAAACATATGTACGCAACATTCAGTAAACTCAGAATGTTTTTTTCAAACATCTAATCATATACTGAATCTTAAAAATAATAAGGCATGGTAACATTAAATGTGAAGGAAAGCTATTATTTGCCTAAATGAGTTTCACAGCCTTTGATAATTTATCATAAATTTCATCGAGTTCCTTGACTTTCCTCATCTTGATCTTTCTTGTTATATATCTACCATTTCAATATGTAGCCAATATTATCATACACTGAACTAAGTCAGCAGTTCTGACATCTTCATTTCAATGTCCTTTTCTGTACCTTCAGCAATGTTAATGTTACAAATTATAGGAGGGTATATTAATAGCCATACCCAAGAAGCAGAAAGAAAAGTGCATTTTTTTTAACTAAGTACTAACTTGGGATTTCCTGGGCCCATTGTCAAGTCAGCCGAACCCACAGCTCCTCCATTGTGATGATAATGGATTCCGTGTTGTTGGCTCAAAGGTCACAGGGTCACCGTAAGCTCCTTAATGGACTGTGAAATAACTTTAACTGCATTAACCTCTCCGGATCACAGGGGTGGCACCAACATCCACTCCTGAAATTCTCATTCGCTTATAGAGACAATACCATTAGATTATTATATTTTCCTTTTGGAATAGCAATAGGCTCAAAGCAATTATGCAGCTAAGCGTTTCCATTAAGCGAATAGGGCCTTAAAGAAGATTAACTGGAGCTTGTCCTGCATTCAGTATAAAGGTTGGATAAGTCTGTAGATTTTAACAGAACTCAGGTCTTAAAATTCTAGGGGTGATATCATGCTTTTAAATATGAAGTCATGAGATGAAATACAAATGTTGTATCACAGGCAGAATGGACTAAAGTGGGTGGATGCCCAAACTGAATACATGTGTTTACAATAGTTTTCTTGAATGCTTGTTCTTAAGAAGGTTGTGAAAGTATTGGCATAGGAGACTGCAGTCCCCTATTTATCCAGAATAAAACCAGACAGCCGTGGAGGGAATCTGTTTTCCCACAACAGCCTGCCAATGACCTTGTAACAGGGTAGCTGGCCCTTAAATGAAATTGGACTCAGCTCTTCTGCTGCAGTCCAGGTGTGCCCTAGTTTGGTGTTATGGGAGGGTGGGGGCTGCCCCTCAGAGTTATAAATGAGAATTCAGAATAATGAGAGGGGAGTTCAGAATCCAGAGACCAGAATCTTGAGATTGAGAGAGAGCAAGTACTTAGAGGAAGAGTTCAGAGCCCAGAGTTTAAAAAGGAAGAGAGTCCTGAGAGTAAAGAGAGCTCAGAGAAAGACCACAATTGGAGTGAGAACTTCATGGAGGAGATGCCCCTGAAGGATGGAATGGTGAGACTTCCCTGGGGAGCAGTGCAGCCAGATCAGGCTGGTGAAAGCAGAAGGAAGTCACACGGTCACCTACAAACATCCTCAGTCACGGCCAGAGAAGGCTGACAGCAGCAGAGGGAGATGCCTTCTGGTTCTCTGAGGCAAAGAGCTGAGGCCAGAGGGACAAAGAGAGCTGAAGGCTGGGGAATGATGGAGGGGTGGACCCACTGATGTCTCCAGGCAAGAGCTGAAACCCTACACGGGAAGGACACAGGGTGGAGAAACACTCTATCAAGAGAGACACCACAGCCAGGGGCGGCTCTGTAGTTTTTGCCTTCCCAAGCAGTCAGGCAGCTTTCGGTGGTGCACCTGCGGGTGGTCTGCTGATGTTGCGCCTTTGGTGTCCCTGTCGCTGAATTGCCGTTGAAGCCACGGGACAGTGGACCTCCCGCAGGTGCGCCGCCAAAAGTCGCCTGACTGCCGTGCTTGGGGAGGCAAAAACCACAGCAGCCCAGAGGCCACCCCCCGCAGCTTGCCTTCCTAGGCATGTGCTTGGTGCGCTAGTGCCTGGAGCCGGCCCTGACCAGAGCTGTACTTTAATGTTGGACTGTTGAGATGACTGAAGTGTTAGAACTGTGCTGGAGGGATTCTGGTTTAGGGTAGTGGGACTTTTGGTAATTTGTTAACCTCACAAAAAGGGCTATTGATATACTCCCAAGGCTGTATTGACCTCATCAGAGGAATCAAGAGGGAAACTGAAGCAGGAGGCCACTTGAAGGGCTGGCGTTAACCCAAGAGGGAGGGCTTTGGAGGAGACCACACATTTACAAACCTTAACCTGATTTCACAGGGCCACTCAATCAAGGGGTCAAACAGTATCTCTAAAATAGCCTAATACACAACCTCTCCAGAACCTAGGTTTAGTGTCACAGATTAGTATCCATTAAGCTGAGGTGCCCACACTCATTTCATTCATACCCCATTTCAGCAAAGCACATGTTTAACTTTTGTAGTCAATGGAACTTAAGCATATGCTACAAGTTAAACGTACTTAAGTGCTTTGCTGAATAGATATGGTCTTGAGCACATGCTTAAGTGCTTTGCAGAAGTGAGGTTTGAAGTTATAAACTAAGTTTGCACTGTTGAAGCCCATTTTTCTTATGGTCAAGTATAATAAATACTATAGAGGAGTAATCTGATGGACATAACTTCAAAGATTTAAAAATTACACACACACACACACTCATAATTGTTTATTTTGAGATATATCTAGATCGATCGATCGATCAAACTAGGCACCTATCCCAGAATCTAGGTATTTTAACAGAATAAAAAATAAACATCCCAGTATCCACAATCCACAACAGAAATTAATTTGCAAAAATTGTAGATGGTACTATTGTTCTTCTATCTCCTTGAGGAGTCTTATGATTTGCAAAATAAAATACCCAGGAAGTATCAGAATTTGTATTTAAATGGCTAAATAAAATCCTAATTTTGAGTTTTAGTGTATTTCACAGTAGAAATTTGGCTGTAATAATTAGACATTTCATTAAATACTTAAGAAGTTGTGAAACCTTTTGAAAAGATTGCAAAACAGACAAGTTATTCTGTTGAAACTTTTTTGATAGAAAACTTTTTTGACTAAATTTATTTTATTTATTTGTGAAAAGTGACTGCTTTCTGAGGAAAATTTTATTTTGTTAGCAAAAACCTGACCAACTATTAAAGATGCCTCGCCTCACCCAGAAACCATGTTACACTGTGGGAGATGAGAACGGGTACATGAGAGCACTGGAGCTACAGCTCCCATGAGGCACAACAGCAGCATTTCAGACTGTCAAAATATTTCAGTTTTTAAATTTAATTCAAATATTCTAGATAAAATATTACAGGTTTAGGCCAAAATATTTCAGTTTTCAATTTTTCACTGAAACCTCATCCCTTTTTTTCCCCCTGACCAGCTCTACTATGTGACTTTTCATGCTTTCTGTTGTCTTTGACTTTTTATTTTCTTGCCAGCTAGTAGAAATTACATGAACAGAATTCAGAATACACATCTTATAAATAATGATATTTTACATTTATATTCTGCCTTTCATCTCCCAAAATGCTTTACATATCACATGCATACAGAATGACTAAAATGCAGCCAATTCTGGAGTGGAGAGCAGCAACCAAGCCAAACGCCACATTATACAGTGGTACACAATAAAGAAAACAAAAAAAGAAGATAAAAGGCCTACTTGTGCATGCAAAAGTATGTATGCTATTACCATGACCCCACACCCAATTTCTAAAAAAATACAAATTATTTAAGTTGTTTCATTTTCAGAGTGAAAATGAAGAAAGATTGCTATTGTTACTTCAGTTTTAAATATTTGTGAGATGCTGAGATTAATATAGGGATGGAGGCCTTAGAGTGGTTCAAGGAGACTAAAATAAGATAGGGATTTAGCCCATAATTTTTCTTTTTTGGTGTATGATTTTCAAGATTTGTCACCATTTGGGCCGAGGCCAAAGCCTAACAATGCAATTTGCCTGCTACGTCTTTCCTACATGTTTGGCAGCTGGATTGTGTATTTTGCAGGCTAACTACCTGATTTGGAGAGATAGTGAGCTCCTGCAAATCCCAGTGAAGTCACAGAAGCATCTCTCAGGATCAGGTCTTGAGGGAGGAAGCTGTAAGAATTGTTCTGTTGATTAATCTCACCTTCCCTTAGCAACATTAAAGGCAAGTTTAAAAGTAACACAAAAAGCTTGGATCTGTCTGAATTTGTCAGTGAACTGAAGTAGTCAGTATATATTCACTTTAAACTTTTTTTATCATTTAATTTTTTTAAATGAAACCAAAGTAAATTTCAAAACAAAAAAGTCATTTGAAATCTAAAAATTGAAACATATTTTTTCTGATTTATTTCCCCAAACAGAAACAAATTGGTGAATTCTACATTAATTTGCAAAATGTTTCAGTCAAATGAAGTTTCATCCGAAAAATTTCACCTCACTCTACTAAGATTTAGGCGTGTGCCAGTAAGTGAGTCACATACAGAAAGAGAAAATGAGACCATTAAGGAATTAACTGACTCTCATCAAGTCAGGGGAAGAGTTAGGTATAGGACACAATTCACGGCTCCCAGCCCTCTGCTTAATCCACTAGAGCACATTTCTTTTCTAAATGCTCCGGTCACTTTGCTACTATCACTAATCATATCAAAGGTAGCCACTTATCTAAAAGAGGAAATGAAAGTAAGTGGGTGTTTTAGATATTAGAGGACCAAAACCTGAGAAATTCTGAGCACCCACAAATCAAAGAAAATTGCAGGACTAATCACAGTCAAGAAGGTGGCTCATTATCTTGGGATTTGGCCTACAATGAGGACAATTAATGCAAAATAAGGCATCACATCATAATGACATGGTTTGTTTTTTTTTAATGAAATTCTGGAGTCATCTGTGCATAATTTTTTTTCTTTTTTCCAACTATGACTTTGCTTAACTCATGTCCACCTACATGTCTTGTCCGCAAAGTTATTTTCCTATTAATATTACTTAAACTTAAAAAGAGTCCATGCAAAACAATAATGCTAAATGCAATAAAATCCATAGCGCTTCTGACAACAATGCTACAGCTATAGCATTTCCTTCTGCCAACATCACACCATAACCACAAGGAGGAGGTCTCTTGTCTGATGCAAGATATCATCAGAAAAACCCACAATGGCATGAAAATCAGGCCACTTATTTAGGTACCTAAGTGTGGATTTAGAAATCAAACATTAGGCTCCCAAATTTGGAGCTACTGACAACAATAATAATAAAATAAATCTTCTATCAACAATATATTAAGCACAGATAGTTTTTCAAATGCATATTCCACCGGGTAACAGGACTGCCAAAGCCAAGTTTTGTTTTGTTTTTTTGTCCCCCCACCCCCTTTTTTTTTTTTTTTTTTTTTTTTTAAGAAAAGAGGAAACACTTCCTTCTTTGGCTACCTGTTTTGTAATTGCTTAAGATACTAACACTATATATAGTCCCATCAATGGCACTTGCCTGTAATAACTTAAAAAAAATTACTAAAACCAAACTTCAGATAAAAATGAATGTGGTTATCTTTCAGTGTCTGCACACATAGGAGGTTCATGCAGAGACACAGAAATTGATTTATCTCCCTGGAAAAAAATTATTCACTGAACTTTGTCCCCATGTAACTGTTCTATATAAAGTTTATATATTTAGTTCTTAAAATATAATATTTTCACATCCAAGTGCATTTATTTTCATAAGTCATTGCAACCTTGTATCAACCCCATCCAAGATCACTTGCAATGGACGCTTTACCACCATGGGTCCTGCTCCCATTAGTTTTGCAATGGATGATGGATTTTTAATATGCACAGACATTTTTCATATATTGGAAGACAATTAAAAAAGGAAAGCTTTGCAAGCCCAGAGTTACCTATATTCACTTCATGCTATTCAAGGACAACTCCAAGTCCTATAGGAGCTTGCCTCCATTTTCCATCCAATGTAGAAATGAAGTCTCTAGCAAAACAAAGAGCTGTACTGGTATCTTTAATTGAGGAATGAAGCAGTCAGATATACCAACCCCAGACTCAAAAAATTTGTGGGATGGATTAGACCAGCCATGCTAAATTATAATACTCACTATCCCTGCATTATTAAGCTAAAAAAAGTGCAATACACAGCCTAATTCTTCAGGAACTACTCAAATCCCTGTTGCCCGCCAGATCTGGCTTTTGGGGATCAGCACATAGAGTAAAATCGTTAGGACTGAGAAGATCACTTTAAATCACCAAACAAACAAACACTGTCTGAGTTACCAATTGTAACAACTCATGTCTGCTCATCAGTTACCAGGGCTCCAAGGTTATGTTTGCTGGACACTTTTGACTAAACTTTGAACCAAGTCTAATGGTTCACGGGCAATATTAACACAGGCTTCATGTTCCTTGCATGTTGATTTCATCACCTGCTTGAAGTGCAATAGCAAGTTGATACTGGTCTATCTGCCTTCAGAATTTGTTTGGCAAAGTCCTGTCTGGTCTCTTAATTTCATATCATGTTTTAATAGTAAGTGCCTTATTCTGTGGATAGGCTCTCTGCACTTGTAAGCAGCATGTTATTTTTCACTATTATTTACTCCTTACAAAAAGTATTCATTTAAGTAGCCTATGCTTTAAATGCACTTAAGAGCAACCCCTCAGTATTCTTCAATGTTAAGTTTTGCCACATCCAAAAGACATTTGATCTTTGCAGTGCTAAGAATAAACAATCTTTCTACTGGCTGTCATGTTTCTTTCTGCCATGGAGACCTTCTTTATGATGAGCAAGGTAGTCATTACCATGCAAGTTAGACATCAGCCTATTGCTGTACTTGCTGCAGCATTGAAATTTTCTGTTGTAACACAGCACCCATCTACTCAAGTCAGCTGCTCTGTGACGAGAACCTGAGAAACAATGTTGCATGTTTTTTTTTTTTAAATGTTGAAATATATATGGCCATATTTTAAGAATTCAGTGCATGCGTGGTACCACCAAAATACACACACACAAACAAATATGAAGTCGTATGCACTAAACACATATTCTTACATGAAAAATGGGAACATGGGAACAGAAGAATCAATTTTTAAGCCCAAGTACCCATTCTGTATGTGTAAATGTGAATTTGTGTCTGTATGTATATACACACCTGTTGTAGGAACAAATATAGAGAGTGTCAGATTGGGAAACTGTACTAACAGAAAACAAAAGGGCAAAAAAGAACCTAATGCCCATAATCCCCTCAGACCCCTTTCTTTTTGAAACCCAAAATATACCTGGCTTTGATTTAGTTTGAACTGGTTGAAGCAGTTGCTAAGAATTTTACAACCAGTTTACCATTTAGAAGATCTATAGGAAAGGCTGGGAGCTGATTAAGGTCTGCGGCTTCTGTATTTCCCCACCCGGTACAGTGTATGTCATGCTCAAGTCTTATAAAAAAAAAAAAAAAAAATCAGCATCAAACATAGCCTTAACCAAATAGCCTCCACCTGAAGTCAAGCAGGTGATGATCATACAGTGCATCTTTTTTTTCTGTGCCCTTGTGAACATCAGATTATATTCAAGTAATTAAATGTAATTAATGAATAACTTTATAAAATTGCTGAGATTCTTATATCTATGATAAAAGTATATTTTGTGATATTGAATAAAGCTAATTTACTCATTGAAAGCTTTTATTTGCTAAACTATACACCCGCGTCAAGAAGGTGTGACAAGCGACAGCAGCTGCCAGCTCTGTTTGCTTGCAATGCAGTTTTTACTCTGAAAGTTGAAAAATGCAGCCTGGCAAGAGAATCCCTTGTACCCAGGGAATCCACATTTACCATGAAGGAATTATCAATTTCTTTTTTTTTAAACGTGATTTTAACATTTTGGGAATAGTAAGCAATCTAAATTGAATGTAAATAAATGTTATAAATCTAAAATGCTCTACTAGAAAAATAAAGTAAAAAATCTTCCACCAACAAAAAGCTCCCAAGGTTGAAGCCTTTGCAAGTTGGTGACAGAGGTTTCAAATACTATGAATGATTCCACTCTTGAGTGATCCTTGTCGCAGACTGGCCTCTGATGATTCTGCAACACTTACTCACGTAAAACATGGGATTCCCTTTGCCTGTTTTCCTGCATTTTAAGGCATCATGATTTTTCCATTGCAAAGCTCATGGTCTGGTCAGGTCTGGTAGTAAATTTCAGTCAAGAATTCCAAGACTATTTCTGGGAATAATCTGTTGTTAATTATTAATATTATTATTAATAATCATAATAGTTTGAACCTTCAACAGCTGCTTCCTGCATTAGCCAACACAGAACAATCTTTAAAGTACTCTTAAATAATCCTGATGAAATCTACAGCAATCACTCTGGATGGATCAGTAACACTTTAGTAAGCTGTAGTGGTTTGGATCATTATTGTGTAGTGATGTATCAAAAGGAGTGGACAAAGGAAAACCATAAAAAGTGACCCCAGTGAGGGATGGACATAGACTATACGAGGCCTATCTCCACTAAATCCCTGGGCCTTTCCATTTGAGTTTCTTCTTCTTTCCCCAGACAACCTCTTCATCCCTGTCCCCTGTCCTTCAATGGATTCCTGCTAAATCCCTCATCCAGAAAGACTGGAATTTTTAATTGCTCCCTTCTTCTTCAAGCACATCAGACAACCAGCCTTAAACTGCCCCTACATTCACAAACAACTGCCTGTCTCCAGTATCTTGTCTACCCTAGAGAACTCTGGCATTACAATTACCTACCAGGTAACCATTTCAGTCACCACGTAGGGCTTCCTGATTTGCATTGCACCGAGTAGTCTCAGACACTTACAGTCTGATTCTGATCTCACCACACACATGTAAATCAGGAGTGACTCCATTTAATACAATGGGCTAGATCCTGGCATCTGCTAAAGCTGATTTGCAACACTCTGGCCATGACCTCTATGATAGGGGGCAGGGAAGAAGGCTGAGAGCAGGTGATGTAGAAGCGGCTGTACATCAGCCCTGCCTTAACTCTCCACACAATTGATATAACCAGGGAAAAGGAAGTGAAGGGGCTATTGTTGCCAGTGAGAGTGCTCTAAGCTGTCCCTGCACATACCCAGAAGCCTGATGATCCACCCACAGCTGGGGTAAGGTCGGTGTTGGAGGAGCCCCCAAAGGCGGGTCCCGAGGATCAAGTCCACTGGGGTTATTCAGATGTAAAGCTGTATATGCGAATCAGAATCAACACATTATTTGGGGTCAGTCATAGCTTTGCCACAAATAGCAGGCAGTGCAGGAGGGAGATTGTGACGCAAATCTTCCTACTTCCTTCCATGCCCGTGTGCCACATTAACCTGGCCACTGTTTGGCTCTCTACAAGGACATCAGCCCGAAAACGGAAAGGTATTTCCTAAGCTGACCCCATTTCTCAACAGATTAACTCATGGAAAATGGACAGACTGGTTTACAACTGATTCTGGAGCTTCCCACTGCACCACAGCAGGGAACTATTTCCCAGATATAATGGACACAGACTAGATTCAGCACATTTCTTTTAAGGCTTAGGAAATTAGTTGCTATGGCTCTCAGAGTGCTATATTAATGAACCCCTCTTGCCGCCTTCTCCACCAGACTCCCGTGCAGGAGGTATTATTGTACTTTTTACAGATTGGTAAGCAGAGGCGAAGTGATTTGTCCAGCTGATGCATAAGTGTCTGATTCTACACTGCCTTGGACCATGTATAGTTACTGCCACCTGTGCAAAGTGGGTGTAAGTGCTACCACGTCAGAATGGTAGGGTCACATTCTCTCTTGGTGTAATCTGGCATAGCTCCACAAAATCAATGGAGCTGCGCCAATTTACACCAGAAGATAATTTGCCCTATGGTGTTTTATACTCTTTTTGTACTTGCTTTGGGTGCAAATGACTTCACAGGTGCAAAGTAATGGAAAATCAGGCCCTCATATTCCTAGCCAAACCAGAAATAGAGTCTAGGAGTTACTCACAGGCCCTTACTCTATCTAGAACATAGAAAAGGCCAGAGGGAATGTCACCAAACCTTCCGGATCTACACATTACACACAAATCCCAGGGGATCCATTGGGAGGTCAGGGTCATCCACATGGAAGTCCTATGTCTCCCTGCTTGCTGGTCACCTGGATGCACTTGAGTGACACTACCAGGAACTCCCTGGTAGTGGTACCCTGAGGAGAAGAGAATACAGCCCCATGCTAGATCACCTTTTCTGACCAAATGAGGCTGGAGGGCATGATGTATGCAGAGGAGATCTGCATAAGGAGGGTTCCCATACATGCAGACTTTCAGGGGATGATCTAGGCCTGAGCCTCCAGACAAAGCAGCAACAGAGGAGAAAAGGCAACAGCTAGAAGCACTGCAACCATTTGCATTCCCCAAGTAACTTCTCTCTTGAACATCTGGTATTGCCCTTGCAAATCTAAAGGCTAGTGATAGTTGATTTTTGGTGTGATCTTTTCCCCCACAGGGTTCCCATCTTACAATTAATCTACTTATAATCCCCAAATAAATAGCACCTACAGAAATATTTTTCAGAAAGAAACCTCTCCCTCCCTCCAACTCCCAGTTCTCTCCCAAGACCTGTGACATCAGAGTATGTTCACTATCAATTATGAAATTCAGGTGGAAAGCACTATGGTCAGCAAGGCCAAAGAGGATTCAATTATTGGGATAGCTGCATTAAGGGCCCACCTATAAATTACTTAAGTGGACTCTAATAATTATGAAAACTAATGAGAATAATCTTAAATGGCTAAGAACAATCTTATATCATTTTAACATTTTAATCATAAAAATAATATAAAAAAAGCTTTTTGCTACTAAAAAAAATTCTGGATCCTCAGCTAGCTTCAACTTTGTCAAATTTAATGACATGGCTGAAAAGCTGGCAAAGTCGAAGTAAAGTTAAACAGATCTGTTGTTTGTCATATTTCTTAGGCTTAAAGTTACAGCACTCTGGATGACAGCACAGTCAGTGAAGCTCATTGTTGCTTGGCAAGAGAAAGCCATTGGCACAAGAACTCACCACAAAGGCCAGTGCTGAAAACTAATGTTATGGCCATTGAGTGGGGAAAGAACATACCTTTAGCCTTCTTGAAATTCATTGTACTTGACAGGACAGAATAAACTAATAGCAGCATTTCTATTACAAAGTCACGATTGACTGGGATATGGACGGTCAGGTCTAATGGTGAAGCCATGAGGGTGGCTAGATCGGTAGGTTAGAGCAGAGCCAAGCTGAAGTCAAGAATCAAGGCCACAGGACACCCAAGGTATGTCTACACTGCCATTAGACACCCGTGGCTGGTCTGTGCCAGCTGACTTGGGCTCGCAAAGCTTGGGCCCAGGGGCAGTGTAACTGTGGTGTAGGATAGGGTGACCAGATGTCCCGATTTTATAGGGACAGTCCCAATTTTGGGGTCTTTTCCTATTACCCCCTACTCCCTGTCCCGATTTTTCACATTTGCTCTCTGGTCACCCAGGTGTAGATGTTTGGGCTGGTGCCCAGGTTCTAAGATCCTGCAAAGATCTGGGCCCAAATGTCTACATCACAATTAAACAGCCCCCTTAGTCCGAGCCCCACGAGCATGAGTCAGCTGGCACGGGTAAGCCTAACTGCAGTGTAGAAATACCCTCAGGACTACAGCCATGGATCAAAGCCAGGGATCAGAAGCCAAAAGCCAGAGCCAATAGGTGAGTAGGAGACATGGTTGGGAAGTGGAGCTGGGAGTCACAGCCGAGGGTGTCAGGGATGAAAAAAGACAGGAACTGAAGCAAGCGCAAGAGCAGGCTGAGCAAGAGCAGGCCCAGGAATCAGGACCAAGCACAGCTGCAGATGTGAATGTATTGAGCAGCCAGGAAGCTCTGCCTCCAGCTGGCTCAAATAGTAGCTTATCTCCACTCTTTCATCAGTCAGGAAGTGCAACCTCAGGCAGACCCTTCCAAGAGCAGCTGTGCCCAGGGTGTTTCTAGGAGACTGACCCTGCTGCAGCAGGCTCCCTGACAAAAAGGACAACTACAAAGTGATGGGTACTTGAGATACCAAAAGATTCCGTGTTTTGAAACACTCAGCTTTGCTATATGAAAATCATTAGAACTAGAGCTAGACCTTAGCTTCAAGATGTGGATGTGGATTTGATGCCAGATTTGTAAATATCCTTCCACTGTTTTCGGGGTGCTCAGATTCAGGGCTCTAGTTTAGCCCATATTAACTATAGGTCAAATTTTAGGCACTCTTGTTTGGACATTTTGCCCATACAGCAAAGTGTAGGGGAAAATTCAGCTTCAGAATTAAAGCCTGTCTTTAATTAGAAAAAAAAATGCATTGCAGTAGGTCAACTTTATCTGTAATGCACAATCAACTGCCATAGGGTATAACAGCGCTCCAGTTGAAATCAATGGCAAAACTCCCATTGGGTTCACTGGAAACAGGATCAAGTCCACAGTTGAGATTAGCAACAGAATGTAAAAAACTACAGATTCAAACCAGTAATCAGACAGAACTCTAGTAGAATGTTTCCAGAATAGAGAACATCAGTCAACAAGCCCCCTTAAAGTGCTTCAACTTTCAAGCTTTTTGCCATTTTCATAGAAGGTTTGCTTTTCTTGGTGGAGGTGAATATGACCATCAGATTGGCAATAATGAGGAATAAGCCCAGCTCATGGCCCCATCTCTCATTTGGCAGTAATTACCATTGCAAGGAGTGCTTGGCAGCAGAAATCCCTGCGATCAAGAGAGTGCAGAGAGAACAATTGTGACTGGCTCCTGTGTGAGGCAGTGCAATTTGGTGTGGAGGGAGGAGGAAGGTTCCTTGTGACATATTTTCATAGGACAGTATGATTTTAAATGCAGAATTAATTGAAAAATCAAATTTCCATCCCAGAGGAATTCCAATATTTCAGTATTTGTTTTCACCCTGAATCAGGACAAAATATACAAATATAGAAACTTTCTGTGGAGTAGAAAGTTCTGAATAATTTCAATTCAGAGATGTTAAAACATTTCATTTTAGGTCAACATTAATTGGCATTTCCCTGAGCTGCTGTGGGAGTTAAGGTTCACGTGACTCGTGCCCCCATTTCCTCTCCTGCATAAGCTGGACTCCCTGGGTGAACTACATCTCCCATGATGCACCATGGTTTCTCCCTCTGCCTGAGCCACTGCAGTGCATCATTGGAGGTGTAGTCTGGCCAGGAAGACCGGGAACATCAGACATCTGAACTACAGCTTCCATGAGGCACAGTGTTGGCTCACGCAGGCAAAAGATTAATGTTGAACTGATCTGAAACAAAATGGTGAACTCAGGCAAAATGAAATGTTTCATTTCAATTTTCTTGATGGAAAATAAAATTAATGGGGTTGGGAAATAAAATAAATGGAGGGCGCAAAAAAAATCAATATTTTTCCCATGGAAAATGACAATTTTGCAGAAACCACATTTTCCATTAAAAATCCCAAACTCCATTTTGACAAAAAAAATCCCAACCAGTTATATGTAAATGATTTTAGAAATGACTCTTGTCCTTATCTTTTGGCCCTAGTCTAGAGTTATGAGTCACCTCAGTCACTGTCCCATGGTAGTTCAATGAGGTTTGGGGGATGCACATCTACAATGCAAACATCAAATTTTGAAAGGGGAAGGATCCCGTTAGGAATTTCCGGGCCACTACCCTCACAGGGGTAAAGTCTGTGCATTTACATGGTGAAAGTGACATTGGGGGAGTTAATAAGCAGCAATGTGAGTTCCTCTGCTAACCTTACACAAGGAGGGATCTTTCCTGGGTGACTAATATCAAATCAACTCAGTAAAAACTAGTGCAGCCCAAAGAGCCATGCTAGTTGGGAACTCTGTTTTGTAGCTCCATCAGGGAGAGGAAGTAAAGGGTCATGAACACAAACATTACCATACTTTGTCACTATTGGTGTTGAAAGAAATAAGCCTGCAACAGTGGAGGACAGACGGTCCCTTTGCCTCACCATGGGCTATACAAGGTGAGTTATTCCCATCACAGGACAGGAGGAATTTCTGCAGGTTATGTGGCCCCAGGAGATAGCCAGCTCCTGAGAACCGGGAGTGGCAAGCCTCCAGGAGGAATGGGATAATTTATTTCATTCATAAAAGCTCTATTCCCCCATCACCATGAGACAGTTCACCACTCCTTGCCACAGAACGTGGTTAATCTGCTGCAAAGTCAACATTCTAAGCCTTCCCAGGTTTGTGCAGCAAACAAGTCCCTGGAAATCTCCAGCTAGATCAGGCCCCAAAGTTTTTGGAACCCCCTCCTCATCCATTAAATAGAATAATAATTTTTAAATTATTTATGCTTCTTTTTAAACTGCAAAGTGATCCTTATAGTCCCTTAGTGTCTGTTGTCATATATTGATGGAGGCAGAACTGTTGAGCAGCAGATTAAAATGCTGATTAACTGAGCCATTTTCACTGCCTTAACACCAATAGCAGATTCTCTGAAGTATGTGCCAGATTCATGCCTTCTGTCTGACAAGTGAATCCAGAATGAGTCAGATCTGGAAATTCATTACTAGACTTCCAACTGTGAGACAAATTCACTCTCTCTGCACTTTTTAATTTGATAATATACAGCCCGGATCCTAAACCCATGGAAGTCAATGGAAAAACTCCCATTGGCTTCCAGTGGATTTTGGATCGGGCCTCGATGATTTTCCCAGCCCAGCATCCTTTCTCATAACATTAATCAAAAAGAGATAATAGAAATCTCTCCTATAATTAATCATTAAGGCCCTGATTTAGGAAATCATCTCTGTTCAGGAAGGATACTTAAATGCATACTTTAAACTTATATCTAAATCTAGGGGAGCAGTGTTTCTTCTGAACAAGGATGGATTTAAGCATGTGCTGAAGAATTTTCTGAAGTTGGGGCTAACCCAGGGGGTCCTTCAGTACAGCACTTTGCAATCCATACTGCTGCTTCTTGCTAGTTTCTTAAACCTCATGTTTTAGGGCTCAAGTCCATCTCTAACTATTAGAAATCAGGATGAAATCTGATATGGTGGCAAGATTACCCCACAGCTGCCTACTGCAGGGTTTTTACAGCTGTCTCTGAAGCATCTGGTACTGGCCACTGCTGGAGACAGGATACTAGGCACATAGGCCATAGGACTGATCCAATATGACATTTCCATGTTCCTATGTTCTCTTTATTCCTGCTTTTTTATCACTATGTGAAATGTTTTTTTTAGTATTATTATTTCTGATATTCTAACCTAGAAACTTCTAATGAGATCAAACATCTCATTTCCAAGGGCATTCTGGGCCAGGAAAAAAAAAACAGTAGAAAAGCAGGCATTTTACTCTCCTCCTGGCTGTAGGAAAATCAGTGCTGTTGCGATGGTTGCACCATCTAGGAAAGGAGCAGGGAAAGGCTCCCGTCTGGAATGCAGGTTGCCAGCACCAATTGGTCCCCTTAGGCAGAGTTAGATAAGATGCAGCTGTAGTTGTCCCAGCTGCATAGTTCCCTTTTGGCATAAAATGCACAGGCAGCCGGTACAATGAACCCACCAGGCTGGAAGGTGGATACAATGAGGCTAAAACATAAGGAGAAAAAGGATAAATAAAAACACTGCTCAGCTATAAAGCATTTCAAGCGCACTGCTCACTTCATAACAGAGAGGCATCCTCTTTAGGGAATCAAGGAATCACCTGCCTTAAATGTCCAGCTCACAGTTTTTGCAATGAAGAGATGCTAGTCCCTTCTCTGTTTCATCTCTGTCCATCTTTACGGGCAGTCTTATTTTTTTAAATAGAAAAAAAAGTTTACATGCTGCAGAAGAGAAAGTGTGGGTCTTTCTTATTAATGTTGTAGAAATACAAATATGTCCACCTAAGAAAGGAGTCTTCATTAACTCCCACAGCCCAGAAAATTAAGGCACGGCTCATCAGGATCCGTGCTTGCTGTCGGGTAAATTGCAAGGGACTAGTCGAGTTGCTGGGGTTCATAATGCTGATAGAGCGGTTTCCACGTGAATGAAGGATAAACAGCGATTAATTTCAGCCAATAAATAATGGTTTGAGGCCCACATTGAAAGAGGAACAATTACTTTTCCATTTTTCCTGCCAAATGAGCTGATAAGAGAAAACAGGGGAGTTGGCCACGTAAATCAGTCTTAATTTTATCTTCCCCATTAAAAAGCAGCCATTAAGACCATCTTCGGCTCATTTCATCCTCTTCTTGTTTCACTTTTTCAATTTGCACAAAAGGGGGGAGTTTGCTCGTCATAAAATTTCACTTTGGCCAACCTATCATTTGCATCTGAGCCAATAAATAGCAATTAGCATAAACATTTAAATCAGGAACTGGAACAAATTCTTGTTCCCCCAGCAAGCTGTTAAATTACAGTATTTCACTATATATAAGAAGCGTTAAAAACAAGATCTGCTGGGCACAATTATCCCTTTCAAACAAGACATGCTTGAAATAGAAAAAAGAGAACTTGCTGGGCAAACTTCTCGCTTGTAGCCAATGAATATATCTGCATGGAAAGAACTTGTGCTATTAATACTGTTCAGTGGATCCTTGTTTAAAACATCCCATGTAAAGGAATTTATTTTATCTTTATCCAAAATATATTCCTCTGGAATGAGTTTTAATTTGGGCTGATGGAAAATCATTAAGTTTCTTTCTTTTTCCTTTGCTAATATACGGTATTTATTGTTATAGAGCTAGAATCGGACACAGGGCCAGATTTCCAATTAGGCATAGTAGGCATGTGCCAGCATTCTAGGGGCACCTAAAAGTTAAAACTGTGTTAAAGTTTCATTTTTTATGGAAAACACGAAGGTCGATGGTAGGCGGGGAGGGGGACGCTGAAGATGCTGTGTCTAGGAGCTTGTAAGATGTAAATCCAGCCCTGTTCAGAGATGAGTCTGAATTTACACTTTCTATTTGCCTATAACATGTTAGTTAACATTAACTTACACCCAGTGAGCCTGACTCTGAAAACAGTTACACTAGTGTAAACCAGGAGTAATTCCGCTGAAACCAGTGGAGTTATTTTGGAGTTAAACTGTGTAAGTAAGGCAAGAATCAGACCCAGTTAGACTCCTTTACAGTCAATTACAATCATGCACACTTGTGGATGTGTAACAACTATACTTCTTCACTCTTATGCTCCACATTTCATCCATAGATTTCAAAAGAAGGTGAGTACTGTATAATTATACCCATTTTACAGGTGGGGAAACTGAGGCAGAAATCAATTAAGTGACTTGCCCAAGGTCACCGAGTAAATCAGCAGCACAGCCAGTAATAGAAATCGTATTCCTTTGCAAAAGCTTCTTAATGTGGCCCACATATAAGTGAGTCTAAGTAAGTCTAAATTCATGTAACTAACATACTCAGGAAGCCAGAAGATGTAAATTAATAACCCCTTCAAATCACTTAGGCTTGCCTCTGAATATGGTCAATACACTTTAACTTCTGAACTGGAGACAATTTAAAGACAAATAAGCAAGACTGATATAACTTTTTGGCCTGCGTGTTTTATAACCCTAAACTTAGGGGGTTTGTCCACACACAGAGTTGCACTGGTTTAACTTAAGATGTGATTTTAAACACCGTTAATTAAATTGGAGCAAAAGGCTGGGTGAATATTTCATTTTAAACTTGACTGATTTTGACTTAGCTTAAATAAAATAGGGACATGTTTAAGCTAAACCAAAATGAGCCACTCTTAAACAAAAGCTCAGTGTTTGCATGCCAGCTAATGGTGAGCCTATTCATAGGGAAAAGATAAAGTCAGTGTAATGTTCAATCAAACTTAGGTATGCCACACGGAAAGACTTGCATTAGTGTATTTTACCTACTGATGAAGATAACTTTCAATGCCTTTCTCTGATTGAAACAGGGACTGGGGGAAAGCAAAAGGGGGAAGGAAATATGATTATATTGGTGCAGCTGAATGGACTTTCCAGACTATTGTGCCCCTTTCAAGAATCTGATTTGTCTTTTGTACCCCCAAGTTTCACCTCACTTAAAAACTACTTGCTTACAAAAGTCAAGACATAAAAATACAGAAGTGTCGCAGCACACTGTTACTGAAAATTTTTCATTTTTTACCATATAATTATAAAATAAATCAATTGGAATATAAAAGATTGTACTTACATTTCAATGTATACTATACAGAGCAGTATAAACAAATCATTGTCTATGTAATTTTGGTCTGTACTGACTTTGCTAGTGCTTTTTATGTAGCCTGTTGTAAAACTAGGCAATTTCTAGATGAGTTGATGTTCCCCCTGGATGACCTTCGTGTACCCCTGGTTGAGAAACACTGTCCTGGGAGACTTAAGAGCTGCAAGCCCTGCCAGAAGAGGCAAACACAAAGTCCAAACCAGTACGTTCATGCGGGCTTTTTCCACTCTTGCTCTTTGCCCAAAATTCCCTTCCACATCAGCGGAAGTTCTATGCAAAGGTGAATACAAGCAGGAATTTGAGCTCACACTGGCTGAATGTGTCATTTGGTCATCTCTCCCCTCCTAAAGTTTCAAACAGGGCAATTAAAAATAGCATCAGAAGCATAAGGAGCAGGGGAAAGGTCAAAGAACTTCTTTTTACTAGTGTCCCAACCCCCGCACACGCTGGCCTCATCTGAGGTCCTTGCACTCACCCTGCCACAAAGACTCCTCCTTAGGGCTGGTCTAAACTTGCATCAAAATAACAACACCTATTTTAATTTACATCTAAATTCAGTGCAAAATCTGTACAAGGGATTAATTAAAAGTGCCCGGGTTTGAGGTCTGAAATAAAACCCATTTAATTATTTCAGTACAAGTTTGGATGCAGACCAGCCCTCAGTGCCCTCCCAGGCACTAGCCAGTAATAATACTTAGCATTTCTGTAGCACTCTTCATCCAAAGATTTCAAAGCATTCTATAAAGGCAAATAAATCTCCTCCTCCCCCATTTATACATGTGGAAACGGAGGCCTGGTCTGCACACAACATTGCACAATTTTAACTAAAGCTGCACCTTTAAACGGATATTAGTTAACTGATGCAAAAACCTATATAGGCCATCTGACTTCTTTGGTTTGAGAGTGGCTAAGCCTGCTACAGGTGACTTATAAAATTAAAAAAGAACCTACACAGGGTATTTCACTGTGCATGTAAACAACACCTGAGAGACAGAGAGTTTAAATGAACTGCCCTCGGTCACATTGTGGTAGAATCAGAACTGGGACCCACCTCTAAAAGTTTTGCTGATCTAACGCTTGCCTATACATATGACACTTCCTGAAAGAGCATAGAAACAGATAAATGACACAGCCCTCAAACTCTTCAACTTCCATTTCCACATGAAGATCATTATGAAAGAAATCTACCTTGTCTGACTTTTAATGTAGTGAGTCAGAAGAAAACAAAAAGCATTAGATTCTATTTAAAGATTATGAAACTATTATTTTCTCTAGGAAAAAGTATAAAGATAAAAGATGGTGTCTAATAAAAAGGGTGGTACAATCCTTCATAAGTGATTAGTCATTTGGGGTGGTTCTGTTATTAGGTAGCCAGGCCCGAATTTCAGAAAAAGGATGCTCAACACTTTCTGAAAATCAGGCCCTTTTAAAGCATCTCTACTAGGACGCCCAAAAACAGAGGCATCCAGAATCAGAATCTGCTTCTGAAAATTTATATTAGTATGATTTGTGCTCGCACGTCTTGAAACATTTCAGATTTGCATCACTCCAGCTGCACTTCATTGAAGTGGTATATCGTGCTAGTGACAACAGCTAATTTTATGATATAATGACAATGTTCAGTCTTCAAGCAGCGATCTTTCCTGCCAGCTGTAGCCAAGATCAGGACTATCTTAAGGTTCTGAGACGTCTTTTTTGATTGATTAATTAATTAAACTAAAAAAATTCCTAAAGCAAGCTCCATTGTGCACAGCAACTCTATAAATGTCTTTTTAGGTGTTTCTTTGGTATAAAGTTAATTATAATCACATGCCAAAATTAGCCTAGCCAACACCTACTAGAACAGAGGTAAGCTACAATATGTAGTAGGGGACACAGGTAACAAGAGGAGATTTGGTCCTAGTAAAGCTGTATACACCCCAAGTGAGGAAACAAATGGATTCAGAATGGGAAGAAATAACCCACCAACCATACTCAGTGCATTAACGTGAACTGATTTCTATTGGGCTGCCTTAATAATATGTTTTTACATATAACCAAGCTCAGAGGGGTGGGGTCAGATCAGGAATGGAAAACTGGAAGGAGAGGTGACCAAAAGAGACATCTGGAATTTAAGAAGCCACAATCTGAGAAAGTTTGAGAAACACTGCATAGAGTTTTGCTTTGTGTTTAACACCCATCCAGAGGTGTGGAATGGAGACTTCAAATCATGCTTCACAATCATGCTTTGCAATAACTCAATGAAGATGTTACACAGAATGAATAAAATGAATTCATCCATGAATAAATTAAGACTTGCCAATTTAGTTAAATCAATTTCTGTGAAACCTTTGAAATTCTTTTGACAATTGCAAAAAAATATTCAATAAGCAGGCTCTTAGCAGAGTCCATGGATTCATTAAATCAACAGATTTATATCAGATTCATGAATTTGCTAACATACCTCTAATAAAGAACTGACATGTAAATCTGAGTCCAGCCCGGTTGTTCTTTTACACTGCAGAGTGTTTGTAACAATTAAACTGAGAATGAAAAATATGGGCCTGGAACATGCTGTGCTTTATCCTGCCAGGCTGAGGGTTCACTGTGATAGCCAGACATATGTCTTTTGTTCTCCTACAGATGCTACTGTGTTTCTAGCGAGGAGGCGGCAGACTGTACTAGAGTGGTAGTATAAATAGTTCAGAGAACTCTACTGCACAGATAAATTTTGTCTTTTTTAATTTTGAGAGCAAAGAGGCTGTTGCGAACTGCGATATTCTTGAATCAAATCTCTGAGAACAAACAAAGTAGTCAATGTCCATGGGCTTTGTGATCAAATCTGCACTGAATATTCACGCAGCACAGATTCAAATCCTGGAGTCTCGTCCCAATATGCACCAGGCTTAGTGTAAAACTTGGGACAGATTTTCTAGGAGATGGTTTCTTCTTTGGTTGTTTCAAAGTCCCGACAAGGAGTTCCTTCAGGATATTACAGGAACCTGGGTTGAATTCCAGTCTGCTGTTGACTTGCTGAGTGGCCTTGGGCAAGTCAGTCAAAGCTAAATAGTGAAGTCAGTGCAAAACAACAGCTACATACAGGTTGCATCTGTACATATGTTTACTTAATGTTACCCTGACTTGCAGTGAGTGTTCTGTGTGCACAACTCTGACCCATCCAAAGTTGTGCGTGCACACTTTTAAAAGTGTTGGTCTTCTCTGTGGATCAGTTTCCCCACCTGTAAAACAGAGCAATGCATGATGCTTTCTGAACTTTCTAACCCATGTTGAGACACACAGATTTAAAAACACGATCAGTGACAAGCAGTAGTACTATTGTTTGTAATAACAAACTTTGATTAGATTTTTCCCTTGCTAAAATTTACTGCACTTGTTATTTACGTGGTAGTATAGTTACACATGGCGTCTCATAGCAGAGATTAACCCAAGCCCAAAAAAGACAGCTCCAGCTCCAAATATCCCCACCATTTTACAGAGTTCAGAACCAGTGTTTTGGCTTCATCCATTACAGAGCAAGGGGGTATATGAAGCACAGAGTTGAATCTGAATATCCACAGAGCGTGAGTGTGTTCAAAGCCAGGGTTTTAGTTTAGGTCCATATCTACCTGACAACAGCAAAAATGCATATAACAAATCAAAGTTCCTTCACCAAAGATTTTCTGATCTACAAGGCACAAACAGGAATAGAACAATTAACATAAGTAAGGGTCAGTGCGCTCAAGCTATTGTCTAATGCTTCTCAGATTGGGAAATTGAGAGAGAGAGAGATTAGAGACTACAGTGATGGTACAGAAAACCCATAGATAGAACAAACATTTTCAAAAGTCCCCAAGTGATTTAGGGGCCTAAATCCCATTTTCAAAAGTAACTTAATGCTTGGGAACCAAGGTCTCAATGAAACTCAATGGCTCCTAAGGGCCTATGGCACTTTTGAAAATCATTCTCAGGCTCCTAAGTCTTTTAGATGATTTTGAAAAATTTATTCTGAAAGAATTTCCCTTGGAAGAATTGGGAAAAGAAACCAGGGGTCAGATTCTACTCTCATTTACACTACTGAATTCAGTGGTACGACAATAGATTTACAGTGTAACTGGGGTCAGATTCTGGACACTCTATCCTCCAGACAACACGGTCTTTTGTTGCAAGGTATTCCCAGATACTATACAAGCATAAGACACGTGTGGTTATTTCTGGGTGTACCGTGTTCAAGTCAAGCTATAATAGCTTTTGGATCTACTTATTTTAATTAAATATCGCTATGCGGTCAAGACTGGGGATGGGGTTTAATTGATGGGAAGCACCAGAGCCTGTGGTAGATGTATTGCTGTTCTTAGAAGAACAGCATGAGTGGGTTATATTTCTTTTAGGAGAAATCTGTGTCGAACTGTTCTGTCATACATGTTTTGTGCATTATTCATATCCTGCTGTATCTTGTACAAGACCTAAGGAAAAATAATCACATCCCTACCAAAATGGGGGTGGAAGTTGTGCTAGTTTAGACTATGAATGTTTTCTCTCTCCCGCAAACACAAACCAAGAAGGGCTTTTGCAAGGGTAAACCTAAAAAAGATGTTCAGAAAAGAAGAATTTTCTAATGGTTAACGGCTGAGCCTCAGCTGTGAGCAGGGCCGGTGCAACCACTTAGGTGACCTGTGCGGTCACCTAGGGCTCTAGGATTTGGGGGGTGTCATTTTCTTCCGCAGTGACTGCGGTGGCCAGATCTTCGGCTGCCCCGGTCGCTGTCAGGATTTAGGCGGAGGGAGCTGGGGCAGGGGAGCGCGGGGAGGGCCGCCTGCAGCAAGGGGGGGGCCAGCACGCAGGGGAACTCCCCACCTCAGCTCACCCCTGCCCCGCCTCCTCCCTGAGCACACCATGGCTTCTTCACTTCTCCTGCCTCCCAGGCTTGCAGCGCCTAAGCTGATTGGTGCCGCAAGCCTGGGAGACAGGAGAAGTGAAGCAATGACAGCGTGCTCAGGGTGGAGACGGAGCAGGGGTGGGGAGCTGCCGCAAGGGGGGCGCCTCAGGACGGAGGGTGGGGAGCTGCCGCAAGGGGGGCGCCTCAGGCGGTGGGGGAGCTGCCGGCCCTGGCTGGGAGAGACCCAAGGTCAGTTCCCTGCTCTGCTGAAGACATCCTGCGAGATCCTGAGCAAGTCACTTAAATTTTTCAAAGGTATTTAAATGCCTAAAAGTGTTGAGAGGCACCCAATGGAGTTTTCAAAAGAACCTAGATGCCTAACTCCCACTGAAATCTCTGAGGGAAGATCACAGTAAGATGTTATCAGTTTTAGCATCTGGAATTGTACGAGGACTAAAGATAATTAGCACTGCTACAATCAAATATGAACTTGGAAACTTTTAAGATTCTTAGGAAGCAAAGTTTTCAAACTGGAATTCTGTACTGGCCTGGATGGAAAATATATGATTGGAAGGGACCTCTTGGAGGAATCAAGTCCAGTCCACTATTCTCACAGGCAATCCCGTCATATAAACATATCATGCTCCATGTTAAAACTAGTTAGGTTAGGTAGTAAAGAACAGTGTTAAGTGTTATGTGATAAAAATATCACTTTAAAAATAGAGAGAGACACCAAAGTGGACTTTCAGCATCCAACCAACACTATTACTGAACAATGTAATACTGATCAGGAAATACAACCTAAAAGATGCAATAGTTTTGTAGTCAAGGAAAGGAATCTGATGAATCATTAAAAAACAAGCACACCCCACTTTCCCATGCAAATGAGACCTTTGTATGATCTACAGTTATGTTCCTATACTCAACTGCAGCTTTTTTATGAGGGATTTTAATTTTTTCTTAAATTAAGAGTAAGCTTTTAAAGGCTACATTTTTATACTATCACTATACTAGGGTGGTGTACTGACCTCCACCTGTAAAAAGTTCCATGGATTCCACAGGGAGTTCAATGTATGTTTGTAGAATCATCTATGGAAATAAATGAATAAATAAGTTCTCTGCTTCTCCTCATTCTGATTTCAACACATGATACAATGATTGTGTGCTGGTGGCTTATTATAAATCTCAGTGTAAAATGTCTGTTCTGAAAAGACATCCCCACTGTATTACTTTGCAATGTTACTTTCACAATCATATTTCTTTAAATCTCTCTTTATTTTTTTTCAAATGTAAGAGAGCACTACATGCTAGATTCAGTGTTATTTCTGCATGACATTCACAGCCATTAATGCTCTGCATACATTATAAACATTACACCAGAGCCATCACGAACCCTGCCGTGCAAATTTTCATAAGGCGATTTATTCCTACCTAGTGGGCACTTAACCCTCCTTTGTGTATAGGAGCAAAATGTGTTCTGGCAATAAATAGCAAAGAATGAACTGTAGAGCCTTCCCCTCCGCCTTTTTGCTGCACAAATACAAATCCTTAGTGCACTGAACTCTTAATTTTTTTTAATTGTTCAGATGCTGCAGTAATATGCAAAAACTAAACTAAGCCACCTAGTCTTTTATTGGTTAACTAGACAGAGCACAACAGGTTCAACGACCTATTTTTGTTTTTTGACAGTCCAAGTCAAAGTACTTAACTTCAATCACTATCTCATTTACAAACCCCCCAAAATAAAAAGCATGACAGTTAACACTAATATGATGGTAATTTCATATTGTTTCTGCTTCTGAATTTGTCTTTCCCTTATTAATCATCCAATAAAGCACTGACACTGCAGAATCTTGACGTTGACCAACAAACCATGTACTAAGGACAGTAGCACCCAAAAGGAAGGGACTACAGCAAAACTGGAGAAGCGAAAAGCTTTTATTAACACCAGAGGCCCATTAGAGTGCTCTCTGTTCACCTTCAGTGGAGCAATAAATGAAGAGAGCTTCAGAGGAGAGGACTCCTACTGTCTTTGTGCTGGTAATGCACAGCAGAGCTGTAGTCATGTTGTAACGCTTGTAAGAAACAGATGTTCCTTCCCTGACAAATCTCCTTTCTTGATTTATTATTCATTTGCTCAAATCACAATGGAAAGTCTTTGGCCCATTAATTAAATTCCAAGCAAAATAAAATTTGCAGCAGAACTCATTACTGGTAAATGACTTTGACACTTCATCAGATTTGAAGGTAAAATAGGCGACTTTAGGAAGTTAAAGGTGGAGAGAGCTTAGGCCTTTTCTGCAACGACTGCAAGATGATAAAGATTGTGATGAAATTTTTATGTTAAGTACTGATCTTGGAAAGTTCAATTTTGTGTCTTTTTCAGCAGCTACTTTCTGGTATCTTTAAAAACGGAGTCTCAAATGAGAAAGGTGTGTGTGTGTGTGTGTGTGTAACTGAAATGAGTTTATTATTGCTATATATTACTAAAATAAAATTCTGTTGTTATTTAGAGAAGTCTAATAAATTGTACATGTGCTTATGTTTGTCTTTTGGACAAAGGTCCAGCCGGATGCTCTAAATAAAAGCAGCATGACAAAGAAACAAAGTAAGTAGTAAAGGGGTGCAGATGGGATTTCGTTATCACAATGTAGATTAAATATTTCAAAATCTATAACATCAAAGGCAAAATTTAATATAGACAAAGTGTATCAAGGCATACAAACGACTGAGAACAAATCACAGATATCTGAGAGGAAGTAGGAGGATCTTAATATGTTGAAGAGTACTTGGAAGTAGCAGATCATTATGATTTGAAATTAAAGATAACATAGAGTGAAATGCTTAGGTCATCTCTTAAGTTTTTACTTGGGCCAAACTCCCACTGATGTCAATGGGAGTTTGCCTAAATCGGGACTTCAGGATTTAGTGCATGGAGAATAGGCTGATGATTGAAATTTGCTACAGACCACCCTGAATCAGAACACAGATTGAAATAGAAAAATATATATATCTGTGAGCAGAATGAACTTGAGGCCTGATCCTACATCCCTTACATATACAAGTTGTTCTTACTTACGTTAGCAAGGTTTATAGGATTCAGACAGAGTGGTAATGGGAGTTTGTAAATCCATCTTTTGGGATTTAAATGAAAATATACTCAGAAAGATTATAACAAAACACAATGGGTATGACTATGCTACAGAGCAATTTTGAGGCACAGTGCATGTATTAGAGATTTAGAAAGAATGTTTGGGTTTTGGCTAGCGATGAAGAGGTCAAGGAGCATAGTGGCTATAATCTACCAGAGGAAGGTTTATCATTAGGGCTAAAGCGAAACCCCAGTTTTGGAAGGCTACAGGAAAGCATTGGGTGGAATCCAAATGGACAAAGCAATGGAGGGAAAGGACATAGAGGGGAAAATTAGAAGTGTTCAAAGACTATTTAGTGAATACTCAATGTTTATTGCTGGTCCTCTAGCAATTACATTTTTAAGGGCCTATGGCCAAGCAAAGAATTAAAAACAAGTAATCAGGGATCAGAAAGAGATGTGTGAGGAGTAAATGGATCAGGATTTGGGATGTGTGGAAGGTTTCAGCAGTGGGTTATTGGTTCAAATCCTGTCCAGACCAGTTTTAACCACAAATTGATAAATGTTGAACTGATGGTCTTCAACCAGTTCCTAATGAATAAGAATCCATTTATACAGGCCACCATCACTGCTGATTGTACCTGGCACCCTGCTTGGCAGTTTAAACAAGAAGACCAAGGACTGAATGGGTATTAACTGAACTGCATTTATTACACAATGTGTTTGTTTGTGTCCGAGGTTAGGAGCAGTGGTAGGACAATGAAGAAGCAGCTTACACTGCTGCTACCTCTGATGTACCTGTCTTGTGAATACACAGTGCTATCCACCCAGCTCCTTTCATGATCAAATTCACTTTTAGAGATCAAAGAGTGCATAACATTGTCATAGGCTGGAGCTAGGGAATCACAGGAAAAAAGACAAGAAAAAGCAAAGGTAAGTGAAAAGATGACTGCACAGGAAGTCAACAAACGTAATAGTGAAACCTGAAGATTATTAAAGAGGAAAAGGTCAGCATAAAAAAAAAAAAAAAAGACCTCTAAAGCAGTATGTAGACAAGGCCTTAGTCTGCACCGGAGGGGTGTAAATTTTAGATCACTCTAGCATGTAGTGCACTAACTGGCCCGTGTAGACCCTGCTGGCAGGCACTAAAAGTTTCCTAGTACACATTAATGTAGTCCCATTTCAAACAGTGCTACATTAATGCATGCGGGCCAGTTGGTGTGTGAAATGTTCATGTAAACTAAAAATCACATCCCTTTGGAGTGAATTAAAGGACTGTGTAGACAAGCCCTAAGGGATGGGAAAATTGAGAAAAAATGTAGACATTGCTGAACAATTCAGTGAATTCTTTTCTCTTGGATTCACAAATGAAGATGGGAGACCAATGCCCCACATAGACACAGCAGTGAATCAGGCCCTTTTTTTTTTTTTTTTTTACAATGGAGAAGGAAATACTACACAGATGAAACAGGAATCATATCAGAAGAGGTGATCAAGAGATTAAGAGTAGCTGGGAGAATCTAATGATTCAAGAGACCTGTAATCTAGTTCAGATTTGCAATACCTGAAAGTGAGAACCATCTGTGAAAAGGTGTTGTCAGTCTAATGTCCAGTGCTCATGTTAGAAAAACTACCATCACAACTGACAATAATGGGAATCCTTGTTGACATTTTCAGCAGAGAGAAACCAAGAGCTAACTGGACATAGAGATTCAGTTACCCTTTCGCTCTGAGAGGTGATCCTTTCAGACCATGGCTATGCGTCACACTGCTCCGCCAGTATATGTGAAAAGCATGCCACACTAGTGCCTATGCTGTGCCTACACTATGGGCACAACTCCAATTTCTGGTGTACTCAATCTAGAACCTTTAAATAGCACTAAGTTCACTTAAATTTAGGGAGGAAAAAAATTAGAACACATGAAAATTGACAAAATCAGGAGTCACGATCAAATCTATCCCTCTGGGGAATTCTGGGGGAAAATGACAAATGAGATCAGAAACTTGTATTTAAAATTAGCTGCTACATTGGCTGAGGTTTAGGTAAGGTCTTTCATCTTTAATTCCTGCATTTAAAGGAAACCTAGTCAATTTAATAAATAAGTTAAAAGTACTATCAGGAAATACACTTGCCCCAAACTCCCTACTAGGTTTGCATCTCTGGGGAAAAATGAATATACAGGAGAAACAGTGAAGGTGATTATACACGAAATACAATCAAATGTACAAAGTAAGTAACTTGAAAAAAAAAGATTGAGATCCGATTCTCATTTACATTACTGCCCCTTTACATCACTCTGGGAATGTTAATTTTTAGTTGATGGGGACTCTAAATTCTGCCTTCAGTCATAAATTGTAAGTGAGTTTGATGGTCATCTTAGTCCCTATTTATCCATCCCACAATTTGACACAATTAGCCATTTCTCTTTAAGAGAAATGGAGGCTTTAGCTACACTGCATCAATGCAGATCCCTACTGTAGATGTGGTGCATTGGTGTAAATCATGACTTTGCACCTGTGCAGCTTACCCTGGTTTGAAACCTTTCCCTTCCCATGGCATGTTGTGCTCCTTTACTCCTGCCCTACAGAGGCTACGCCAGTTCTGCTGTCAGGAGGGTTCCCTGGCACCACAAAGCGTGGGAAGAATTTGAGGGAGTGCACAAAGATTGGGGGATTCTGCTGCCAAAAGAGTTGTCAACTTCCATGGCGGTAGGCCAGTATTGAAGCAGGCAGCACACTACTCCATGGGGTAAGGACCATCTTTTATTCTGTGTTTGTATAGTGCCTAGCACGATGCAGGTCCTAGTCTGTGTCTGGGGCTGCAACTGCAACACAAATAACAATGCTAACTATAACTATGCCCTAAAGCAGCAGTCCCCAAACTTTTGAGGGTCTCACCCCCTTTACCTGTTCATGCCCCTTGTCCTCCCCCGGAGCTGGGGAGAGGGACACGACAGGGGTAAGGGAGCCGAGATTGGGGCCACAGCTGGGGGTGGGTCTGGGGCCGGGAGCAGGCCTGAGGCTGAGGTGGGGGACATCAAAGCCGCAGTTGGGCTGCGGTGGGGGCCAGCAGCTGGGCCTGTGGCCAGATGCGGCTCCGCTCCCACCCTTGCCCCAGCCTCAGCCCTGGGCTTGAACAGAGTTGCGGCCAGCGCCCGAGGCTGGGGCAGAGCCAGGAGCAGAGCTATGCCAAGGCTGGGGATGGGGCCAGGAGCTGGGGACGCAGCTGCAGGCGGGACTGGAGCAGAGCTGGGGGCAGGGAGGGGCTAGGTGGCACTCCCTCCCCGCCCCCTGTTGGGGCTGGCCCGGGCCCCAACGTGCATCCCTGGATGGTCATCCACACACCCCTTTGGGGGACATGCATCCCACCCTACTATAAACCATGATTTAAAGTCACAACCCAGTCCATAGTGTCCTTTAGAGGACAAAACAAGAAAAGAGACTGGCTTTATATCCTGGATGGTGATGTGCTACAACACAACGAGAAGCAGAAGAATCTGACTGCTGTGAGAAAGAGAATTCTAAAATTGGAAAGGCCTGATTCTTGTCTCACTTACAGTGATGTAAACCTGGAGTACACCCACAGAAGTCAAGGGGCTGCATTATTTCACTATTATAAAACCTGTGTAACCAACATCAAAATCATCTTCTCAGTGAAGCTCTTAAGAGCAGTAATTAAAAGAGACAAACATAATTCTGTAATGTAAAAACAGAGGCATTGTATATAAATCAGAGAAATTCATTCCAACATGGCACAAAGAAATAATGAGGCCACATTTGGAACATACTGCATAGTTCTGGTCTTATAAGAAGGCTATTATAAAAATGGAAAGAGGCAAAACAAAGGACAGCCAAAATGATACAGGGACTCCAGGGTCTTATATATTCACTAACCTTCTTTGAAAGTAGGTCTGCATTGTTTGGAAAAGAGGAGCTTATGAGGGACTGCAGTGAAATACACTAAATTCTAAAGGGACTGGGGAAGAGAGATGCAGCTACTCCAGCTACTGTCAAATGCAAGCTCAAGGGGACACAAAATTATGCAATGAAAATGTCAAGCACTGAAGGAATTTAAGAGAAATTATCTTACACGGAGAAGTTAACGTACAAAGAAAACTACCGAAGACAGCAACAGGCACAACCAATTTAAATAGTTAAAAAATCTAAGACATTGTGTTTGGAATGAAAGTAATTAATAATACACCAAATAATAAAAAAAATAGGACAGACTGTCCTCTCGGTTACAGAGTAAATATGGGGTAACTCAGCTGAAGTTATGAGTCATGGAATTACTCTGGCTTTATATACAGGGGTGACTCAAGTTGAATTTGACCCACTCAATTTAATAACAACTTCACTGAACACGTATAAAGTACTCTGAACTTCCACCCACAGCTCTCCCATTATAGCACACCCAGAGTACTCCAACAGGCAATCAAGTCAAAATGCCCTAAACCAATGAAACACCAAAAGAATTTGACACCATCAGCTCAGGATTGAACAAAGACTGTGAATGGCTTGCCAACTGCAGAACCAGTTTCTCCTCTTTTGGTTTTCACACCTCAGCTGCTAGAACAGGGCCTCAGCCTCCCTGATTGAACTAACCTCGTTATCTCTAGCTTGCTTGCTAGCATATATATACCTGCCCCTGGAAACTTCCACTACATGCATCTAACGAAGTGGCTATTCACCCACGAAAGCTCATGCTCCAAAACGTCTGTTAGTCTATAAGGTGCCACAGGATTCTCGGCTGCTTTTACAGATCCAGACTAACACGGCTACCCCTCTGATACTTGACTCCAAGAAGAATGAATTGCACCATGAATCCCTGGGCTGCCCCTGCACATTCTCCTCTGCCTTTCACTGTCTCTTTGTGAACCCCGTGCCTGGTCTCTACCAGCCACACTTCCAGCTGTGAACTTTATTCCATATCCACCCAAGTCAGGAGGTGCTCAGTGGGTGCCTCTTCTCCTCTCCAGCTCCTGGCATTTCAGAGAGAACCAGTGCCATGGCTGTATGCTAGTACAGGACACCAACTCCTCCCTCAGCAGCTGTGTGACCGAGCAGAACTTGGTCTGGCTCTGAGTTTGTCAATGGCAGAGGAGCTTCTGACCCACTCCGTCACACAACCCCTGCTACAGTCCCACTGGGAACATTAGTGATTGTGAAACAAGGAGAGTCACCCACTGAGTATCACGTAATTTTTAATAGTTAAAAAACAAACAAGGAAATTCCAAGGTAAAAACAGCTAAGATGGCATTATGGTTGATACTATAGATCAGTAACAGAAGGATAAAAAAGGAAAGTCACAGGAATGTAGTGATTATCCCAAAACCAAGCATTAGAAACCAATCACTCTTAATTCTCCCCTGCAGTGACATCATGTGGAAACGAATATGAAAACTCCCTAAAGTTTAAAAATCAGTTTCACCTACTTTGGGATTACAAACACAAAAATACATGAATCATAATGGTACAGCTATTTCATGGCGTCATTACAGGACAGAGTTAAAGTTACTGCACTTCCATGCCTTACCATGTTGAGATTTATTTTAAGTTTAACCTCAACTCTGAGTTTCCTGACTTTGTAGTGCTTATTTTGGAGATGATCACGACATCACTGTAAAGTTTTTTGCCCTTAGGTTACTCCAAGGCACTCTTAACCTTAACATAATATTTTGTGTGGCGCACACACACACACACACACACACACACACACCCTTAAGTGAACTTGAAAAAGTATACATATTCTAACCTTTAATCACAAAATTCATATTTATTGGTGTTTCTGGCATCATGGATTTTTGTTAAACCTCACTTGCTTTTGGAGGGATTATTTTTTAATCTATCCAAGAGCTGCATAAATTCTTAGGTCATGATTTAATTTGGAAGGGAAAAAATAGTAATTTTCACATATATTAAATGGTGAGTAAAGTAGCAAATGGGTATTAGAACTAAATGTAGTCTCTGCCATTCTTTACTAATCAGAACCATACCTTGAAAAGGAAAGAGATGTCCCAAGGTGCAGGGAAAGAGGATATTTTACCTCTAATTAGGTAGACAAACCAGCTGAATGGGTTAACAATTGCCACTGCTTCCAAGTAAGTGATTTTCTTAATCCCCAAGGGTTCAAATTACATTGGGAGGAAAAGCAATTATGCAATTAATAGGAAAGGAGAAAATAAAAAAAAAACCCTTCCTTTGCAAAGAAGTGCATGTTCCTTGGTGGCCTGGAGGAAACAGCTCAGCTCCAAGGCTTATTTTTGACCACACCCAAAATAAAAACTAAAGGATATTTTGGAGAATAGGAAAGCACAACAGCTCAGATAATGTCCCCAGCAGTATATTCATTACAGGCTCATCAGAGTGGATGCCTGCAATAGGAAGATTAAATACCCATTTACCAGCATCAGAGGAGAGTTTGGTTTTATAATGTATTGTGCCCTAGTCCCCGTGAGGCTGCTTTGTTTGATAAAATGCTGAGTGCAGAGTAAAAATATCCCTCTCTGTAATTTGCACTCCTCTCCATTTAAAGCTATTCTTGCTGCAAACGAGAATTGAAAGCTGCTAAAATTAAGTGGTGTCAGTTCTCAATGACACTTTAATGATAGAGCGCTCAGCAAATGAGATGAGAATGAATTCCAGCATCTCTGCTAAAGATAGTAACCAGCACTAAACAATATAATGCTCCAACTGGGCTACACTTCACCTGCTTCATTCATATTTAGTAGAACAGAAATAGGGAAACTATAATTAAAATGGTCATAAAAGGAAAAATGCAAATTTCTAATAGAGATGGTGTGAAACAACTGAAGCCTGTGAAGTCAAAACACTGACCCCTCTTTGTCATGTCCCTGCTCCCACAGACTATTTCTGACTGACCACAGGGCTAACGCAGGGCTGTGGTACTTTCAGACAAATGCAAGAAGTGCCATTTCAAACCTGCGCTGTGTAAGCTCGCTGTAAGAAATACTGACTTGGGAAACCCTTCTCTGTTATTGTGACAGGGGAAATTGCAGCCCCTGAGACAGCCTTTCTAAATCTTCCTTTAAGTAATTATTTTACAGCGGCTATTAGATCCTCTTCCAGGGCATGCACACCCCACCCCCAGCTATAATTTCAACCCCACTGCTGTATGGCAACTTCTTTGAAAGTTTGCAGGCCAGATTCTGGTCCCCTCTGGGGTGTTACAGCAAGGTTTTATAGTGGCTTGAATGACCCACAGGAATACCTGGGTGAAGTGCTTCCCACAATGGCACTTCCCACAGTGACATAAGCAGGTGACAGTGTTGCAGGAGCATAGTCCACTCCAGCTACTCTGGGATGCAGAGTGGCCCATCAGCAGCTATGCAAAAGCCCTGGAGTTGCTCTAAGTTGCGTTAATGCCCTCCTGCCTGACTTCCACCACACCTGTGCTGGGGGTTCTTTGTAGCACAGTACAGAATCCACGCTCAATGGGTGTTTACAAAGAGAATCATTACTTCCAGAACCCAGTAGGAAAATGTTTCTTTCCATATACTGCAAGGCCTCTTAGTTGGCTGCCACGGTCTGTCAAATAATTGGGTATAAAATAACTTTTAAGGTGCCTGAAGTATAGAAGTGGTTAGGATAACTTTAGTATGGGGGTGACATAAAGGAACAGAAAAGACTCTTAAGCAAAGCAAAAATCCTTTTTGTCTAACTGCTGTAGAGCAATGAGACTGATTATTATTTATTGTTAAATATTATTTAATATTCAATTGTGCTAGGTGCTGTACAAACAGACTGCTTGCAGAATAAGTTGCTACTGAATGTGAGAATGGGATTACTTGTGGACTAAAATACCACTCCACATGAGTAAGGGTGGCAGATGTAGACCATGATTTCTGGTACACAACATATCACTATCTAATACAGAGGGATAACTGATGGCATGGGATAAAAACGTTATCAGAAAAATTTTGCAATACCTCAAAAGTGGGGAAGCCACAGAATCATAGACATGTAGGACTGGAAGGAACTTTGATAGGTCATCTAGTCCAGTCTCCTTCACCATGACTGAGTTCTGGACGTCATTTCAAATAAATATCAATAAAACCTTTTTACTGTATCACACCATCAAGGAGTCTCTTTATGTCACGTAGTTTATGGAAAAATATATTCTGGAAATGTTTCCAGAATTTTAGAAATTTGTGCCAGTACTATTTTCAATATCCCTAAAAACCCAGGCTGTATTAATACTATGAATCCAATTGCTTCTGAGGGAGACAGAAACTACAGTCTGAAAAGGACCTAAAATGGTTTTTACATGTTTAATAATCTCATCAGAAGTTAAGAGTGGCCGTACTGGGTCAGATCAAAGGTGCATCCAGCCCAGTATCCTGTCTACCGACAGTGGTCAATGCCAGGTGCCCCAGAGGGAGTGAACCTAAAAGGCAATGATCAAGTGATCTCTCTCCTGCCATCCATCACCACCCTCTGACGAAACAGAGGCTAGGGACACCATTCCTTACCCATCCTGGCTAATGGCCATTAATGGACTTAACCTCCATGAATTTATACAATTCTCTTTTAACTCCTGTTATACGCCCAACCTTCACAACCTCCTCAGGCAAGGAGTTCCACAAGCTGACTGTGTGCTGTGTGAAGAAGAACTTCCTTTTATTTGTTTTAAACCTGCTGCCCATTAATTTCATTTGGTGGCCCCTAGTTCCTATATTATGGGAACAATAACTTTTCCTTATTCACTTTCTCCACATCACTCATGATTTTATATACTTTTATGATATCCCCTCTTAGTCTCCTCTTTTCCAAGCTGAAAAGTCCTAGGGTCTTTAATCTCTCCTCATATGGGACCCGTTCCAAACCTAACATCTTTAGTGCCCTTCTCTGAACCTTTTCTAATACAATATCTTTTGAGATGAGGAGACCACATCTGTACACGTGTTCAAGACGTGGGCGTACAATGGATTTATAATGGCAATAAGGTTACTCTGCCTTATTCTCTATCCCCTTTCTTATGACGCCACTGCACACTGCGTGGACATGCTTCAGAGAGACATCCATGATGACCTCAAGATCTCTTTCCTGATTAGTTGAGCTAAATTAGGCCCTCATCATATATGTATGTATAGTTGGGTTATTTTTTCAAATGTGCATTGCTTGAAATTAATGTGGAAAATGTAATTTGCCATTTGTTGCCAATACTTAGTTTGTGAGATCTTTGAAAGTTTTCACAGTCTGCTTTGTCTTACCTATCCCGAGCAATTAGTATCATCTGCAAACTTTGCTCCTCACTTTACCCCCTTTCTCCAATCATTTATGAATAAGTTTAATGGGACTGGTCCTAGGACTAACCTCAGGGAACACCATTACCCTCTCATTCTGAAATTTACATTTATTCCTACCTTTTCCCTGTCTTTTAACCAGTTCTCAATCCATGAAAGGATCTCCTCTTATCCCACGACAACTTAATTACAAAAGAAGCCTTTGGTGAGGGACCTGAAGAAGCTTTCTGGAAATCTAAGTACATATATCAGTGATCCCCTGTCAATTCTTGACCAGTTGCGTCAAAGAACTCTACTAGATTAGAAAGATATGTATACCTTACAGAACATGTTGCCTTTTGCCCAACAATGTATGTTCTTCCATGTGTGTGACATTTTATTCTTCACAATTGTTCAACTGACATTAGACTTACCAGTCTGTAATTGCCGGATCACCTCCAGAGCCCTTTTTAATATGGCATTACATTAGCTATCTTCCAGTCATTGGGTACAGGCCGATTAATGGACAGGTTACAAACATAGTTAGTAGTTACGCAATTTCACATTTGAGTTCTTTCAAAACTCTTGGTGAATGCCATCTGGTCTTGGTGACTGTTACTGTTAAGTTTATCAATTAATTCCAAATCTCTCTATGAACACCTCAATCTGACATTCCTCAGATTTGTCACCTACAAAAGCCGGCTCAGATTTGGGAATCTCTCTAACATCCTCAGCTGTGAAGACTGAAGCAAAGAATTCATGTTATGTTCTTATGTTCTTAACAAACACACCAAATGAGACAAGAAAGGGAAGCTCCCAGTACAACAGGGAATAATAATGGTTACATTTCTATGTGATTACTGTGGCACAATAAACCAAAACTACAAAATGAACTTTGATTCAATAGCTTCTTCTCTCCTATTACAGGAAAAGTTTAAAAAATGTAATTATTACACAACATGCTTATATCACAGGAAATACTGCTCTTCGGGGGCCACAATAAATAAATAACTGGAAATATACCTATCTCCTAGAACTGGAAGGAACCTTGAAAGGTCATTGGTTCCTGCCCCCTGCCTTCACTAGCAGGACCAAGCACTGATTTTTGCCCCAGATCCCTAAGTGGGCCCCTCAAGGATTGAACTCACAACCCTGTGTTTAGCAGGCCAATGCTCAAACCACTGAGCTATCCCATCCCCATAATGATCAATTCATCCCAATCATTGTTATGTTAGCAAATAATCACAGCTATGGTTATATAGATACACAAGAAATTTCACTGCTGGAGACAGGGTGATTAGTGGACAGGGGATAAGATGGGAAGTCAGACAAGGGATCACATGTATTGCTGACATAGGCAGACAAACCCTCAATTGCTTATGTCAGGGCTCAATTTGGTTCCCAGAATTTGACACTGACTTACTTTGCAAAGTTGGGCCTCTCTCTTAATCCCTCTGCACATCTCACATGCATCATGGGTAAAACAAAGATGATTGTATTTACCCCTCTTTGTAAGAGCTTTGAGCTCTGCAGATGAAAAGTAATATAGAAGTTCCAACTATAATTACTTATTTTTTTTTATGTTCATTGAGGCTAGTATCTCTCTCTCTCTCTCTCTCACACACACACACACACACAAAGGTTTGATTCTGTACTCTTTCAACACCCCAAAATACTCCCCTTACCTTCAGAGGGATAAGTCTTATAGTCAATAGCAAAAAATAAACTGGATGAGTCACCACCAATCCTGCAAAGTACTGAGAGCCATCAGCTCCCATGACTTTGGAGGTGCTCTCTACTGCGTATCTCTGGAAGCTTAGCCCCTTTGAAAGAATCACCCAAACCAATGAAAATATTCTCTCCATCAAAGCAATTTTACAGAGCTTTGGAAACAGCAAAAAGACAAAACAAATATTGAGTGAGAAGCAAAAAAAGCCAGTATTGCATCAAATACTAGCCCCAGGTCCTGTGACAACAAAATGAGGTGACATGCAGCCATACATGAGTGGACAACATGTCAGCTGCACAGAGGGTCTCTTCATCCTCACACATGTCCCCTAACTGGCAGTTTACCCCCTCAAACACAATGTTAAGAGACACAGGAAGAATGTTCTCTTTTTGAAAAGTGTCACATAAAGTAGCTTACCAAACTGGTTGGCAGAAAATCATATTTTCTGATATCTGATGTCACATTTTATTAGATTTAGTATACTATTATCCTACTTACTTAGGGGTTTTAAAGTATCCTTTTATAGCTAATGCCACAGGTAGAATGTTAAACTACAGACATTTTGCAGCAGAGGATTAGACTGTTCTTCACACACATCTGGTAATTTTTGCCCCAAACAATGCACTCAGTATTTTTCATCCAAGATTTTTTAATGCCCATGCAATCATCCCCAATTCTTCCATTAACCCAAGAATGAATCTGCTTATAGAGTTTGCTAAAGAATGTAACCATTTTCTATAATACAATTACTGAATACACATTATACGGCTTTAGATTTAATTCCAGACTCCAGAAGGCAGAGACCTTCCAGTTCAAATGTGAATACCCCTGCAGAGTTTAGAATTTGCCGGTGGATTTCCATCTTCTAACAACAACAATACATAAATTGGACTATATATCTTTTGCCACAATTTAAATTTTTATCAAAGAAGAATTTCCAGCCCCCCTTACATTTGTGTGAAAAAAATCTGTTTTAACATGCTGTCCTTAATCTTTTGGTTTCATATCTAATATGTCCTCTACCCTGACCTGGCAGGAGATAGACTCAATGATACATGTTTGGAGAAGTCTTTGCCATCTTTAATTATGACAATCCCAGTGAGTACTGGATCCCAAAAATGAAGAGTTTTCCTAAGAAGAAATATTGCAAAATATTCAAGAAGTATTAATCTTTGAAATCTTTAACATAGATTCTGATTATAATTGAGTTTTGAAATGAATATTTGAATGTAGTTTTCAGCCATTTTCTTTAACCAATGTTATTTATACCGAGCATGATCTTGGCTCCCATTTAAATCTAATAGCAAAGCTGCATTTACTCAAGGGCAGATTTTTAACCCACAGTACCAAATGCCAGCACATGGCATTCTGACTGGGCAGCAGAAACAATGCCTTATTTACAGGAAAACTGCCACATGCAGGCAAACCATGCAAAATATAATACTTTGAAAAAAAATCCCACTAGAATACAAATACACCCTTTACTGTATTGTCATGGTAATCTTTGATTATTGCATGTGAACTGTAGCTAGCTTATTTATAATCAGCCTCCACCTTTCTTATTCATTCAGTGGTGCCACAATTCAGTGACGGATGTCATAGTTGCATGCATGAAACTAAACACCAGATTGTAGCAGTATTGGATGAACCAGGCAGAAGAGATTGGAAAGGTTATGGACTGGTTGACATGATTATACACAAACCGAAATCATAATTATTGTGAGAAAGGAGGAACAGAAAAAGTTCATGATAGTGTAACAGAATTTTAGAGAATATTAACATTTTAAAATCTTGTTGGAATTTTTGTTGATTTCTTTAGTGATACTTAAATTCAAACCAAAGGGAAACAATTAAAAATGGACTCAAGAAACCACAAAGTTTTGGCAAAGCAACTAGAGGTTACTTTCAAGTAAAAATCCAAAAGACAGCACAGTACTTTTCACCTAGGGTGATAATTTTACATAAGCGTGTGACACATGGCATTCTACATTACAAAGTATTTTCTCTGGACAGAACGGATCTTCTTGTCAAGTTTTTTTAAAATGTAATTTTGCATATTTTAAAATTTTAAGTCTATTTCCTAGTCTACAAATTGTCCAGCACTTGAATGAGACACATACAAGGAAAACTTGGGTGCAATAATAAATGGCATATGTAATTCAGTAGGTGGCATTCTCTCATTAGTGTCATATGAAATTATAGTGCTGGAATGGTGTCAGAGCATTGTGCTAGTGGAGCCATTGTTTATGGATGAATTGTAGGGCCTCAGCTCTGCCCACGTCTGGTCATTAAAGATGTCATGGCATTTTTTCTGAAGACGTGAATATTAGCTTCAATATCCAGGACATAGTTTAACAAAAGTAAATGCATTCTGCCCACTAAAATTCCCTCTAATTTTAATTCCATAAGTGATTCTAAACAACCCTGTTATATAGAGTGACTGGTACAGAATAGGTGCTACATTCCACATCAGAGGTGGGTACATCTCAAAGTCATTGTTACTGACCAAAATAAAACTGTCACAAAGTTTACTAAATCACAGGTTTTTGTGGTTACCAAAACATCTCTAATATATTTTGAACAGAGCCTGAGAAGAATTCCCACTTATTTTAGCTTCTCCCAGTGCAGCTCTTTACAAGTGTTCCACTCCATGGCTCAGGTTACTGCAATAAAATCAAATATTTTGTTCACCCAAACCAACAATTTTATCTTTACGAGCTAGCTATTGATATAGCAACCCCTCCCAGGCAATCATGACACTTATATCTTTCAACTATGTTCATGTAGCAACCATGAACATTTTAAAATAATTTTTAAATTAAGACTGCTCTTTATCTTCTCAGAATCATTCTTGTCATGCAGATACACTATTGCTCCAGTCTAGTGGCTCTCTTCATTTCTGATCCTGTGCCTTCTATCTCACCTGAGAAATCATCTCAGGCTTTTATGTTTTCCTATTCTAGTAGAGAGTTATTCTAATATTTTGTGAATTATTTCTCTTTATCAAAATCCCTTTCTCTGCTTTTAAAAAGTTATCCAAGTTCCTGTTCAGGTCCTCTTTCTGACTCATACAGTTGACCACCTTAGTCAACCTTCTGAACAGGCAGAACTGTCTCCGAATCTGAATTTAATTGATGGAGGTCGCACCCTCACACTGTGGATTGTTTTAAAGGAGCTGAATGTAACCTTTATCTGTGTCTTAATTCTGTAGAGATTTTATCTCCAAAGCCCTTCCCAACAAGTTGAGGTTGAAAGCTTACCAATATTTGAAGAACATCATTGAGTACTAGGTTGTATTTGTTTGTGTCCTGCATTCATTCAATTACGAAAATAATCCATTATGGAACAACTTGATTAAAAGTTGTCTTATTCTCCCATTTCATTAAAATCCAGCATTACATGGAATCAATTGTTCAGTACTTTTGTGAAACCTGTGTAAACTGCAAAAAGAAGACTAATTCATCTGTTTTTTAGCTCCTGTTCACCTTTGTTGTGTCCTCTGATTAGAAAAGCCAATGAAAAACAACAAACAAGCTATTCCAAAGTTCTTCTTCATAATATGTGTACCGTAATTTTAGTAATTTGCCTGCTGTCTTTTTTGATATTAGAAAAAATAGCAGGCATTAGCTCAATTGTGGGTTTAGCACCAAGTGCTTTCAGCGTTAAAGCCACTAAAGCAAACGGGAGCCGAGGATCCTGTAGGATCAGTCCTTTTGGTCTCGTAGTTCCTATTCAGCCAAAATTCTCACTGACTTAGATGGTGGCATCAGCTGTTCTTGGCAGGGACTTCAATGAGCATTTTAGCTGGATAAGCCCTTAATAAAGACTTTTGGACTCAGCCCCTTGTATGATTCCACCATAATATCAGTAGACAGTGCTTAACTTGCATGCCAACAAAACAATTCTGTAGGATTGGTCCTAGGACTGATCCGTGGGGAACACCACTACTTACCCCTCTCCATTCTGAGAATTTACCATTAATTCCTAGTCTTTGTTCCTTGTCTTTTAGCCAGTTCTCAATCCATGAAAGGACCTTCCCTTTTATCCCATGACAGCTTAATTTACGTAAAAGCCTTTGGTGAGGGACCTTGTCAAAGGCTTTCTGGAAATCTAAGTACATTATGTCCACTGGATTCCCCTTGTCCACATGTTTGCTGACTCCTTCAAAGAACTCTAATAGATTAGTAAGACATGATTTCCCTTTACAGAAACCATGTTGACTTTTGCCCAACAATGTGTCTGAAAATTTTATTCTTTACAATTGTTTCAACTAATTTGCCCGGTACTGACATTAGACTTACTGGTCTGTAATTGCCGGGATCACCTCTAGAGCCCTTTTTAAATATTGGTGTTACGTTAGCTATCTTCCAGTGATTGGATACAGAAGCCAATTTAAAGGACAGGTTACAAACCCTAGTTAATAGTTCAACAATTTCACATTTGAGTTTTTTCAGAACTCTTGGGTGCATGCCATCTGGTCCCAGTGACTTGTTACTGTTAAGTTTATCAATTAATTCCAAAACCTCCTCTAATGGCACTTCAATCTGTGACAATTCCTCAGCTTTTTCAAAGGATGGGCCAGGTTTGGGAATTTCCCTAACATCTTCCGCCATGAAGACTGAAGCAAAGAATTCATTTAATTTGTCCGTAATTAGATCATCATCTTTAAGTGCTCCTTTTTTATCTCAATTGTCCAGGGGCCCCACTAGTTGTTTAGCAGGCTTCCTGCTTCTGATGTACTTAAAAAACATTTTGCTATTATCTTTTGAGTTTTTGGCTAGCCGTTCTTCAAGCTCCTTTTTGGCTTTTTTTATTACATTTTTACACTTAATTTGGCAGTATTTATGCTCCTTTCAATTTACCTCAGTAGGATTTGACTTCCACTTTTTAAAAGGTGCCTTTTTATCTCTCACTGCTTCTTTTACACGGTTGTTATGGAACATTGAATACGTAGATTGTTGAATTTGGTATTTTTCCACTTCAGAATTATACGTGGAACCAAATTTTTACTAGAATTAAGAGAAACATGTTATATTAGCTAAGGCAGAGAGGTGAGACAATTTCTGTGCATCAATAATATATACTGTACAGCAAAGAACAGAAGCAGACAAGAAGGTGATGCTAAAACTACTTCTGGAGGTGGGTATTTGTGATGAAAACAGGGAAAAGATTTATGGATAAGTAATTCAATCAAATAATATGAAGCAGGTCAGAAGTATTTTATTCCAACGTAATGTATGAAAACTGTATCAAATAATCTCTCTCTGTGTAATTAGACAAACAACAAATCAAATCCAGAGAATGCTGCAGAAAAAAAAAAACAAAGGTGAAAGCAAAAGAAAAGGGCAGATACAAAAGATCTCATTTTGGAAACCTACAATATGTTGATTGATAGAACTAGCATTTTTCAAGCTCTGTCACAGCTGAAGTATAAAGCTGTCAGTGCCCATGATAATGATGGATGCTCTAAAACATGCAAATAGCATGAAAAATCATTTCTCACATAATTTTGGAAGATGAGAATAGTTCTGAACTGAGGGGAAAGGGGAGGGTAGGTCAAGCTTAACATTCAGCCAAGAGGAATAGGAATGTGCTGCTTTGCTACTGTTTGAATTGTTAATTACTATGTAAGTGAAACAATGAGTTATGCAGGCCTTCTACAAATTTTCCCACAGACTTTTTATTGTGACCAATGAGACAGGGGGCCAGAGAGGAGCTGGGGGGAAGCCAGTTTAATAATTAAACACAATGGTGTGCCTACTGTAACAAATCCTTATGAACCGAACAAGCCCCACTAGCTGCAATCACTTTCAGGAATGTGTTGCTTTAAGAATGTGCTGTGTATTTCAGAGGTGACATTTACAGTATACCATCAATATTGGGGATATTTCAGTTAATTGGCCATTTTTATTAACACTAAAGTACAGTACAATCCAATGGCAGTATTAAGAATGTAAATTAGAGCTATCCCCAGGCAGATCCAGCCCAAGCAGTGAACTACTGTACACCATGTATGGTGCTTTCTTGTTTTTCCCCCTCAAATGAGCAAGGATTGTTCAAACTGCTTCACTTTCCAATTGATTTCCTGAAGAGATATAGATATATAGATATATATTTTATACATATATATACACACATACATTATATATATGTATGTATGCATGTATGTGTGTGCGCACACACACAAAAATGTTCCTTGGTGTAGTCAGTGGAAGCCTAGCCAATGATCATAACAAAAAACAGTGTCTGAGAGGTGGCCTTTACTTTTTCAGTGGTAAATTGTGCAATTTTCATATAAAATATTTTATTGGAGTGCAGTGTTTTGGACAATAATACAAAGGGCTAACTTCAGCTCTGTGTCAACAGCTGAGAGTGGTGGCTGCACCCCAAGACTGCAGAGCAGTATTCAGCTGGATGAAATATCAGGACCAAGACAGGACCAAGACAGAAGGTCTGAAGGGTCTGCTCTGCAGGACGTTGCTGAGAGTTTTTGTATCAGAGCGGTACAGGAAGAAAGCTTCATTTCCAGGTGTTCCAGGGGAGGCTGGTATGTCAGGCTATGGTTGAGTATTACTCCTGGGCACGTGATAACTAGATGGAATGGCAGTGGCCATCCTTGTATTTGGATCAAGCTGGGTTAATTGGCAATATGATTGTTTAGATGGAAAGTAGATAGAATTAGTCTCTATTGCTGAAAGTAAATAAGTATCCATGTCTTGGCTAAGAGATGCAGGCCAGGGCAGAGTTATGCATGGCCCTAAAGGCAAGAACAAGAAGTTTAAACTTAATATGGTGGGCTACAGTGGATGGGTTTAAACAGAGAAGCGATGTGGTCTGAGTAATCCCAACGTCTGCTGGTTCACTAAGGAGGAACCCGGGCCCCGTGCATGACAGTCTATTATAGTACTTCTGTTCAAACACAAAGGATTTTCTTCTCCCATTAGGGCTTCAAACACCAGTTTATAGCCTTCTAATACCCTCCCCACCAACATCTTTAAAAAGGGAGACTGATGGAAACAAACAAAAAAAGTTATTTTAAGTCTTCCAGTCCATATTGTGTCACCTGTGTCAGTCTTTCAGGTTGTAAGCTCTCGGAGGCAAAGGTTCTCTTTGTGTACACTACTGCTGAGCATACTGTCCACAAAATACAAGTAATGAATAATGATGAACTGCCTTCTCCACTGTCTTACATCATATACAGCCACGTACTCCTGTGCAAAGCAAGTGGTAAATAGGAGACTTCAGTGGAAACTGGTACCTCGGCAACTCAGGGTATCTTAAGTTGGGCACCCAACAACGAAGGCACAGAAAACTGGTAAACAGCTCTGAAAAATGTTGGCCAAACATTTTAGCAAATTCTGAATTGAATTTGAAATTGAGTTTTGAGTCAGATTCCACATAGTATTTTGTTAAATACTGGCAATTATTTGTAAAGAGTCAGACACCAATCCTGCAACTGCATCTATGCCGGCAGAGCCCCGTGCCGGGTGAAGACCCACAGATAGTTTTAAGAAGGCCTCAGGGGTATTTTTTTCCCCTTGTCTGGAGCCTGCATCATCTTTTCAGACCTGAAGAAAGCAGTTGACACTGAAGTCCAAATACTAATAACTACTGATATTTGTTACCTGAAAATTTCAGAGGAAAATGGCTTTCTGGGTATATTAAAGTTCAGTTCCGAATATTGAAACAAAAATAAAAAAATATAAAAATCCATATACTGCAGCCTGTACTAGTGTAAGCACTCACTCCAAAGCACCCCTCATGTCACTGGTAGCATTTCCCCACTTGCCTCCTGCTGCCCTGGTGCAGAGCAACAAGTGTATCCCTGCCTCAGTTCCCAATGGGTTTTCAATAAATTCAATGAGACTGCTATGTAGTGAACTAACCCCTTCAGAGGTCTACGTTATTTAACCAAAAGCCAAATAGACATGCAAGCAACTTCACCCCCACTCTCCTAACTGGCATGAGGTGACAATATTTGTCAGTCTTCCCCACCCACCTGAGTCCATCCATCTCCTCCATCCAGGCTCATCACCAGTAAAGCCTTCTTGAACCAGGACCCTCTTCTGGAGTCAGGCTTCCTGCCATCACTTGGTGAAGAGGTACTTCTCTGGACTCAGGGCCCCTGTAGCCCTTCTCTGGAGTGCTGTATAGTTCCCCCAGCAATTTGGACATCTTGCCACTGTCTAGTAAAGTCCTTTCACTGCAACCATGCCTTCCGAAAGGGCTATGCATGGCAAAGCGTTGGAACTCCGCTCCCTCTTCGATCCCCTCTTGTAGTAAGCACTCTAACCAGCTCCCCTGAGATGTCCCTCTCAAACTTCCCGTGCACGTTCTAGGTCTTTTGCCTGAGTCCTCTTACCCTGCTGCCCAGCCACCTGAGCAATTAACTACTCACAGGTGGATCTGGGTTGGCTCATTCTCCTTAGCAGAGCCTGTGACAGACAGGTTGGTCCCTGACTCTCCTAAAAGGGCCAGCCCCTGTGACATACCCACATCTTCCACTTCTGTTGTCTCTTTAGTCTTAGGTGCTTGGGCTCATCAGATGCTGGAAGTAACTGACGATGGGTAGGTGAATTTGAAACCAACAGACACACTCAAAACCAATTTATAACAGTGTACAATGATCATGATTTACTGTATCTGATCCAAAACAGGCCAAGCAACACCTCTTTTTGCCTGTCTCTTCATATGAGAAGAAACAATGATAAATAATCGTGAATGTCCCACTCTACTCCCCCAGAACAGAAGTAAAGTTAGATATGGCAAATACAACTAAGTCCAGGAAAAACCCCAAAAGGCAGGGGTACTGAATCCTTTATTATGTTGAATTTCTTCAAACATAATGTAATATCATAAAAGGCGCATAGTATATAGCTGAGGGGACCGGAGGCCAAGTGAAAACCACAGAGTTCTAAAACATAGCTCTGAGGCACTTTCTCCCAATAATGCTAGGTGACAAGACAATGCTAATCCACTGTGCATTTTAAGGACAGTGAACTTGAACAAGTAATTGCTGCTCATCTGTGAAGGAAGACACAAGCTTGTAGAAATGTGAACACTTAATTTTATTAGAATACATGGACATTTACATGCAAATTAATTGAGTCTGTCTGGAACCTAACTGAGGCAGGAGTTTCTCACAATAAACAATATCTGTAGAGGAGAAGTAAATGGAAATAGAGATCTGCACTGCCTGAGAGCGTGAAGTTGTACTTAGAACAGCTGGATAGATCGCTTAGCAGCAGTTAATGTAAGTGAAAGTTCTCAGGGGAAAATGCCAACATTGTATTATTGTGCTGCTATTGCATTTAAGTTTTATAAAAATTTCTGATACTGGGATATATTACCTTGCAGCTGCCCCTCTGGAGCACGTAAATGCCACTGAAGTCAAAAAGCTTCCATGAAGTTTTAAAAGCTTTTCCAAGGCACTTCTTACACATTCTCATTAGATTATTAGTCTGGAGATTTAATTCAGAACATGAAACACAGACACTGAAACTCACACTTTGGATCCAAATTTAGTGAATATGGCCCATTAACAAAAAAATGGAGGATGGCGCTCTATATGTTAACCGCTAGATTAACAAAACAAATATAATCCAGTCTTGAAGGGAACTGATAAGCAGAATGCATTGTTTCAGAGCAGGCTTTTAAAACCAAAAGGACTTTAACCAATTTCTTCTGACCAAGAGGTGGACAGTTTCATGTGCTTTACTGCATTACTGTGCTGCTCAGGAAAGTGCAGATAATTTTTCAGAGGCTGCCCTTCCTTTTGCTTTCCATGAAAATGAATCTGTACCATTTACATGGAGCTCTTAACCTTCAGACTGTCCTTACTACAGCAACACTTCTCCTATTGTAGAGGCATGTTTACTTAGACAAATCTAATTTACCCTTTGTTAATGTGTGCCGTCTTTACTTGCTATATCACATTAAAGTAGAAACAGAGTTACAAAAAATTATCTTGCTTAAAATCATTCATAAGCTATCATCAAGGGAATAAATTTACCAATTTCCCTCTTAGTTTATAACCATCCACTATACTAACTTGACCTTTACCTAAACAGGGCTATAATTGCAGTTAAGTTTATATAATTTACAATAACAACAAAAAATTACTTTTGAGGAACTGCTACTGGGCATGAATGTCTCATGGCCATTAAATGCATCATTCATCTTGAGAAGAAAATTATTCTTATCCACGTCGACATTTTTAACATAAACTGTAGTACTCTCTGTTGGCACTTTTTTACGTACCCATTAATCTCAATAGTAAAGCATAAGTCTCATGCACGTATTCTCTGAAGTTTGGATGTCACTACTGTGTACAATAAAAATTGTATATTCATGAACTCCATTTGTTTTATGTCCTTCTCTCTGTCAAAGTCTCCCAAGCAGCATATGCTTTGCTCTGTGGAGAATAAAATCAAATTTGTCTGTCTTGTCATATTGTCATCAAAGTGATAGTATCACAATTAGATTAACATTTTGTGAAAGAGCTGAAGGGAGGGAAATGAAATAGGAACACATGATAGAAAAGCCCAGTTAACCCTTTCTGTAGCAATCACCCTCCTCCCACATTTCAGTAGTACCTGGAGGTAAAGAAGGTAATCAGAATCTAAAATAAGTGACATTGTCAAATTATTATGATCCGTGTTGGAATCAATTAGGTCAATTTAGTAGGCCTGCGAGGTAAGTTTTCATCTGAAGGAGCTGTTAAGATTAGTGACAACAACAATCTTTAGGAGTAAAACACTTTCCAGGTTTTTTCAGCAAATCATCACTGAGCCAGAACATGCCATTACCTAGAGCAAGAACTGATCAGAATGGCTGCTGAGATATGTCTTGGCACTCACTTGGATGTGACACATTAAAGGCCAGATGTAGAGAAAACTTGAGCACCATTAAAGTGGCTGTCCTAGGAATTTACTATAGAAAATAATAGTTGATGGCAAGACCAAAGAGAAAAAAAAGAGAAGTTCAACAGGTTCTCTTCTTTCTTCCAGTCCCTTTGCCCCTGTATGCAACTTTCATAGTTATTTTCATAAATGAAAAAAAAATTGACGTCATCTAGATAAGAGGGAAACGTTTGGTCTATTGTATGCATATGGAAGAAACCAAAAAGAAACAGGGAAAAAAACTCTAAGTACATTCATATCACATACATACACATACCTACATACCACTCTGGTACAAGTGGAGGTAATATCCATGCAACAAAATGTACAGATGCTGGATAAATAAATATATCCCATGCCTGTGTAACTTATCTTACGGTGATGACGTCATCATCTGCGCGCTAGTCTACCTACTCTGGGACTTCTTTTAACATTCCAAACCCCTGAGCAGCAGCAAACACACACCTTTTCATACATAAGCGTGCCACAGAAATGTTTTCTCCTTCTCCGACCATGTGTGAAATTCCCCCCTCACACCCCAAATTCAGGTAGAATCTTTATATGATACCAGATGAGCAAGCATGCTTCACGTATTACAGGAAAACTATTTTAGAAAAGTTGTAGAGAGTTTTTAATTGTTTTCACTGAGACTAACTCTGCAGGTAAAGTCAGGTGCCTTAGTTATTATGAGAGGCATCGCACAAGGTTCAGAGAAAAAAATTAATACAATTTAAAACCTCTGGAAAAAGCACCTAAAATAGCTTTTCTGTATATAAAAGTGACATTGCTTTAAAATCTGATATCTTTGGATATCAAGACTTTAGCTGTCATTTCAAATAAAAAAGGGTGGGTCTGATCCTGGGAGACGCTGAGTTCCCTCAACTCTCACCAAAGTCAATGGGAGCTAAGGGAACTCAGTACTTTCCAGAGTCAGACCATGTATCACTTAAAAAAAATCCTCACCAACATTAAACATAATTAAAGAATCTAATGGTCACTAACTAGCAATAGACCAACAAGAAAGGATCAGTTGTTGCCTCCAAAATCATCTTATTTACTACAGCATACGCATATTCCCCTTAATTACAGTAAAGGATAGTGACATTGAATGAGAGGCCACTGATGACAGGAAATGGGAATGATTGCTTCTTAATTAATCAGGACAGTATTAGTAAAAAATTCCACTTAATCGAGATACATTTTGGTGCATAACCAGTTGATTAGGGAGCATAATATTCTGATCTCCAGTCCTAGAAGTTGCAGTTAAAAAAGAAATGGAATGAACATCATTTTTATTCATTTGTTTTTATTCAGTACAGTAGATACATATTTTTTCCATTTTTAATCTTTTCATATAGGGTTTTTTGTTGAGTTTAATTATCTCTTAATCTGAACGCCACTTAAACAGGTAAGCTGTTTACTGGACATCCCAATTAAAAGGAATCTACTTTATTGCACTGATATGTTATGCTTTCTGAACAGGCTGGGTCACTTAGGACTTCATCACTTAGGCTTTATTGAGGAAAAACTCTCATGGTCTTTACCTGGAATTTTGGCTAGCCACAGGCCTTGGCATGAAGGATTTTATTCAGCAGTTTCTACATAGTTTGTACATTGCCTAAAATGAGAGTAACTCGTGCAAGAGGACTAACGAATTTGGTTCAGTATATTAAGGCAAAATTTGTCCAATCCTGCTGTGGATTTCCTTTTCTACATGATCTGCCTTTTTGTAATAAAGATCCTTCCATTAGCTCTAGAAATATTTCTTTATGATAATTTTATGAAAAAACAATAAACTGCTAGATATAAAGGCTTTTCTGAATTTTCTCCAATACGCAACTATCTTCCCAGTCTGACCGAATTTAACAATAATTTTACTAACCTGAATCTTAAAGAATTTAGATGGTTTGTGCATATCCCCTGTTTTAATTTACAATAAGATGGTATTATGCCACCTGGATGCTTCACTGCCCCTGGGAAGCATGTCCAACCCACAATGGAAGCAAGCCACTCCAAAAGGAGAAAGGAAACAGACAAAGGTGAGAATCTAGCTCAAGAAACGTGGTAAGAATTCACAAAGATAAAGACTATGTTTCAGGAAAAAAATTAGCTTTCACATGCACATACACAGCAGATATCCTTAGGCTGAGACCTTAGGTTATTAGGAGCATTACAGGGCAATCCATACACAAGGACAAACTGTTCTTGAGCAATTTCTGAAATATATTAGACACAAAACAGGTTTTTCCTCAGAAGCATGCCAGCCTTTGTTTCACCTCTTTTACTTTTCCCTGAACAAACATATTTATTGTGGTCAGTTCAAGGAAATCCCTACTCCCCAAATGGGGCTTCGATCCCCTTGTATGAGAAACAATGGCTAATTAGGGGGATCTTTTTAGAATGACTGGTTGATATCTACCCACGTCCTCAACGGTTCTGGACCTATGTTGTTTAATGAAAGAAATGTGACTAAGTATCTTTGTATAAATTTTATTAACACACACACACTCACTCTCTCTCTCTCTCCTTTTCCCCTCGCAACAGAGATATTATAGTATAGACTATAACAGAACACTCTTGATAAGCAGAAGTTTGAAAGCTTATATACCCAAAATTGGAGCTGACAATTTCGAGTGTCTGTAGTTTTCAACATAGAACACAGTCTAATGAATAGTTTTAAGAGGCACTATCTAAACCTTGGGAACTTTCTTTCGGGTGGACTTTATGGCTGCTCAGCCATATGCATGCACACAACCACACTTTCACACCCTAAAATTAGACAATATAAAAAGACTGGGGTGTCTCCCAACTAACAAAAACAAAAGAAAAAAATGAAAAATAAGTTACTTAGATAAGAGGGAGTTTATAAACTCTTCAGTACTCACGGTCTTCTGGACTGTCACAGACTATAGGCAAGGAGACAGAAAGTCACGTTCTGGAGGCACAGCACTTCTTGCTAGCGGACCTTCTCCGAGAGCAAGGACACTGTGAAAGGCTGGCATAGGTTGTTTGTTGATACTTTGACTTCCTCTCCCTAGGGTAGTCAGGGATTGGAGATTCTGGAATGCCAGTCTTCCTTCAGGAGGCTTGTTGACCCAAAAGGTAAAGCTTCTCAGTCTTAATCTTGATTCTCATGCTTTTGCAAACTTTGCATACTCCACCTTGCAGTGTCTCCCTCCAAGGCCTTCAGACAAATTAAGTGAGAGATCTACCTTGAAGCCATGCAACTTGTCCCAATCATATTTTAATTAGGTCATTCTTAGTCTCATTGAAATTATCAATTTAAAAAATATTTACTGTTTTACGTGCTGCAGACACTGCACACACACACCCCCGACCCAAGCCCTGCCAGTATCAAACCTTCAGACACAAGACCAAATTGGAGGAAGCTGGCTTGGTCTGACTTGGGTGGAGAGATTCTAAGATTACACTGTCTGAGTTTATGGAAAGTTCAACACAAAACTCCTGTTACAATAGCTGATTGTTCTTTTTCAACAACTAGTCATGCAGCATGTATCTATCAGCAAAATTAAAAGCAAATTTGAACAACTTATGATCAATGTCATCATTCAGCTCATAAATAAGACAATTTACAATAACCTTTCTATTTTGGAACTGGGCTATAAATCAAACAGTTTATCTTCTAGAATTTTCATCTAGATAGAGAAACTATATTTTAAAAGCTATTAGAATGAAACCCAGTTTAAACTTGATTTTTTTAAAAACGTTTATAAAACAGCTGTACATAGTATTTCCATGGCCTACTTCACCAACAGTTCATTTTTATGGCAATGGTAATAAATAAAGGGATTGGACATTCAAATCTCTTCACGCTTTTGAGAACCTCAGCTTAAATAGATAAATAATAGATTGAGAGTGATCATTTTCATCTTTGCATGTGATTATATCTATTGTGCCCCTTCCCCATCACAAAAGATATTATTAAACTTTCTAACATTTGCAGTGATTTTCTCCCCAACTCTGTAGGGAATGAGTCCAAAATCTGTGGAATTCTGTGAAGATGTCTGTTGTTGTTATTTATGGTGGGATTTTCAAAAGTGCCTAAGTGATTTAGGAGCAGAAATTCCATTGAAAGTCAATGGCATTTCTGCTCCTAAGTCACTAAAGGTGTGTCTACATGAGAAAATTTACCAGAAGGACTATACTGCATTTATAGTGATATAGCTCCCCATGTAGACATTATTAATTCAGACTAAGAATGCCTTTTTAGGACTTTCAGGACAAATGACAATCCTAGAATGGTTTTGTGGTTTAAAGCACTGCATTGGTACCCAGGAAATCTAAGATCTATTACTGGTTCTGCCACAGACTTCTTCCATGACCTTGGGCACAACACCTATTTTTTCTGTGTCCCCGATCTGCACTCTAAAATGCAGATAATAATACTTCATTACCTACCAACGTTATGATGATTCGTCTTTCAATATATATGGTGATAAGTACCATAGAAAAGCCTACAACCGCTGTTGATGCTAATAACAACTACAATTTATAACTTTGGTTTGCCCATAGCACTTTGGGTGCCATGATGGGGAGGACAGGAATCCTTTGTTAGTTATGTCCCTTTCTCAAACTCTAATGCCCCTGATTGGACAGTCACTGCTTTTATTGCTCCCAGCATCATAGTTCTTAAGAACAGAACCTCATACCCGTTCTCACCAAATAATAATAATGTACTCTGTACTTTACATCTTCTAAGCGCTGTTCAACCCCAAGGTGCAGGCACGCTGTAAAGTCTGGATCCAAATCTGAACTTTCCAAAAGATTGGCAGTGTTTGGATATTTGGTATTGATTTAGGCCCATCTCTAGTACAACATGATCTAATTAGTCTTCAGAATGACCCTATGAGGTTGTCAAGTGTAACACTCATCATTAAGTAATCATTTGTCAACATTTAACTAATTTGATGTAACTGTTTTTTACATATAACCAGAATAAGACTTATCCATGGTAACCATACAGTAACACTTGGCAAATGTTAACTTTTTAATGGATTCTACTCTAAGCTCTCTTTCCTCCATTTTACAGAGAAGTCAAGCAACATGCCCAAGACCTAACAAAGAATCTGTTGAGGAGAAAGGATTTTAACTCAGGAGTTTCCAGTTCCACATTTACTTGCTTAGTACATATCTGAAAATTCAATGGCTCAAGCCATTCAAGCTGCCATAATGCCATTCCTTTATAGTGTTCCAGGACAACTTGACAAACTCTTTGAGTGTCTTTCAAGATTTTTTTTATTACTTTCATTTAATCATGTGTCTTCCCGATCTAGGAAAAGGCAGTTGTTCAACACCTACCAGATACCATCCCTAAGGAGATAACTGTACAAGCAAAGTTCATGTGACCCATCATTGATTGCATGTGTTTCATGCTAAGCTTCTTCAACTGTAATGCACTTTCTACAATAGCTGATAGATTTTTCCAGGTTTCCTCTGGGAGTTCTAAACTCCACTGCTAGGGAATCCAACTTTAAAGGGTCTTCCTCCTTTTCCTTTATGTACAGTAACACTCAATTCATAAATTAAGCTTTTGAAAACTTATCAAAATTCCTTAGAATTCCCCACCCTTGCTAGGTTTGTAAAAAAGGAAATCAGGTAAGTGAACAAGCATATTTGGCTCATCCTTCAATAGTCACTTGCAATAATATGCTTTGGCAAGATGTTGTTGTAATATTATTGGATCTCAAATTGTATAAACCCAGGGGTCAAAATGCTGTTTATGAAGTGTTAGCTGCCTAAATGTAAATTTTGATTCACACGTAGGACCTGACTTAAGGAAGATCTCTATTCAGAAAAGCAACTTAAACCCAGGCTTAACTTTAAGCACGTGCTTATGTGTTTTCCTGAATACAGACAGATTTCAGCACATCTTCGGTCCTTTCCTGAATCAGGGTCTTAGCTACTAATGCTCCCTAAACACTACGTATGATCTAATGGGTGGCTTAACCAAATATTATACAGACTACACACAGTGTAATGGAGTATGAAACTGTTAATGTCACATTTCTCCATTGACATTTTGGGTAATAAAATGTGAAATTCTTAAGTTTTCCAAGGTAAGGATTGCATCAAGAAAATCTCCTGAAACAGACCCGAGATTGTCCAGCTTTGGATAAACTTATCTTCTTTATTTCGTCATATTTCTTGTCCAAATGTAACCTTATTTTAAGTGGCTTGTCTAATTTTTGCTTTACCTGTTCAATTACCTGGGTAACTTGTTATTTGTTTAAAATGAATATTACACTAAAAAGAGTATTAAAAATTTATGATCTTCAAGCAGTCCTCATATTTATTATTCGTACTGCAGTAGCACTTGAAAGTAACAGCACCATTGCACTAGGCACAGTACAAATGTATAACAAAAAGATGGTTCATGCCCCCAAAGAGTTTACAATACCAATAACTTTGAATCATGCCAAGTTCAATTTCCTGAGTTACTTTCTTTCTTTGAATACAGGTCAGTTTCAGCACAAGCTTCATATTCATTTTCAAGTGAAAGAATTTGAACATTTTATTTCTTCATTCATACCTTTTACAAGTTGCCTTTGTAGTAAGTCCTGCTGAAAAACTGTTGTGCTGACATCTGAAATTTACTTTGATAACTCAATAATGTTACTTCATTATATGCAGTATTTGCTAGGTATTCCTTATACCAGGGGAGGCAACCTATGGCATGTGTGCTGAAGGCGGCACGCGAGCTGATTTTCAGTGGCACTCACACTGACTGGGTCCTGGCCACCAGTCCGGGGGGCTCTGCATTTTAATATAATTTTAAATGAAGCTTCTTTAACGTTTTAAAAACCTTATTTACTTTACATACAACAATCGTTTAGTTATATATTATAGACTTAGAGAAAGAGACCTTCTAAAAAAGTTAATAAGTATTACTGGCACGCAAAACCTTAAATCAGAAAGAATAAATGAAGACTCGGCACACCACTTCTGAAAGGTTGCTGACCCCTGCCTTACACAGTACAAAGTATAGGCAAGTATGTAAATTCCTGCAAATATTGAGGTAAACTTATTCATCAGTGTAAACCAAAACTGGCATATTGTAAAAGATGATCCTTCACATCTTTTACAATATGCACTGGCAGAGATGGCATATCTAACTGATCCAGTCACAGCTCAATATCCATTTTGTCTTTCATACCACACACAGAACTCTTTCCCTTCTACTACTAGGACACAAACACTTCATTGTATGCTTACTGTGATTCCTGAATTCCCAGCACAAATATTTACATAATGACTTTCCACTGGGCTCATAATATATGCATGTATACTTACTGTGGAGATCTATGAGCCTGATATCATAACAGATACGTGCCTCCTGCTTAGACTCTTGCAGCATCAGATCCTTATGCCAAGATTCTCAAAAACAAGAGCCTAAAGAAATGCTGCTAAATCTATATTTAGGGTTAATTAAGTGGCCAGATTTTCAGAAGTTACCAGGAAGCTACCACTGACCTGGCTTTTAAATCTTCTATAATTACATCTTCCAGATTTGTGGTATCAAGACCAATCCCATGGCATAAAAGGGAAACATCCTCAACTAGCCTGTAAACTGGCATAGTTTCACTGAAATCAAAGGACAGCTGCATCAATTCACACCAGCTAAGCATCTGGCCCCTAATTCCTTCTTTGAGTAAATATGTCAGGTGCACTGACATTAAACACATTTTGCTCCCTTTGTATCACTTTAATGAGTCTGTAATATTACATTGCATTGATTTCTGTAGCTATGACTGTAGGCCTCCTGACTACAAGAAAGCACCAGTATAAACCTTTGCAGAACCTATAATAATCTTTTACAGAGTAAATAGGATGATAGCATAAATATCTGTGTGCTAATTCTGCATTTTTTTATAAGGTTGCATAATCCCTTCTGCTTCTGACCAAAGACCTCTGAACTTCATTAATTTGTTTCTCAGAGATTTTTTTATGCGTTTCCCTCTCCCATCTTTTTTACTTTAAAGAACAATACCATTCAATGAACAGCTCCAATTATAACAGCAATACTGGACATGGAAAGGGAGATATTAGTGTACTGCCACATGAAAAAATATGAAGGAATAAAAATTAAAAAACAAAAACCCTATGAACCGATGTGCTTTGTTGTGTCATTTAGCATATGGTCACTCATGTGATCAAGACAATAACTGGCATTTTCCCCAGTTAATTCATCTCTTTTTCTTTCTCTTTGTCCTCTGCTGCAGGGTCAGGCTTTTTTTAAAGTCCTTAAAAGCATTCCAGGTTGTGAGCCCCTTGGAGAAGAGGCTGTCTTTATTGAGTGATTAGGAAGCACCTTGAGCTAGAATTTTATATATGATTTCAATGGGAGTTAAGCACTTAGATACCTTTAAAAATCTGGGCTCCAGAAATTAGTGGTGAACCAAGCACTATTACAGCACCACCATAATTAAATAATAATATAATATATTTGAACTCTATCATCCTCTTGTCTTTAGTTGACATATCATCATTCCACTGGAAAAGTATGAACATCTTGATAATGTATAACATTCCCAGGGCCGGCTCCAGGCACCAGCTCAGCAAGCAGGTGCTTGGGGCGGCCAAGGGCAAGGGGCGGTACGTCAGCTCGGCAGCGACGAGTCCCTCGGTCCCTCTCGGAAAGAAAGGCCCAGCCACCGAAGTGCTGCCGAAGAAGAAAGCGGTGTGGTGGAGCTGCCTCCGATCGCGGCTTTTTTTTCCCCCTCACTGCTTGGAGCAGCAAAAACCCTGGAGCCAGCCCTGAACATTTCCAAGTTCTAATTCAGTGTTTTCTGAGGTTTTTATAGTTACAAATAATGATGTGAATGAACTAATATTTACAGAAATCTACTGTGAAATCACTCAAATGTAAGAGAGACATTCATACACATTATCTCCACTATGTTGTTAATGACATTTGTCCAATATTTGGGTAAATTCTAGACATATGTCCTGATCTGTTACCATGCATTTTACAGGGATTGACAATGTGTAGATTTACGGCCAAATCCTCAGCTGGTCATGGCACTGCCTTCTGACCTTGGAATCTGTGAATCTCCTTTCCTTCATGGACCATGGAGAAGAATAGATTGCCTACATTGCCCTCAGTATGCTCGTAACACTTGCAGCTCTGCATTAAGACAATGACTGTAATCAAAGCTCATGCCTGAGGGTTTCAGTCACTCAACTCCGGGGTCAGGAAGGAATTTCTTCCCCCCAGTGCACAATTAGCCAGATGTACTCTGGTGGGGATTTTTTTTATTATTATTATTATTATTTTTTGGCGCCTTCCTCTGAAGCATCAGAGATTAGCTACAGCTAGAGATGACAAACTGGAGAAGGTGGACCAGTGCTCTGAGGTGGTACGGACATTCTATTTTCTTAAATGCTTAGCAAGTGTGCCTAGCTCCCATACTCTTGGTCAAACTGATCACTAGATTTGGGGTTGGGAAGGAATCTGCCCCAGGTTAGATTGTCAGGGACCGGAGCGGAGAGAGAAAGGGTTGCCTTCCTCTGAAGCATGGGGCTTGGTTCACCTGCTATGATCATCTGGGCATCTCTCACATAATCAACTCCCTGCCATAGTGGGGATCTCAGGGTATTGGTGGCACCTTGATCTCTCTTCTCTGCCAGTGGCACACAACAGTTTAGTCTCCTGAGAACTGAATTGCATTAATTTAAGTCAATGGCCTTAATATAAAAGTATTTGGGTGAAATGTAATGGCCTGTGATATACAGGAAGTCAGACTAGATGACCTAATGGTTTCTTCAGGCCTCAAAAATCTATAAAACTGTGAATGGAACTAAGTTGATTTACACCAGCTGAAGTTCTGGAGAAAATTCATGTGCTATCCAGATGGGCGAGAGTGGTGAGGATAGAGTCTTCCACCATGGAAGACATAAGTAAACTCTGTTTCTATGACATAGATCAACAGAAGTAACTATTTCCAATACTCTAGAGCATCCAGACAATATGTCAAGTATCAGAGGGGTAGCCGTGTTAGTCTGGATCTGTAAAAGCAGCAACGAATCCTGTGGCACCTTATAGACTAACAGACATTTTGGAGCATGAGCTTTCGTGGGTGAATACCCACTTCGTCGGATGCATGTCAATACGTCTGTTAGTCTATAAGGTGCTACAGGACTCTTTGCTGATTTTACAGACAATATGTATGGCTTGAGATCCTTGAAGACTATGAAGAACATAATATTTGAATATCTTCCTCCTTAATGCTACCTCATTATCTGGTAATAAATTAGTAAAGCTGAGAGGTTTTGTTTACACACCTGAAATCTACAAGGATGGCAATCCCTAGTGCTACATTTTACCTGAAATGTTCAAGGACATACAATTGACATAGTGGGCTTCCAGCTGCAAGACAGACAGCTCCAGGCCACAAAGCTGCTGTATAAAACTGTCTACATCTTCCTAAATTAGAACTGACAACCAGCCTGGTTTTATACTGCTGAGTCCTCCACTTTTGGACACGAAAACCTATCCAGAAGAGGGAACAGAGCACATATGAGGGGTTTTTTGCTTTTGGGCATTATTTTTTTTTCAATACAGCATTTGAAATATTAACTTTTTTAGGCCTATTCTTTTGTTAGAAAAACCCTTGAAAGTTAAAGATTTTATTCTAAAATAGGATAATTTACTTGAAGGTTACTATGCTAAAAGGAACTTGAACATGATAAGGTATTTGTAGTTAAGAATGTAGTATTTTTTAAAGTTTAATATGACACCATTATGTAAAATGGAAACAATAATCTATATACTGGAGTAGGAGACCAGGAATAAAGACTTCTGTGTCTTCTTCCCAGACCAGGGCCACACTGGGTTTCTTAAATTGTATGCAGGGCGGGTTAGGGAAGGGGGTCATGGCCCTGCCTCCACTTCCTATCTGCCTCCCCCCCAGGACTCCTGCCCTATCCAACTCCCCCTGTTCCCTGACAGCCCCTCTGGGACCCCTACCCCATCCACACACCCCTGCTCCCTGTCCTCTGACTGCCCCCTGCCTCGTCCCCTGACTGCTTCCGGACACCCACTGCCCCCTCCTTATTCCTCCTCTCATGTCTGATGCTCCCCCCACCCCAGAACCCCTGCCCCATCCAAATACCCCTTCTCCCTGTCCCTGACTGCCCCCGGAACCCTTCCCCCTAACTGCCCCATGAACAAGGCATTTAGGACATTTTCAAAAATGATCACAAATGTCAAATTTGAGACTGCTATTAGGGGAATAATTTTAGAGGTCCTGAACAGCCATTACTCCAGCTCACATCAATGGGAGATGCATGTGGTCAGCACTTCCAAAAATAAGTGATTCTATATCACTTTACATCTCTCTCTCACTGACACCATATTCAGCATCACAGTATTTCAGTGCCCGAGACTCCAGTTTTGAGACAACAAAACCACTAAAAATATTAAGTGTTTTTATTCCTTCATTTTTAATAAAATAATAATTATTATTATAATCAATAGAAATGGGCTCATACCGGAAATGGTCTCCAGATTCTCTCAAACCTATCCCATGCTGGTGACCTGTCCAGTTTGAATATGAGGGAATGAAGTTCCAACCACCGTGACTTTGATTTTGCAAACCCAAATCCCGACCTACGCATTTTTAAAAATCAAAACCCCCTTTTCTTTTCCCTTAATAATAAATAACAAAACAGCTGTAGAGCTAATTTAGATCATCAATATTAGTATGATATTTAGCATTTCCTGGGGATAAGAATATCTGCTCAAGAATCTTCAGTTGACTTAGAAATTATATTTTCTTTTTATTAAAATGCGGTCTTAAAAGTAAAATTGGAGAAGATATTTTCTTAATGATTATTTACTGCTGAGGTTTCTTAAAGCTTCGATAGTGATGGACCTGTTACAGTTATTTTTCTAATATGAATGTACCCTTGTTTGAGAAATGCACAAAATATACTGGGTAAACTCTTGCATTATTCTGCATTCTGCAACATGTTTTGTTAGAAAAGCCCACAGTAGTATCTAAAATAGTGTAAATCATCAGTTTTTAATCTGGCAGGAAGTAGATAGTGGCCCATTAAACTTTCATAATTAAATTTCTCCTGTACTCCCACACAGAACCATTATCTGAATTTTCTAATTAACACAAGAGGAGGGAGTCAATTCAGAGTGATGGCATCTATAGCCACCCCCTTTCATTTTAATGACCTTTAATAAACTTTTATTACTATTGATATTGATAATTATAATACACCCTTTAATCTGCAATGTGATTCTAAGGGCCTTTTCAGAAGTTTAAAAATTCACCCTTAAAGTAAAAGCAAAACAAACTGTTGTATTCCCAGAGACTCAGAATTTCTAGTGACAATAGTATGAAAAAGCCTGAACATTGTCTGGAGCTGTGTAAATTTCCCTTCACACCTCTACCAATGGACTGTACTATGGTCCTGATCTACCACAGCCAGGCAACTCTCCGATCTTACATCCGATCCCAAACATACTGCCAATGATGCTGAATCATGAGGTGGTTTTATGACAAATAACTACTAGGAATTATGCAGAGTTCACTAAATTTATGTTGCTTTCACACCACAGAGGTCAGATACTAGAGAAGAGGATTAACCACTGTGACATTTACTCCTTCCCTAGATTTTCCCTCAGTGGTTTTTATATTAAACATTTTTACATTGAGTTTTTTATACATCAGTCAAAAACTTCTAACCTTACAACAGTATATCTGTGACACAGTTCTAGGCAACAGCAGCTGAGCCCACATTCTGATCACTGCAGCGCCAATTAAATACTGCAGGACAGACCTGGTTAAGCAGAGTTGTAGAGCCCTGCAGGGTACAAAAATTTATATTCACGGTTATAAAGCGAATATCTGCGGAGCTGCAGGGCTCTAACAGGAACCGCAGCGGGCAAAAGCAGCAGAATGTCGGGCTGCCAATTGAAGGAGCCAGTGTCCAGCCCAGGCAGCTTCTCAGGCATGACTGTAGCGCCCCCTGTCTCTCGGGGGGAAAGGGTGAGAGATCAAATAACACATGACAGATGCGTAGTCACATGGCTTAATGCACTACTGGAAGGAGCTCAGATACTACAGGCTTAAGCAAAGTATAAAAACCTATACAGAATAGAACTGAAGCCACATGCTTCAGTTTATATACTTGCCCCAGTTCTGCCTATACACAGCTTCTATTTTCATTGGAAATTGCAGGTGTGGGTAAGAAGTGAAATGCCCCCTCTTCTAAAAATAAAATAAAATAAAATAAAATAAAATAAAAAAGAGAGAGAGAGAGAAGGGAGTTGTCATTCCTTTGGAGGGATGAGGTTTGTGGAGATGTCCCAAGCTCCAAAGAGAAATGTTGGGGAATACACACAGAGGGCTTTCCCCTTCATGCTACTCCTCATGTTCCCCTCCACTGCCATCACAGCAGCTTGGCACACTTATGAGCCCCTTTACTTCCTCCTCACAGTTTCACTTTCAGTCTAGACATCCTAGTACACACAGAGCAAGAGTTAATGCTGGAAGAGCATGATGCAATGTGTCCCACCTTGACCCCACCCATGCGTGGTGTTCCAGAGGTCATGGATTTGAACTTCATGACTTTCTGTGATAGGTCAAAACCAGAGTACTAAAGATGAACAACTTTAAATACTGAAGAAGTTTGGATTAGGATCCAATTCTAAATCTGAGCTTCCTGGCTCAGGATCATCTCCATGTATTACTAGAATCAGTGTGGCCACATCCTTATTGTGGATTACAAACACGGAAAAACAACAAAAGTGTTAAATAAAACAAGATAATGTGCAGTCTAGCAAAATGCAAAGAAAGTGCTAGAACATTTATTTATAATTAACTTGCAAATGAAAATGCCAGGCAATGTTTAAAAAAAAAAAGCTTCCCTCCTCACTTTATTAATAGACAAGAGTCACTGGCTGTTAACTGCAAGTAGCTTACGTATTTTATTTTAATATAATTATAAAATATGATAAGAGTACATTTGCTGTAAGAGTATCAGCAGAAATATTTAATTAATAACAACTTTCATTCATACCTGGTGGAATCCTGCATTTAGATTTAGACAAAAGGCAGCCATTAAATTGAAGTACTGGTCTTATTAAGGAGCAGAACTTTTATTTCTATTGCTTGAATTTACTGACGGTCTGATGTGCACATTCAAATGCCAGAGTTCCTAAACACAATAAATAGAATTGGAAGCCTGTGTATGTTTACTATTTTCCAGTAACTTTACTTTTTTTACTTGATATTTTTAACTGGACTTTGTGTTTTCCTCGTGGTATAATAAGGCTAACCAAGTTAATTCCTGGGGTTCAAATCATGAACTCATAAGTGGAACACATGAACTGGACTAAGGACAAGGGAAAATTCCTCATGAACAAGGTAATCAATAAAATAATATTTCGCATATGTTGTCAGACTGATTATGAGGTCTGTGTGAAAACAGTAGTAGGTAAATTTTGTCTGGCAGGGAATATGCACCAACAAGAGAGAAAATAGAGCCAACACAGGACAGGACCCGTGCTCCCTCTTGAAAAAACAAACACAATAAAACACACAGGGAGAGATTCCCCTGTGACTTACATTGCAGAAGGCTATAACCAGGTGTGTTCAAGTGGTCAGAGATGGTCTGTACATATATGTGAAAATGCAAGTGAAGCTGCTCTGATCAAAGCACTGACCACTATATACAGTCCCCCGCATAAATTATTCCTACTCTGAGCAGCTTTTTCCAATAGCATATGGGGCACTGTTAACACTATGCTTGTTTGGTGGACATTACAGCATAATGGAGTTCAGACAGAATTTGGCCTAAAAGTAATTAGATATCAATGACTGGTATTATCAAGCAATATTTCAGATACCCGCTCAAGTCTAATCTTGTAGAGTAATGCAGCACTCCTTCTAACCGGGCCTGAATCACTACCATGATGTTTACTTTAGAAATTAATTTTCTTTTTAACTACAAATATTCTAAGTTGAGCACAGGATCAGGTCAGAGAAGTGAATATAGCTGGACTGCTTGGTAATAGTGACCATAATATAATTAAGGATAACATCCCTATGGTGGGGAAAACACCACAGCGGCTCAACACTGTAGCATTTCATTTCAGAAAGGGGATCTACACAAAAATGAGGAGGTTAGTTAAACAGAAATTAAAAGATACAGCACCAAAATTAAAATCCCTGCAAGCTGCATGGAAACTTTTTAAAAACACCATAATAGAGGTTCAACTTAACTATATACCCCAAATTGAAAAAAACATAGTAAGAGAACCGAAAAGAGAGCCACCGTGGCTAAGCAACAAAGTAAAAGAAGCAGTGAGAGGCAAAAAGACATCCTTTTATAAGTGGAAGTTAAATCTCTGTGAGGAAAATGGAAAGGATCATAAACACTGGCAAATGAAGTGTAAAAATATAATTAGGAAGGGCAAAAAAGAATTTGAGGTACAGCTAGCCAAAGACTCAAAAAGTAATAGCAAATATTTTTTTTTAGTACGTCAGAAGCAGGAAGCCTGCTAAACAACCAGTGGACGGCACTGGTGATCGAGATGCTAAAGACCATCAAGGACGATAAGCAGAAAAAACTAAATGAATTCTTTGCATTGGTCTTCACGGTTGATGGAGTGGAGATGCCCAACCTGAGCCAGTCTTTTAAGGAGAAGGTTTTGGATAAATTGATAAACTAACAATAATAATCACCAGGACCAGATGTATTCACCTAAGGTTCTGAAGAATCAAATGTGAAATTGCAGGATACTAACTAAAGTCTGTAACCTATCATTTAAATCGCTTCTGTACCAAATGACTGGAGATAGCTCATTGTGCCAATTTAAACGGGCTCCTGAGTTGACCCCAATTACAGGCCAGTAAGCTGACCTCCTAGTAGGCAAACTGGTTAAACTATGTAAAGAAAAAAATGTCAGACACAGATGGAAAAAATTTGCTAGGAGAGATCATAACATTTTTTGTAAAGGAAATCATGCTTGCCAATCTATTAAATTCTTTGAGGGGGTCAACAAGCTTGTGGACAAGGGGATCAGTAGTATAGTGCATTTAGATTTCAGAAAGCCTTTGACAAGGTCCCTCACCAAGGCTCTGAGCAAAGTAACCATACTGCACACCGTACCATAGCAACTCTAGCTCAGGAACCAATCCAGCAACAAACCTCGATGCCACCTCTGCGCACATACTCACACAGCGACACCATCATAGGACCTAACCAGATCAGCCATACATCACTGGTTCATTCACCTGCACGTCCACCAATGTAATATACGCCATCATTAGCCAGCAATGCCCTCTGCCTATGTACATCGGCCAAACTGGACAGTCACTACGGAAAAGGTAAATGGACACAATCAGATATCAGGAATGGCAATATACCAAAACCTTAGGAGGCACTTCAACCCCTGCCACACTATAGCAGACCTTAAGGGGCTATCCTGCAGCCAAAAAAACTTCAGGCCAGACTTCAAAGAGAAACTGCTGGCTTCAGTTCTTTGCAATTTGGACACCATCAGCTCTGGACTCAACAAAGACTGTGAATGGCTTGCCAAATTACAGAACCAGTTTCTCCTCCCTTGGTTCACACTCTACTGCTAGACAGGGCCTCACCCTCCCTGACTGAACTACCCGTTATCTCTAGCTTGCTTGCTAGCATATATATACTGCCCCTGGAATTTCCACTACCTGCGTCTACGAAGTGGTATCACCCACGAAGCTCACGCTCCAAAACGTCTGTTGTCTATAAGGTGGCCCAGCGATTCTCTGCTGCTTTTACAGATCCATGCCTAACACGGCTACCCTCTGATACTACCACCATGCAAGCACGCATTTAGCCGTATGGAGTGGAAATCACTCATGAAGAAACTTGCACAATACAGACAGTATCATCTTCCTTTCCAAATGCAAACGGATGGCATCTACAAATGGACTAAGTAAAAAATCCACTGCTATCTACATACTACACGACCACAGTGGAGATTATGCATACGCTATCAAGACGAGGACCACCTGATCAGCATCCTATACAGCAAACAGGAAAACATCAAAAAGAGCTCTCCACCTGAGGACCTTCATTATACCAAACTCCATAAACCGGCTTCACTAAATAAGAAGGAGATCTACAGCACTCCTCATCTCTACAAGGAAAAAGGACTGTAAGCTGTCTAAAACTCCTACCTGCACATGGGGCCACAACCGTGGTACCCTAACCCTACCCAGCAATATTGTCAATCTATCCAACTACACGCTCAGCCCAGAAAAAAGTCTGTCTATCTCGGGGACTCTCTTCTGCCTGCCACCCCCACCAACATGATACAGTTCTGTGGCGTCTGGAAGCTACTTTCGCCGTCTGCGCTCAAAGAATACTCCAGGACAACACTGAACAGTGCAGATACACAGTACCCCACCCACACAGCACAAGAGAAGACTCCACATGACTCCGCTGAGGGCCGAAATGACAGTCTGGCCATACATTGAATGCTTCCGCCGACTGCACAGCAGAATCGTGGAAAAACAACACCGCTTGCCTCATAACCTAGTCGTGCAGAAACGCCTGCCATCCACAGCCTCAAAACCACCCTGACATTATATCAAAGAGGCTGATAAAGGAGGTGCGTGTCATCATGAACAGGTCTGACTACCAGAAGGAGGCGCCAGACAACTCTCCAATACCAATTCTACAGGCCACTTCCCTCAGATCCCACTGGGAATACACTAAGAACTGGACCATCTACTCAGGACACCCTACACTACACCAGACAAATCAGCATACCCTTAGAGCCCCGACCAGGGTTATTCTATCTACTACCCAAGATCACAACCCGGAAATCCTGGACGCCCCATCATTCGGGCATTGGCACTCTCACTGAAGGACTGTCTGGATATGTGGACTCTCTACTCAGACCTTGCCACCAGCACTCCCAGCTTCTCCGTGACACCACTGATTTCTGAGGAAACTACAACGCATTGGTCCCTCCCAGAAACACATCCTAACCACCATGGATGTAGAGGCCTCTACACAAACATCCACACACAGATGGAATACAAGCGTTAGGAACGTATCCCTGATGTGCCACAGCACAATGCTGCTGAGCTCTGTGCCTTTATACTCACACACAACTTTTCAAGTTTTTGACAATATATACCTCCAGATCAGTGGCACTGCTATGGGCACCCGCATGGCCCACAATACGCCAATTTTTTATGGCTGACCTGGAACAACGCTTCCTCAGCTCTCGTCTACTCACGCCCCTTCTCTACCTACACTACATTGATGACATCTTCATCATCTGGACCCATGGAAGGAAACTCTAGAAAAATTCCACACGATTTCAACAACTTCCACCCCACCATCAACCTCAGCCTGGACCAATCTACATGGGATCCACTTTCTAGACACCGGTGCAAACAGGTGGTCACACTAACACACTCTATATCAAAATCTACCGACCGCTACGCCTACCTTCATGTCCTCAGCTTCCATCCCGGCACTCACACGATCCATTGTCTACAGCCAAGCACTGAGGTACAACCGCATCTGCTCTACCCTCAGACAGGACCAACACCTACAAATCTCCACCAAGCATTCTCAAAACTACAATACCCGCACAGGGAAATTAGGAAACAGATCAACAGAGCCAGACGTGTACCCAGAAGCCTCCTACTGCAGAAACCCAAGAAGAACCAACAGGACTCCACTGGCCATCACATACAGCCCCACTAAAACCCCTCCAACGCATCATCAGGGATCTACAACCCATCCTGCAATGATCCCACACTTTCACGGGTCTTGGTGGCAGCCAATCCTGCCACAGACAACCTGCCAACCTGAACGTATTCTCACCGCAACTGCACACCTACCATAGCAACTCTGACTCAGGAACCAATCCATGCACAACCTCGATGCCAACTCTGCCCACATATCTACACCAGCGACACCATCATAGGACCTAACAGATCAGCCATACCATCACTGGTTCATTCACCTGCACGTCCACCATGTAATATACGCCATCATTGCCAGCAATGCCCCTCTGCTGTACATCGCCAACTGGACAGTCACTACGGAAAGGATAAATGGACACAATCAGATATCAGGAATGGCAATATACCAAACCTGTAGGAGGCACTTAACCTCCTGCCACACTATAGCAGACTTAAGGTGGCTATCCTGCAGCAAAAAACTTCAGGACCAGACTTCAAAGAGAAACTGCTGAGCTTCAGTTCATTTGCAAATTTGACACCATCAGCTCTGGACCAACGAAGACTGTGAATGGCTTGCCAATTACAGAACCAGTTTCTCTCTCCTTGGTTTTCCACCTCTACTGCTAGACAGGGCCTCACCCTCCCTGACTGAACTAACCTCGTTATCTCTAGCTTGCTTGCTAGCATTATATACCTGCCCCTGGAAATTCCACTACCTGCGTCTGACGAAGTGGGTATTCACCCACAGAAGCTCCGCATCAAAACGTCTGTTAGTCTATTAGGTGCCACAGGATCTCTGCTGCTGAAGCAAAGTAAGCGCGTCATCAGATAAGAGGGAAGGTTCTCTTATGGATTGTAATTGGTAACAGATAGAACAAAGGTGATTACATGGTTAGTTTCAGAATGGAGAGAGGTAAATAGTGGTGTCCTCAGGGTCTGTATGGACCCGTCCTCTTAACATATTATAGTGATCGGAAAAGGATAACACGTGGGTGGCAAAATCTGCAGTGATAAAACACTCAAGACAGTTAAGTCTCAGGCAGCTGCGAAGAGCCCAGTCTGGTGACTCGCACAAAAAATGGCAGTAATTCAATGTTGATAATGACAAAGTATGCACATTGGAAACATTAACATATGATCATATATATATGATTAATTAGTTACACTAACTATACACAACATAGTATACAGATAACCGACACAGACACACACACTGATGGGATGTTAATTAGCTGTTACCACTCAACAAAGAATCTTGAGTCATTGTGGATAACGTCCTTCCATGTGCAGCAGCAGTCAAAAAGCGAGGAATGTTCGGAATCATTAAGAAAGGGATAGTAATAAGACGAAAATATCCTATTGCCTCTATATAATCCATGGTACACCCACATCTTGAATACTGCATGCAGATGTATAGCCCCATCTCAAAAAGATATATTGGTATGGAAAAGATTCAGAAAAGGGCAACAAAATGATTAGAGTATGGAACAGATTTCCATATGAAGAGAGATCACAGACTGGGACTTTCAGTTTAGAATAGATAGAATAGAATAGATATCAGAGTCGGAAGTGACCCAGGAGTCATCTAGTCCAACCCCCTGCTCAAGCAGACCTATCCCCAACTAAATCCCCAAATGCCCCTCAAGGATTGAACTCATAACCCTGGGTTTAGCAGCCCAATGCTCAAACCACTGAGTTAGAAATAAGTGACTAACAGGGGAGATGATAGAGTCTATAAATCATGACTGGTGTGTAGAATGTAATAGGAGCTTACTTATTTACTCCTTCTCATAACACAAGAACTAGGGGCTACCAAATGAAATTAATACGCAGCAGGCTTAAACCAAACAAAAGGAAATATTTCTTCATACAATGCACAGAAAACCTGTGGAACTCCTTGCCAGAGGATGTTGTGAAGGCCAAGAATATAATAGGTTCAAAAAATAACTAGATAAATTCATGGAGGATAGGTCCATCAATGGCGATTAGCCAGGATGGGCAGGGATCGTGTCCCTACCCTCTGTTTGCCAGAAGCTGGGAATGGGCAACAAGGGGTGGATCACTTGATGATTACCTGTTCTGTTCATTCCCTCTGGGGCACCTGGCATTGGCTACTGTTGGAAGACAGGATACTGGGCTAGATGGACCTTTGGTCTGACCCAGTATGGCCAGTCTTATGTTATGTTTATGTTTTTAAGAATAGAGGTTTTCAGTTAAAAAAGGAATTCCCTGAATTTCCAAAATACTTGTAACAGTGGACATGACATTGTAAAATAGATTCACAATTCATCTGGTCTAGAATCCTGCCTCTAGCTGTTGCCGGCACGCTTCAGAGGAAGACTAAACAAACCCCTCAATTCACCTGGAAAATTAGTTAATAGTCAAATATGGGCCAAAATTTTCCCTTCTGACCCCAACTGGTGATCAGTTTATGTTCTGAAACATGGAGATTTATAGTCCTTGCTATTTTTATCCTCATCTATTTAACCCCAAATTCTATCGTTAGTCAAACTAGCCTAAAACTATTTTGATTACTAAACCATTCGTTTCAATAGTGTCCTGCAGTTTAGAGTTCTGCAGATGACTTTCCTAAACAATCTGCTCAATATAGGCGGTATATGATTCAGCCAAATCATTTTTGATGCAAATAGATTCATTTTATCCATCCTGGATACACAAGAGCATTAATCTGCATTTCTGTCTGTCTAGCTCAGCCAGTGGTAGCTCTGCAAGGAAATCATCTCTCTCCTGACTACTATGGAGATGGAAGTAGTTCTTCTCTCCTGTTGTCCCATTTTTCTTACTTCATAGAGAAAAGGTAAGGCAAGAAACCTCCTGGTTCCAGGGCTCTGGAGTCTTGAAAAAGAATCTTCTAGAAAGAAGTCAAGGGTGCAGTATAATCTCTGACATTTCAGTAGTATCCTGTGACAATCTAAGACAGGATCAGAGGAACTCAAATGGAATAGCTGACAACTTGTTATATTTTATATATTCTATAGCTCAAAAATATTGATTAAAAAGGCATGTATTACCTAATGTTTAAGGAATATGTTTTGATTCTTAATGCACTAAGGATGTTCTTGTATACAGATTACAGCCTTTAAACATTGTCAAGGACAATGTCTGCAGGTATCTGTACCAGTACTGTTTACCTGCCAGACATAGCTCTAATTTTCCCACCTGACTTCTTAGACTATTGCCCAAGTTTACCATGAATGAACAAACATTTTTCCTTCTCTCTCACAGGTCACCTCTTGTCTTTGCATCTTATTATGACCCCTGCCTCATGCTGGCAGAGAGTCCCACTCTGCACTAGGAAGCCTGTGGTGACAAATAGCAACTTTGCCTATGTTGCTCAAGAAAAATACAATGCTCAGCTATTTCATATAACACACACATATATATAAAAATAAAAAAGTGTACATGGAATACAAGTAGTCTTTAAATAGAGCCCCTGTCATAAACAGATAGTTAAGGGTTAATGTCTCTTTTACCTGTAAAGGGTTAACAAGCTCAGTGAACCTGGCTGACACCTGACCAAAGGACCAATCGGGGGACAAGATACTTTCAAATCTTGGTGGAGGGAAGCCTGTCTTTGTGCTGTTTGTTTTGTTCTTTGCTCTCTTTTGGAGCTAAGAGGGACAAGATGTGCAACCAGATCTTTCTCAAATCTTTCTAAAACAGTCTCTCATGTTCAAAATAATAAGTACTAGATAGAAGGTGGATTAGTCTTTATGGTTGTTTTCTTTATTTGCAAATGTGTATTTTGCTGGAAGGATATTTTACCTCTGTTTGCTGTAACTTGTAGCTTAGGCTAGGGGGGATGGAGTCCCTCTAGTCTATTTATAAGTTTAGACCCTGTAAACATTTTCCATCTTGATTTTACAGAGATAATTTTTACTTTTTTCTTTCTTTAATTAAAAGCTTTCTTTTTTTAGAACCTGATTGATTTTTTTTTCCTTGTGTGAAACTCAAGGGGATTGGGTCTGAACTCACCAGGGAGTGGTGGGGGGAGAGAAAGGGGGGAAAGGTTAATTCCTCTCTGTTTTAGGATCCAAGGAGTTTGTATCAGTGTATCTCTCAGGGCAACCCAGGGAGGGGAAGTCTGGGAAGCGGGAAAGGAAGGGAAATGGTTTATTTCCCTTTGTTTTAAGGCCAAAGGGGTTTGGGTCTTGGGTCCCTCAGGGAAGACTCTGGGGAGACAGGGAGTGTACCAGACACTGGAATTTCTGGTTGGTGGCAGCGCTATCAGATCTAAGCTAGGAATTAAGTTTAGAGGGGTACATGCAGGTCCCCACTTTCTGGATGCTAAAGTTCAAAGTGGGAATAATACCTTGACAGCCCCCATAATTAAGCTCCATGGCTTTAATTTGTGCTTAGAACACATTTGGTGATAAGAATTTAGACCAAAAATTGGAAACAACATCTGTGCTCAAGGTATCAAACAGCCTTTCTAGCCATGTACAAAGTTCAAGGTCTGTGTTTAGCCACCTGGATATTTCTACACACTTGGATAACCCCAAGCCGGTAGTACACAGTTTAGCTCAAACTGGGCCTTGTTGCCAAACACCAAGCTGACGAGTTTAAGGTTCTGTCTGTTATGACCCACAAGAAAATTGTTTCTTTGATCCGAATTTAGGCAAATACTGCACACAAAGCCTTCCCAGCAAGGGGTAGACATCTTAATGACAGAAGCCGGTAGCAGTCACTTACTTTACAAGTCCGAATCTATGTCTGCTTTAGCTTTTTCTCCACAGTCTAGCTGGCTGCTGGGGGAAAAGATGGTCCCTATATACTCCCAGAAAGTCCAGGTGCCTGCCTTGCAGGAAGTGACACTTTCCAATATAAGTGATGTCAGCTCCTTAATTCTTCCTATAGGTCCACTAGTGTGTAGGCTTACTATCTCATCTGTTGGGATTTGTTCCTGTTGCTCATGGTCAGAGTCCCCAGGGAGCCAGCTGAGATAAGAACAGACACAGGCTGGAACAGGGCTGACTAATGTGGATGCACAAGTAATCTGGAAACTATCAGCAAAGAGAGTGTTCCCAGGCAGGCAGTGAGACTGAGCAAAGACTGCTTCCCTTAGGAGCCTATATACCTGCTTTGGAATCACCTGGGTGGGTGTCCTTGCCTCTGGATTGGCTGAAGCCTGGTTGAATGGCATGAGAACTATCATAAGACCTGCAGGTAATTGCCTCTGATGACTTAACACACACTCAGTCTCAGGGATGACTCATCAGGCTTAGGCAGGCTCAGACTCAGAGATATCTCATACCTCTTGCTTGTGAGCCTTTCTGCATAGAAAAGATGGTATTTTTCCGCTAAGGTGCAACAAGGAATAATTATGGGTACCTAAATATACTAGGAGTGATATCAGTATGGTCAGGCATAGCCCACTTTCACATTTACAAAGGTAAGGCCAAGTTTAATCTATGTTAAAAACCTCTAACCAGTTAGCAGCTGTCCATTTTGTCTCTCCCTAGTGGTTCCCTGTTCCATATGGAGGCCAGTCTCTTTTGTCCATTTAAAATATGGGTGACATATCTCTCTCTCTTCTACTCTCAAAGTAACATTCCTGTTTCCTGATGGAAACTAAAACCACTAATAGATCATCTGTAATTTTCCAAAATTCTGAGATTTAGTCCTGGGCCTCTCTCTGTTTCTAGCTGCTCTAATTCTCATTGACCTCCTCTGTTATCACCCTTAATTTTCATATACTTCACCAATACCTCTTGGTTTCTAGCAGGTTTATCTTGCGTTGCATGGTCAACACTAAAATAAAAATTATGTTAATATCCAGCCATATCTAACTTCACTGTTGTCAAGTTCTCTTCCTTATTTCTTTATGGGCCTCAATCTCCAAGTGGCCTCTTGCTCATCATATATTTATAAAAACATTGTTTGTCTTTGCAATCTTCATTTCATTTTCACCTTGGTTTTCTTGATCACCCTTTTATTTTAGAGGTCTCTCTCTCTCTTGCCACAATGGCCCTATGATTTATATGTTTTGAACAGTCTCCTCTGGTCTTACATTGCACCCTGTATTTCTATGGCTACCTGCACTGTTTTCTTCACTTCTCCTAAAGTGTATTTGTTTCTCAGTAGTATACATACTTGGTTGGGCTACTTGCAACTTGCCTTAACATATTCCCCTTTCTCTTTACAGTGTTTCTGACTCACTTCAGCTTCCCACCATATTCTGGTCAGCTGTGCATATGTTTTGTGACAATATGCACACAAATGTTTATAGAGCTGTTTACATCTTCGATAGTTGCTTTACTTTTTTTTTTTCTTTTTATTCCCCCTAAGACTCACTCAGGCCTCTACATTTATCCTTTCAACCACATCTTCTGGATTAGTTAAAGCAAGACTGAGGATTTCATTTGTCTTCCCATCTTGCTTGTTTTGTCCTCCGATTGCATTCTGTTTTATGTAGATGGTGAGCTTTCTGGGCAGGGACTGTCCTCTTTGTTATGTGTCTGCACTATCCCTAGGACAACTGGGACCTAATCCTTTATGGGGGTTCCTAGGTACTATCATATTACAAATAACAATAGAGAGTCCTGCTCTCTTACCTCTTTGACTCTCACATTGGACCTCTCAAGTCTAGCCAACATGCAGCTATAATGTCATCTGTTTTACCTCTCAATTATTCACATCACCCCTTTCATAGAATCTCGGTGCTGGGATTCTCTCCAGCACCTTTTCCACTCAGCGTATCCAGAACACCTAGTCTAGTTCTGGGAGAACACTTCATCCAGTTCTCTGGAATCCAAAAGCTCAGATGAACTCCAGCTCATCATTTAGATTACTTTATTAGGCATATAAATACTCTGTGTCCATGCTGGCCAAGCCCAGATGCTAGGGGTTTAGGTACAGGGTGATACCACATTCCAAACTATTTCATAAACTACACTGTTATATACAGTTTTTGCTAGCTATTAATATCTAGATTTCTTGAATCTTATTTGTCTGGACATCATATGGATCTTGTAAGGTCAATTGCTTTGCAAATCATGTAAGGACTAATTGCTTATGTTCTCATCTTATCTACATTTCAAACTAATAATTTCAGGGTCTTTCCGCTTATTTCAACTATCTGGAAAAAAAACAGTCTTCAGCACACAGCCTCTCACATCCTTGTTTATGGTTTAAGCTATATGCCAAGCAAGATCTATGCCTATACTGTGCACTGGCTTTTCACCTTGTGTGTCATGTTCAAAACTCACATCTTCACCTTCAAGACTTTGGACAGGTTCACTCCAAGCTACATCTCCCTTCTAGTTGCCCCCTGCTCTTGAGCTCTAGCGTTTTGCTCAGCTGGTTTAGGTCACCTGAACACATCATCTTCTTCACCCATGAAGAACTCCATGTCCTTTCTTAGCTGACCTCAATTTCTGAGACAGCCCCTTTATCCCATGCGACCTCTCTCTTCTCCTTCAAATCCCTCCTCAAAACTCACCTCTTCCAGTTAGCTTTCTTTGCTGACTTCCACACTGTCCCCAAATTTTAATAGAGTAAGCTGTTTTTCAAAAACATCTAGCGGTTGTAACCATATATTTACGTAACAGTAAGTATATCTCGTGATCTTTGGTTGTTTCAATCATCTTTCTCTCATGCCCTTTTACCCACTTTTGTTTATTGTCACCACTTGCTTTGTTAACTTTGATTTAGACTGTAAGATCCTCTAGGCAGAGACCTGTGATTTCCATTTGTCTTTGAAATGCCTTGTGCATTAAAGCACTGTACAAATACATGCAATGCAAAGAAGCAGGTCCACAAATGTGCTGCTTGCCCTGCTTCTTATTTAGTATGTTCCAATTTATATCTGACTAGTTAAGATCTATCGATACTATTCTCCTGTCGTCAAAGGCCTTTCTAATATAAGTTAATGAGACAGCTAAAAAACACAATCATAACTGCTTTTTTAACCTACGAATGTTTCAAGTAACACCTTGGATTACGATAAACGAAAGAAATTAAAAAATTTTTTGTTCAGATTGTTTACTCTTGCATGACAGTACTTTATGTATAGTCAATTTTACTCTTTCTGCTGAACAGTCAGTTTCCTATATATTTATGTGGCTCTTTCAAAACAGCCAAAGAGGACAGAAAAAACATTTATAAAAAAGAAAAATCAGCCCACATTAGGTTACATCTTTAGTTGTCTGATCACTGTATTATCATGAGTGTAATTAGTCCATTTGGAGTGAATTTGGGACAAGGATATATACAAGGAGGTACAACCCCAGGCATCACTGTGGGGTACTATTCATTCATTTCAATGGTAGTCCTTTAAAAACTGAAAGCTGTAGCTCACTCTGGATCAGAAACAACTTCAAAACCACAACACAGTTGCCTATGGAGTATGGCATGGAGCCATGTGCCACCTTTGGGAAGGACATCTTTCACAGCTCTGTTTCTTTGTAGCCTTATTGCCACTGAAAGGTAATAACAAATGCTATGAAATGGGCAGCACAAACAGCAATCAGACCATGCCATTCCAGGGGCTATCTTGTGCCATTCATTTTTCAGCAGAACTTCCCATTGAATTCAATGAGAAAGGAGTTCCGGTTTGAAAAAAAATAAAAGATTACTAGCAATGTGGCCTCTGTCATTAATTTGTGTGTTTTTCAATGCTGGTATAAATGGAAACAGGTGAATTTATCATAAACGTTAATTGTGGGTTCAGAAATGTTTTACATTATTTCTTAACACCATTATGAACTTTCTGTATGTCTCTTAGTTATTTATAACCAAGACATTATGCAAGCAGTTGCACACACTGGCTCAGACATCATGCAGAGTGTATTATGTTCTGCTAGAGTTAAATTTGTAGTGAGCGGCAGGTACCCATCGAATCTACAAAATTCCTTGATTGATTTTTCACACAAAATTTCCATGGAGAATAAATTTGATCTAAGATGTAGTTGGGCTTCTTTTGAGGAATTTCTAATTTGTGGGCTGCATACTACTAAGGTTTACAGTCGGGAATTGAGGAACACAGTCATTCTGTTTGAATATACTTCAAGGAGTTTTCAGATTGACCTTGAATAATATATATCCCATCCAACTCAATGTCCTTTTGGGGGGATAATTAAAGGTGTATCGGCATTTTCGGACTAGGGCACACAATTCTATCTTCCTAGTTATTTCTAATTCACTCATCACCATCTTATCATTAGATTTTTGTAACAGAGGAAGTGTTAGAAATAACCTCGTTATGAAACTTTGCAAGTACACTTTTGATACAATTGCTATATTACTAATACTTTTATGCATGCCATTTTTGTCCTAATTAATAACACAGATGAAGAACAAAATCATTTGTTTTAACAGCATCCTATAAAAACGTTTGGGTAAATATAATTAACGCTCTTGTATGAAATACCTTTTACTCAGTTATTGATGACTCTATATAGCCTCTGAGTAAGTCAAATTACAATGTATTATAGAAGCAATAGGTTCCTTCAATCTTTGGTATTATTGTTCTAAAAGAACCACCTAGGACCATTAAGAAGCTGCCACAGATACAGCAAAAAAGCCATAAGTCATCTAGGTGTTAACCATATTAAATATCTTCTATAATTCTGGGACATCCTGTTTACTTACTAACCTAAAAATTAGATCTAGAATCATGGGATTATTGTCAGGAAAAATGTAAATGATATCTACGGAAAGTCTAAAAAAATGACCATATGAAACAAATCAAAATGCTGCTTTGGCTGCCTGTGAATTTTTATATATATATAGTTTTATAGGAAACTTCACTCATCCATATCTGTCTTTTACAAAGCATTATGAACTGAGGACTACAACTCGATAAAATTTATATTTTGTCATCTGGTTTGACTGGTGAAATTGTGTTATTGAGAAGGATTCTGAGATCACATTAGCCAGAAAAGAGTAATGCACTAATCCACTGGAAGAACAATACATGTTCTTATCTACACAGGCAGGCAATCAATTTTCTAGTGGCTATATCAATATAGGCTAGAAGTCCGCTATTGGCAGATCAGGTGGATGAGGTCCTGATACTGGCTTTACCAGCAATGATTACCACGGTAAAACTGGTGGACTAAAAAAACCAAAACAACCATATAACCCAGTAGTTCTCTTAATATCCCTATGAGTGAATTCTGTAATAAGATAATGGAAACTCTTCCCTCAAATGTACATACACTACATATACTCTATTTTAACATTAAAATCTGAGGAAATACATTGTTTTAACACCTTGTACACAATAAAAACAAGCACTGGAAACAAAGAGGCAGACCCTCAGCTAGGACTTCAATGGAGCAATAGCCATTTACACCAGCTAGGAATCTAGCACAGGAAGTAGTAGGCTTCTCACAGGTGAGCTTATTCCCACTGGATTTCCAGTCTAGTTTTGCAGACACAACCAGGCCTCCTGAGTGTTCGCTGTTTCGGGAGGGTTAATGAAAGAGGTGGGACTCCTCCCAAACTCCTGCCCTCCACCTTGATGAAACAAATTCCTGTGCAGAGACACAAGCCCTGTACGCCACTTACGTCTCACTGAAGTCCAAAGCTGCAATGCTGGCCCCACTGAAGTCAATGGCAAAACTCCCATTGACTCCTTGGGGCCAAGATTTCACTCCATGACTTTGGTGGTGCAGAGCCTTGTGTTGGTCCTCTGCACAGGGTAAAATTTCATCCTTGCAGCCCAGGAAGTCCCAGGGTGCTGACCCAACCCGTCCCTGGTGCAATTTTCTTGGGCTGCTCCCGAGGACATAAAGGAAACAGCAGAGAGACTGGGGAAGCAGCCTGGCAATGGGATGCTATGAAAGCCTTGGGGAAAAGCACATTTAGCACTGCAATTTTGACCTAAAAGAGGATTTGATTAGATGAAAAATATTAATTCACATTCAGTATGTAGGTTGATATGAACACACAAATAACTGCATACAGCACATTAACAGTGGCTGCACATTTATTGCAGTACTGAAATGCAAACCATATATACAGTTATGTTATCATACAACTGTAGGTATACATGGCAAAAAAAAAGCTATTAATTATAGCCCTAATTCTTCATTGTGTTCTGCCAGTTACATGCCATTGTAACCCCACTGTAGTCATAAGACAGGTATAAGAATGGTAAATCAGGACCTGAAACCCTCACAGATCGGATAAGATTTAATGAACCAAATGGAATTTCTAAACTTCTAAGGGATGCCGATCATTAATTTAGGCAATTTTCAAATGATCAGTGTAAAGAATTGCCCTGTGTGTAATCTGAATAGCAGAGCTGTGTGAACTATTCAACTCAACCCACAAAAGTATTTGGAATTAGCACTGGTTCAATTTTGAACTGAATCTGTGAAACAGCAGTGATTAACTTGAATTTTTTTTTTTCACGTTTATGAGCTGTTCATAGATTTCTTTTCTTTTTTGGCTCTGTGTCAATATCCATTAACTTTTTTATGCCATTGATTGTGCAGTTCAAATTTGAAACTGACTCACTGAGGTGATATGGGCATGTCGCACGGTGGAAGTTGCCTAGCGCCTGATTTCAATACTGCCATGAGACTTGTAGAATCATTTACATCTGTGCAAAATAACTGTAACGTGAGTGTAAAATGCTACCAAACAATTCCCTGCTTACAGAGGTGATGGCAGTTTACACCTAATTTACACTTACTTTCCTCAGATGAAAAGAAGTGGAAAATTTGGCCCATGGCATTTCTCCAGTGTCCTTGATAAGCTGGGTATTATTCCAAGTGATCAAAATGGCAGCTTGGCTTTATAGGCACTTACATTTGGCTGTTTATGCTTTGTCTACACGAGCAAGTTTTTAAACTGATTCAGTTAAACCAGTGGAAACCACCGTGAAGGTATTCCAGTTTGTGTGTGTCTTATTTTGACTTAGCTTGAGTGGATTTAAACCACTCAAACCAAAATATAAGAGCATCCATACACAGAGGTGGCGAGTTGTATGGACCCATGGTGCACGGGCTCCAGGAATATTCAGGGCCTGAGAGCCCGGCTCCACCAATGTTTAGAGCCAGGTCTCTCCCCCAGTCTTGTCTGCTGCCCCACGTGCTCCCTCCCGCTGCTGCCTACAACACATGAGTGGCGGCAGCGGCAGGTTGAAGTGGCTGCTGCACCAGTGGAGGGAGGAGGCACACACATAATTGGCAGCCCTCTCCTCCTCCGCGCCCACCGGGAGCCAATGCCAATGGGGCTTCTGGGAGTCTCTACCTTTCCTGAGCAGCTGCTGGGGCGAGTGTCCTACCATGTGATCCGCGCCCCCTCTCCCGGCCCACAGCCACCACTCCTGCCCCACGCTGGGCAAGGGGCAGCCACATCCCCCGTGAGGCTACGGTGAGGGGCAACAGGCTGCAGCAGGGGAGGAGGCCACATGTGATGGCAGCCACCTCTCCGCCCTCCCCCACCACAGGGGAGATGGGTGGGCTTCCTGGATCTGAGAGGGGCCTAGCTCCTAGGATCACGTGCAGTGATGGTGCCAGGTTTGTGTGCTGCTAGGGGGGAGAGTGAGGCCCCTCCCCCGGAGCTCACTGCTGCTCGCAGAGAGAGGGCTGGAGGGACTATGGAGTCCTCCACTCTGGCCCCAAACTCCTCATCCCAATCCCACCCCACCCCAGAGCCTGCATCCCCAGCCAGAACCCTCATCCCCCTGCAGCCAACCTTTTGCCCCACCCTGAGCCTCCTCCTGCACCGTGAACCCCTCACCTCCGGTCCCACCCCACAGCCCACACCCCAACAGCCTGTGCACCTGATAAATCAGTTTAGTTAAAACTGTGCAACTTTCTTGCGTGGACAAGACCTTAGAGGCTATATTTTAGCTGAGCTTCCTTATCCAGCTGAAAAAATCTGGAAGGAAAAAAGAATCCCTCTAGCTCCTGTCTATTGGCCTGGACATTTATTACCTCATCCAGTTTCTCTGAGTACTGACTTATTTTCTATTTCTATCAATATACAGGAAACTTTACTAATAATACCTGTGATTTTATCTACCATCAAAATGAGGCATAGTATACTATTCCTAAACAGAGAGCTACACAATTCTTCTGCCGTTCCCTTAGTTAGTGAGTAGTTGACTTAATATTATCATTTAATGTGCTACCTATCATTGTCAGAGATAGAGGGGCTTCAGTCCCTAGTTTGTTTTAACACCTACAGTGCCAGTTACTATACAAGCGCACTCTTGACTCACAATTTTGTTTTTGTGTTGCTGAACAGCAGTTGTATCTGGCTGATCTATATTCAGAAAATAATCTTTACATAGTTGAGTGGGTGTGTGGTTCAATTTTCCTTTTCAGCTTCTTTTACTCCATTCTCTGAAATATCTGCAATAGCCTGCTGTAAAGGCTGGCCTAGCTGCTGCAGCCTATTATTTTATAAAACTTTGATTTGGCTTCTCATCTCTGGTCTTGACTCGTGTGTACAGTTCAAAGGTTAGATTCATTAACACTTTGGCTACATGGGAACCACAGGGGAATGCTGAGACCTCACAGATAATGCCTATGGGTTTGCAGTGAAGGACTACAGCAAAACAAGAGCCTGTATACATGTGAGCACAAATGAGATTTCTGCAGTCATGTGAATCTGAATGTGGGATTTTGCATATGTGCGATGTATGTGAGTGATGCAGTGCTGTGAGAGCCGGGATGAGAGAGGGTTTGCACCGTTCTAGTGAAGAGTTAACAGAAGATATTAGAACTAAAATGAGGCAATAACAGCAGTGTTTTATTTCTCTCTCATGGGAGATGGCTTAAGGATCAATTTAAATTGATGTAGGTACTATACAGCACACTACATCCTAATATGTACTTCCAATCCTCACATTCTTGTCAGGGGTGAAAAAAATAAGAAATTTCATTCAATGATCAATTGAAATGGGGGAAAAAAACAGTATCAAGTACTAAAATATGGAATTAGGGCAGAGTAACTAGCCTGAGGATATATTTTGTACTGAACGTTATTTTTCAAGATTTATAAGGGTTTTAAAAGAAGCTTGCAAAATGCCACAGAAGAAATGAAGTCTTCTTAAGCTTTACCTTGTTTTGCCAGTGCTTTCATAATACTTGTTTATGTTTTAAAAGGGAGGGGGTGGAATGCACAGTGAGGTGGAACAGTTATTGACCAGATTGATCATGGGAACAAATCTGCTGGTGGTAACCTTGTTTAATGATATGTTGCTGGGCTCAGCACCTTGCTGAGGCTGTGATTCCTCACCGGCTGGGCCCGCATGATGGATCACGGTAGGAGGCTGATGGTGCAATCACTCACTGGCAGCCACTGACACCTGCACCAGTCTGACACCCGTCCCCTCTGGATGTATCAGCCAGCCTGTTCAGCCTATTGGGAGACACAACTATTCCACCAAACAGCAAACAAAAGTTCTTTGTCTACCTTGCAACTTCTTTTGTAGGACGTTTCCTTCTCCTTTTTATTCCATTTTATTCCAGTTCAATCGGCAATTCAGTCATTTCCTCCCATCCCCCATTCAAAGTCACAGTAAACTTTACAGTGGAGAGAGACAAACGAGCCCAAATATCTATCTTAGCCAAAAATTAACTCACAAATGTATGAAAGTGATACTGTCCCAGTCTCTGCTAGCTGTGTTTTTCCACTAGACATAATATGAAGGCACTTAAATTTCATATACACCATTATTTAAAGAAGAAACTACTCTTCAGTCATTTGTATTCCATACACTCACATTACCACCTCCCAATTAAAAATTGTAATGGAAAAATGTGCCACAACCACCTTGTTGTAGACTATTTGCTTTATTTTACATTCTTAAGAAAAATGGAGAGATGGATCTATTGAACATTATTTTGGATTCTATGTCTTAATACAGTATCAGGGATAAAATTATAATCAAACTAAAATCAGTTGTATAGATGTGTTATATATAATATACAAATAATATTTTCAATGATTTTCTTCTAGAGACCCTTCATGGACATTTACAGGGCTGACAAGCTCTTAAAAAACAATACGATAGGAAGGCAGTCCATTATAAGTATAGAAAATAATAGGTAGGGTTACCAGGTCTCCTGTTTTCGACTGAAACACCTGGTTGAAAAGAAACTCTGGTGGCTCCGGTCAGGCTGCTAAAAGTCCAGTCGGCAGTGCAGTGGGGCTAAGGCAGGCTCTCTGCCTGCCCTGGCTCCATGCAGCTCCTGGAAATGGCTGGCATGGCCAGCTCCTGGTGCAGGGACAGTCACAGGGGCTCCACGCTCTGGCCCCGCTCTGAGCACCAGTTCCACAGTTCCCACTCCTGGCCAATGGGAGCTGAGGTGGGGGGTGGCATGTGCAGGCTCAGGCAGTGTGCAAAGCCCCCAGCCCCTCTCCCTAGGAGCCAGACATGCTGGCTGCTTCCGGGGACCGCATGGAGCCAGGGCAATAGGGAGCCTGCCTTAGCCCCACTTTGCCGTCAACCGGGAGCCACCTGAAGTAAGCACTGCCTGGCTGGAGCCTGCACCCCAGTCCCCTGCCCTAGGTTGGAACCTTCTCTCTCACACACTAACTCCCTTCCAGAACCTGCACCCCAACACCCTGCCCCAGCCCTGAGCCCCCTCCTGGAGCCCGCACCCCACATCCCCTCCCACACCCCAACCCCCTGCCCTAGCCCTGAGTCCCCTCCCACACCCAAACTCCCTCCTATAGCCTGCACCCCACACCCCTTCCTGCACCCAAACTCCCTCCCACTCCCCAAACCTCTATCCCACCCCTGAGACCCCTCCTGCACTCCAAACCCCTCTCTGGCCCCACCCCTGACCCCACACCCCTAGCCTGAGCCCACATCCCCTTCTACACCCTAACTCCCTGACCCAGCCCTGACCCTGCTCCTGCACCCTGAACCCCTCATTTCTGGCCTCACCCTGGAGACCTCACCCCCTCCCATACCCCAACCCCCTGCCTGAACCTGGTGAAAGTGAATGAGGGTGGGGGAGAGCAAGCAAGGGGCGGGGGTGAAGAGAGGGGCCCATGGGCAAGGCAAGGGTGTTCAGTTTCGTATTATTAGAAAGTTGGCAACCCTAGATATAGGATATTTTTACCATGCACTTTCCAAATCTTACATTTTATAGAAAGGCTTTTTCATTAGTTAAGATTACAAATCTGAAGTAAGCATCAGTTAAGAACGGGAAGTCCAGATGAACTTCAATATGTTTCTTAAGTGAGCATTAAGCAGTCTCACAACACAAACTATAGCTAACACATGTCTCTGCAAGTGACTATAAATTCAGAACTGTAATACATAGGACTAGAGGAAGCTGCACCACCCATCACAATTAGTTGGATTGAGCTCTTCACCAACAGAGACCACAGGCTGCTAATCAATGGTGTAAGGAATGCCTAACACTGACCCAGTTTTTCTTGAAAATGAGACAGTTATTTTCTGAAGTTTGCTATATTACCTATGCTAGCTATGGGAGAGATCCTGCAACCCTTATTTATTTGAGCTGTCCCCAAGCTGTCCTGCAATCTTTACTCTCATGAGTTGTCCCATGAGAGCAGATTACAGGATTGTGGTGAGCCTTCACCTGTAAAAGTGGTAGCTATAATAACTTGATTTAAAAGCACTTGATCCAAGTCTTATTCTTTTCACTGGTAATATCATGTAGTTTATATATAACCTTTGTGTGCACACTCATAATATGCCAGATAGTTTCAATGGGATATTAGTGCTTACTTCAAAACTTGGTGTTTAAGTCACCACTTGTGTTAGGCAATAAAGGGTAATAATACAAAACTAAAATTTTTCATCTTAAACATTTTTTAAAAATATCTTTTCTCCTGACTTTTTTTTATATTTCCTTTAATGAGTTATTAGTAATCAAAATATATATTTTTGCGTCACTATTGAAAAGACCACCACTCAGATACACACGTACCTATAGACACATATCCAATCATTATTTTTCTGTGTGGGTTGTATCATTTACCTCGATAACCATACCCCAACTCTTCCTCCTCCTTTTGGGATGGCAATCACAGTGTGCAGGTGCTATGACAATGAAAATGCTTTTCCAGCTCCAGCATCTGGCTATTTGGCAGACTCATTTAGTAGTTGTGTTGGCAGCACTGGATTTGCCTCTGGGTATATCATATGTTTATAAAGGCAACGGACTGTCAACCTACACTCATTCTGTGTGCGCGCACCTCATCTTTGTGTATGGGGTCCTTTTCTTGTTTGCAGTTCTTTATGGAAAATATGCATCAAACCTAGAAAGAAAAATCACCTACTGAGTTTATGATAATCAAAGAAGTTCTCTTTTATCCATGAACACAACTGTGTCACCTAATTTTAGTCATCTTAGTCTCAGTAAACATCTGTTTTATTTGTAATAAAGATAATTCACAAGACAAAAATTCTCTGTTGCACAATAAAACTGCACATTATATATATATATATATATATATATATATGTCATTTCTCTGTGAATAAGACCCTTAATGCAATGATAGCATAATAAATGGAAGGGGACATTTTTCATATTACAGTAATAAATGAGATGTTAAAGGAATATCCTGATACGTGAGCATTTTGTAACTACTGCTTGTTGTTTTGTGGCAACTCTAAAGCAGGGCTCACTGAATTAGCTATGATGTACTATTAAAAGAGTGATGTTAAAAAAATGCTTACCACTGTAAATGTAGCTTCTTTACATTTTAACATCCTTTGGTATAACACGATAGCAAAACACAATGTTTAAGCAATTAAACAGCCTGTCTTGATTTACTCTTTAGCAGAAAACTATTCCAAAATGCTGCAAATCGGAGGAGGGGAGGAGAAATTATTTTTAAATGATCTTGAACTACTGACCTTATGTTTTAAATGTAACAGAGAACATTACTTATCTACCTACACAGATGTATACATTAGTGTATAGGTAAGTAATTTGTTACATTTCTACGCCACTGAAAAAAAACTCTGAGATAAATGTCCCTCTTCCCTAAATGCTTTTCATGGAAAAAACATGCAACTTTCAAAACCACACAGTCCATGGGTGAGTAGCAATGAGCTTTATTCATGTGTGCTGTAGCCTCCAAAATTCATTCCAAATCATTTCAATTTCGAAAAATAATGGTGAGGGTCCTCAAAGTATAAATATCATGAACTAAGTTTTAATTCATTTGGGTTTACTTAACGTTGCGTTTTACAAGCAAAAAAATGGCAAAAAATCCAAATACAAGTATGTTTTAGGGAAGGCAGTTTGTGGTAGAAATTCTGATTTTTGGAACTGTTTATATAATTAAAGAAATAGACTGGGCACTTAATTTGTTTTTTATATTTTGAGGTAGTTTTGCACACAAAAAATAAAATGGGGGAAAGAGGGGAGATAAATAAGGGGCCACTGATTGGTATTTAAGATTTGTCTCTACCAGTAATACTATCAATCCAATGTAAAAATTAATTCAAAAATATATTTTTAATTCCCTTCCATATATTTTTTGTAACTTATTACAACATTCAAAACAAAACAAGGAGCAGTTTTTCCTCAGAATCACATAAAACAATGTTTATATGTTCATTTTGGTTTGGATTTTAACATCTGTAGAATTCATTGAGGACCACATTACAGTCCCAATGAAAGAAATTTTACAATTTAAAATGAAACTCTTTATGCAAATTATTTTGCCTTTGGCCATTTCAGAATAAAATGAAGGAAATGGAGGATATTATAATTTTACATGACACTAGTGAGATTGTTGTCATCTTTGATCTTACATCAATTAGTCAAGATCTTGAATGTTCACAGGCAAAGAAACCTAAAATCTGCTCCCCAGCTGAACAAAAATGTGTCAAAGAATCCAACTGCATAAATTATTACATTATATCCTAGAGCAATAATATTTTCTTTAGGCAGACTTTCTGGTCATCTGCTATACACTGGGAATAGAATCTCAATATATATATTTTATTTCATTTTACATACAATGATCTATGCTAATGTATATTTTAATCTAAATTTTCCACAAGTGTCAGCGGTATCAAAGTCATCTTAAATATATGACTCCATACGTAAACTGGTTTCTGCTCTCCTTTTTGGTTATTTCAAATAATTCTGTTGAAGAATCTGACTAAAAAATACAAGGTAAAACAGCCCATTAATGAACTTTTCAATAAGTAAAACTTGATAAGCTGCAAGCAGCTATACTATTTTAACATTACTTATTCAAGCAGGTCATGTGAAGTTCCCCTTCCCCCACCCCAACTTAGATTGTTACAATATGGAACTAGAAGCTATATTTAACTTTTAGGAAATATGACCTTTACATTATATATGAAGAACTAAAATTTCTGAACAGCAATGAACAACCAACCCCCACAAAGTTTTTCTTTTCCCTACAGGTATCATGAAATGGAGCCAGAATGACAGGGCCCCATCTGAGCCATGCCCAGCTCTCCCAGTCTGCACAAACCCACTCTATCAATCATGGCAGGATAATGCATAGTGGCTGCACCTGTGACAGGAAATGATTGAGTGCTGAACACAGGGCCTGCTTCGCCTGTCGCTTGTGCATTTGTATTTCTCCAGGGCCAGTTCAAGAATTTTCAGAACTTGGGGGAAAATTATCTTGCATTTTAGAAATATTTTAATACCATTTCATTATTGGATGACACTACAATATAAAGACCTTAAACTGATTTGCTAGACCTAAATTCTATCAAGGCAACATAACTATACATGGTGTAATTTTACTAAAGTGCAAACAATTTAGTCTAGGTACAGTAAGTAGAGACTGCAGGTTGTTGACATCCATTTGATTTCCCTTAAATTGTTAATACAAGTGACAAGTTTTCACTTTGTCATAATACAAACAGATACAAAAAAGCCAATATTTAACACAGCTGAAATACTCAGAGCCTTAAGATGATGTTTAATATAAATTATAGGAAATCAGTGAAAGATAATCAAATGACTTGCTTCAAACCAATCATTTTTCTGGAGAATTTTTATAAGGACTTGATTTAATATAGTACTTTTTTGAAAGACTTAAATTTAGGTTACTACGAAACTAAAGAAACCACAGTTACAATGATTGTGCTAATTCTGCCCTTTTTGTAAACATGTATGTAAGCAAAATGTATTGTAATATATGCATAGAAAACATTTTATTTGAATTAATGTTTGTACATAATACTGTATATATTTCTTTTAGATATATAAAAGGAATCTATACAATTCAGGTAATAGTACATAAGGATCATATATGTTTTCTGTTTAAAAAAATATGTAATTCAATCCAACTCTACAAATATTTGTTATGTGCAAATCTGTGAAAAAATAATTAGCTTACTTTAAAACAAAATGAACACTTGAAATATTGGAGGGAACAATCTAAACACATCCATGCAAATTTCAAATCGAAAACATGCCAACCCCTGAAATAGCAGGAAGAGTGCAATCCTTGCTATATAAACATTAGGCAATAATATTCTACGTGTGGGGGGCATTTAATTTTAAAGTTAATATTATTACCTGTACATGCTTAGGATCCATATGAAAGAGTTCTTAAGTATTAAAAGGTTTTATTCTCATAATACGTCTATGCCATTTCAAGTGCTGAAGCATTTTTGGAAAACTAAAATACTGAAACAAAGGCTTTTCAAGCTCATACATTTGAGAAAACAATTGCTTCCAAGAAGTTCTGAGCTACTCCAGCCAGTTACATGTCAATCGCCAACATTTATTTGAACTCTCCTTTTCTTAGTTGGGTCTCCACATTGTTAATAAGCGTTTCACAATTGCCTCTTCGATGCCTTTTTTCTAAGTGCACAGAATGGATGGAGAAATGGATATTTAAGTTATGGTGATGGCTGGGCCATTGTATAAGGAAACTAAAGGTACATTGTTACCAGAGGACAAGACCTCAGGGAAGAAAAACAAAAAAAAAACCCTGAGGGTCACAGTGTGTCAAACCGCTGCTCTTGAAAGAGTTTTGTTCTCTAATGATTTGTCTCCAGTTCAGCATTTCTAGCCCTTGTGCACGCAGATAATCAGAAACAATGAACATTTGTTTTTTTGTTTTTAAAGGAAGGCTTTGCATGTGGTAGTTGGTGTGTGCTTGCTGCTTCACGCTCATCCCCCCGGAGCGGCTGTAGCCCCTCATGCTGGAAAGGCAGCCAACATGAAACAACACAAGCCTCGCTACCTGGCGTGTTCACCTCTCCAAGCGAGCAGCCGCCCCTATTCCTGGTGTAAAAGCCAGTGAAAGGGGACAGCTGCTGCCAGAGCTCAGCTCTGTTTTTTGCAGGACTTGAGGGGAGGTTCCTCCTCCTGTGTTCTCCTCCACAACTGCAGAGGAATGGCCGCAGCAAGGCTTGCAGCTTATGACCCCTCTTGCTGCTGCAGCTGGGTGTTAACTCTTCTGCTTGCATCGGGTTTATTTGCAGTCAGATTCCATGCAGCTGGGAGCAAAGGAAGGGGAAGGAGGTGCAGCCAGGAGCTTTCTTCCTCCAGGCTCAGTAAATATCTCTCACATACCCTTCCCTCCCTCCCCTTGGTGCAGTTACAACAGTTTCCTACTGTCCTGGGTTATGCTGAGTCTCATGGATGCTACTGTCAGTGGCAAAAGAGCATTCAGGTCCCACTTCCCTATCAGGTTCCCCCCGCCCCCCGTATCTGGCTAGGAGACAAAGGTGTCCCTCTGGCTTCTGGGTTAACAGACCTGAGACTTCCCCAAGCCATGCTGTACAAAATATCAGTAGGTTCAGGGAAAGTATCAGTGATTCTCTCCCTCCATCCGCACACACACTTCTCTGCTGCCAGGGAGGCTATAAAGGGAAAATGCAGCCCAGGCTGCTAGTTAGAGACCCCAAGCAAAACTTAGAGCGTGGAAAGGGAAAAGACCCCAGCTTCCCAACTAGTCTTTCTTGGAGGGGGAGAGCGAGAGAGAAAGACAAACATCTGGGGATTGGACCATATGCTAAAGCTTTGTCTTGTCCTTCAAAGTTAGGTTGCCCTTGAAGTGATTTGTCAGGCGGCCTAACTGTGACAGGGAGAATATGTGGCAGAGGAGGAGTGAAAGGGGAGGGGGAGCAGAGGCACAGATTGAGAGGAGGGGGAAAAGGTAAAAGAGCACTGGGGGGCCGACAGAACAGAGGGAAAAACAAGGCAGGGCACAAAGTGCACGTCGGAAAGGCACAGAAAGAAAAAGAAACAAAACAGGGAATTTCCAGATGGAAAGGGAAAGAAATGGAGCGTGGGGGCAAATTCCCTCCCCCACGAAAAGGAAGGCAAGAGAAAGGGAAAAGCAGCAGCATGAGAGGGAGACAGAGGATACAGAGGGAGAGAGGACATGAAAGTGGGGCAGAGACACAGGAAAGAATGAAAAAGCAGAGAGATGGAGGAAAAGGAAGAGAAAAGCTGCTGCTACTGCTGTGGCCTCCTTTATCCCTCTTCCCTTTTGCCCGCCAAGTGCTGAACTGATTAGAGTGTAATTAAGGCCATAAAACCTTCAGCTTATCCACCTGTTTATTCACTAAAGTCAGGGGCTCATCAGGCAAATTAGCTCCTTCCAGGCTGCACATTGGGCCTAGAGCTGGCCTGATTAATGAAGTTTATTGGGAGCTGTTAAAAGCATTAACTGAAGGAAATCTCAGCAATTCGTCATATTTAAGAGATGGAAATTAAATCTCCCCATGCAAATGAGAGGAGACTCCAAAGCAGCTTCTTTTAGAGGTTACTTGGGAGGGGGGGCTGGCTGAGTTCTGCTCACAAAGCTGCTGTCTACCCCCTGGGCAGACAGCCCACTGAAACTGGGTCTGCATTGGTGAGGAATTTGCAATGCAGGTTTCTAGTACTTGGGTGGTAGAAAAGGGAAAAAATGAGATTTGAAGGCAGTAGGCCTCAACTTGCCAAGGTCCAAATATAGGAGCCAGGCCTAGAACTAACTAAGGCTAAGGCCCCAGCTGATCTTGTACTGAGTGTCACTTTAAGCATCTAAAAGATGTTCAGTACAGTTCTCTGGTCAGCAAAGCCATTTTCACATATTTAGCCTTAAGTATTTTAAACTCTCCTTAGAACTGGTTTAGGTAACATGGTTTTATAAGAAGAATAAAAGGGCCCACATAATACTGGAAATGTAAAATGTAGTTGAATTTTTATTAATAAATGTTGGCAATGAACTTTGAGAACGACAGACAGCAGGTACTGCATATAAACAAAGTATTACTCAGATATGACAGATGGGCCAAAAAGCAAAGTTTGGATTTGGATCCTGATCTGGACTTCCCCAAATTTCTGGAGTGCTTAGAACTGGGATTTTGGTTCAAATTAATTTGAATGTGAATAACAGTTCCAAGTCCTAAGCCTGAGACGTTATAACATTTCTGATAAAAACAATCAATCTACAGTAATAAGAGGAATTACAACAGGCATTTATGAAACAGGTAAATTTACTTCCATAATGAGGCGGGTAAGAAGAACTATCTTATTCTTCCTTTGGTTTACTAGGAAGGGATTTATTTTTTTAAAATGTTTTTAATAGCAAGAAAATTGCTTACTTTCATCTCAAATTAAAAATAATTCAACAAGGAAGATAAGTAGGGGGAGAAGAGTGTGTCCATGTTTGATATAATTCCTATTCACGGTGCTTGGATATCTCATTACTAGAAAGCTAATTATTTGTTGCAATTACTGGATTAACAATTTGTTAATCTTTTTTTCTTGTCTGTAGAACATTGACCTATTTTTTTTTCCTCTGTAGAACATTTACCTGATGCAGTGAAACCAGGTGAAAATCTTGTCTGGATTTTCAAAAAGAAACTGAAATGCCATATAGCATTATGTACAAATTTTTCCAGTGCTCTTACTATTTTCCAATAGGACAGTATTGCTTTTACATATCATACTCAGCATCTCTGTGACCATGGCAGAGTAGGACACTAGTTCTCTAGATTTTTCATTCTTAAGACACTTCCCAATAGTAAAAGAAAGATCTTCACCTCTCCTCCCAACACCTCAGTCCCTTTTTCAAAATGTTTCACTCTGTGGACCACTATGCAGAGCACAGTGAGAAACTCAGTCTAGAAACAGTGGTTTGAGAAAAAACAGGACTGGTAGAAGTGTATTTTTAAAATTTTCAATATATGGGTTTCACGGTTTCCTATATAATTCAATCTGCACACACAAAACATTTTTAATAGAGACACAATATTCATACACTACTCATACATGAATACAATACTCATAACTCAGTATCTCTACAGTAGCCTCATCAAGACTATCTACATACCTACAAAAAGGTAAATATATATTTTGGTTACTACTTTAAAAAAAATATCTTTCCTGCAATATCTATATTTTTACTTTTACCTTTCTATAACAAATTTATTATTGCATGCATTATGCAATGCATAAATCTCCTACTGATTTTCTGAAAAACAGACTGTTTTAGTTAGCCTGGGGTGGGTTTTTGTTTATTCTAACTGGATAATAAAAAAGCATTTCCTAGGGATATAAAGTACCATGGTATTTTCCAGCTACAGCATCCGCTTACGTGAAATGTTCTTAAAGTATTTGCTTCAATAGATTAAGAATATTTTATTTAAATCTAAAATAGCATAAGATAAATTTAACTTTTGGCCAATATATTACTTAGTTTTCAACAGAGTAAACTGCTTAGGTTTTTTAATGATTTAAGTACAGGCTTACAACAGGTCTGTTTGAGATAATGCTTATACCAATTTTGTAGATTTCTTCAATTCAACAAGTAGGGGGAATATACTGCCAAAATACTTCTTTTTCTTGCTTACCAGTTCCTTCAATAAATTGACTTGTCACATTACGTGGGGTCTTTTAGTTACACTACTAATGGAATATGCCACTTTGAACTCTCCCCTATTTTAGAAATAAAAGATGCAGTTTACAGAGAAATGTTTAGGTGAATTCACCAAAAACTTGTAAGGGCACTATAAAACACATTTTAATTAGAGCGTTTTTTTTTAGCAGAAGAATATAATTTTTTGCTCAATCTCTACTTATAAAGGAGGTTATGTGCGAAATGTATGCTAAAAACAATGAACTCACAAGCCACTCCCCCCATAACATCAGTCATTGTTTACATTATAATCACCTGAAAAGGGAGTTTATAATTTGGTCAGAGACATTTTTCTCCAGACTGAAAATTTTAATACCAGATCTCTGTTTGGAAACTATTTGCTTTTTTGCCAAATCTGTTTTGAAATTGGTCATAGATATATTAATATAAATGCAATTAACACAGTAGTTTCAAATGCTTTTTCTCCAACTGTAGCTCAAATATACTTTTAAAATTAACTGTGAATAATCAGTTTTACACCATTTGGGAAAATTAACAAAATAGAAAATGTTTAATTTAAAAGTTTATTTAAGATATCCAGTGCTAATTTTTATTAAAACAAAATTATACTGAGTTTTGGATATAGACACAATGAATACATGAAGTAGACAAAACAACCAAAGATTAATCAAGCCACTGCTTTCTATTTTTGTCAATAACTTATTAATTGGCTATTCTGTCACTGAACTACAGATCACGTGGGCGTATCCAGACCTGATGAAATCTCAGTGAAAATGCAGAGGAACCCCCCCTCACCTTAAACACTTTGTTTTTCCCACATTGAAAACAAAAGAATTTTAACTACAGCAGAAAACTTCATTAAAAAACATTCAGGGTCAAACAATTCAAAAAAATCAAAGATAATATCAGTCAGGCCCAAATCATCATCCTTAATCACAGTGCAAAACGTATCTGCAAATTTTAAGAGCCCAATTCTACTCTTGAATATGTACACAAACACCCACTGACTTCCATGAGGGGAACAGGGGGTTATTTGAGGGCAGAATTGGGCCCTAGATGATCTCACATACAGTACTGTGTGTTGCACTACTTAAGAATATCAGGGTTGGTGAAGCATATTATTACATCCTTAACTCTGTTTTTTCCTGGCTTTTGCTAGTTTACTAGACCATCAATGACAGTTTTGGTGGTTAATTAATTCTTTTACACGGTCTCCTTCCTATTCAGCCATGTACTGTATTTGAATCTTTTTTATTAACTTTTTTACAACATGTTTTTCAGCTGTGGATAGAACCACAATGTTAATGAACCACAATTATCTTTTTTACTTATCTGGAAAGTTTAATGAAGCTTCATTAAAATTAACATGACATGATATTACTGGAAGAGCTGCACAAAACCTTTTTTCCTTTATAACCTTTTAATTTTTTTTTATTGAATAGAAATTATAACTTACTCCAGTTTGCTGGGCAATAATTAGTGCATTCACTGAGAGCTCTTTCTTTTCTCAATAGCATCACAAAACCAGGACCTAAGGGGGAAAACACTACAGTGTCCTTTAGAGGAACCTATTGTAGCTTAGCACTTAGTTAATCCTCTAGTCAAACACACTCAAGAAAATGAAAGCTACATGTCACATTGTCAATGTGAGGAATTGGTTAGACACCTTTCATTTGATTCTTTTTTCCCCCACAGAAGACAATATATAGTAAAGGAACGTGGCAAATGCATTATGTACATATGCATATTTGTACCTAGTACTCAATTACAAATGACCACCAATATTCTTGAAACTTATTCTCTGTATGCTTTTCATCAAAGAAACTGATTATAGTAGCCATATTTTAAAACTTAAGATTTGCAGATAATTTTTGGACAATAGTCACAGTATCAAGAAAAAAATGCAGTTTCCATAATCAAACTGCCAGAAAACCATAAAATATGTATTCTGTACATGTATTTACATTTAAACTTTTATCAAATAACTCATACAATATATTTGTTTTAGTTATGTTTCAAGTATAACATTCTTAGACTAAAAAGTTAAGTCATTAGGGTTTTATTCTGACAGACAAAATGCCCTATTTCCTTCAAGTGCTATATATTTCTAGGTGGAAATGAAACCTTTTTAAAGCAAATCTAAACTGCAACAGTGAAAACGAAGTACTGTTTTAATGACACCAGTAGACTAAGTATGGAATGAATCAATTGTAAGCGCAGTCCCAGTGTAAATCACTGAACGGCAAACCAACCTCAGGATTATAAAATGAATCTTTGACAAGTATTCAAGGTTTCAGCATATTCTCAATAATGAGGATTAAGTACCTACTATCCTGTGAAAGAAAAGTTTTATTCACTTACTAAGGAATATGTGAGCAATCATTAAGAGAGGTCAAATTAACTGAGGTACTTTTTTAAAAAGGGCATCCAGTACAACATCTGCTTGAAAATCAATGATAAATATGTCAATTTTTTAGAAAAAGGAAGAGATTAAGAAAAAGGGAGTGTAATGGAATGACTTAATGCTGTATTTTTAAAGAAAAAAGAATTGTAATGACATCATAAAATATTGTTATGAAACTTTGACATTTTTGTGTCAAGAAAAAGACTATTCGTTCTTGAATCAAGAACAAACAGTGATTTCCACTAACCATGGGCAATTCAGTCAAATCCAAATAAATCCTGATTCTACACTGAGGGATTATGTAAAAAAGGCTCTGGACTATTCTGTGTTGTTCATTATAATTTATTGTTTAATATTTTTGTACTGAGACTGAAATTGGATACAGTGTTCTAAATTTATAGCTGAGTGCTGTGAAAAACATTCATGTTACTTTGATGCCGGTATCTTTAAAGTAGCCTTTATATAAAATATAGCATATATCTTTACCACATATTCCACTTCCAAAACATTACGGCTTGGTGTCTTTCAGTTTAGTTTCCATATGGTAATGTGAAATACAGAACCACTAGTGTGATAACTGTTGAGCAGCAACATTGACAGAAATAAAAGGCATTGTGTTCTAAGTTATCATCTGTATTTTAATTATGAACGAAAGCCTCTGCTTTAACTGTCAGAATATTTTATTCATGTCTTTTATATTTGCATACTATCCTTGTATATAGTTCCAATAGGGATGTTTATTTATATTCAGTATATGCATCTGTTTTTATACTGAAAGGTTTGCTTTTGCAGCTGCCTTTAACTATTGATATCACTTGGATCTAAGGGTGCTTTCGGTTCATTGTGATGAGGGAATTCAATATGCCTGCAATAACACTACATCATGTCATTTAATATACCCCCAAATAACATAATGTAAGTTAAAAACAAAAAAACCCCACAACTAAATCCAACATCTATCACACCTAACATATTTACCTGTTTATCTAAACTCTTGCAATTCCTTCATATAGTTTGTCCAAAATTATGTTTATTTTCTATCTTAATGTGTTGGTGTGTGTTCCTCTGATTATGCCACAATACACTGTCTTTGGTCCAAAATGGATGATTCAAGCTTTGATCTTTTCATTCTGTACTAAACAATCAATTCATTTACAAAATGTGTGAATTATTTATCAATCTACTGAAAAAGGTTTAGTAAAAAAAAAAAAACCTCACACATTTTATAGTACAATCATGTTAGCCATCTGAACACCAAATTGTAAATCAGTAATTTTTCAGTTAACCAAATTGTAGAAAATGTATCTATCTTAAAAGCGTATAAATGAAGAATGTTAAATCTGAATAATAAAGGTTGATGTAAGAGAAATGACGTGAATCAGCTACATTTTAAAAAGCAGAATACTAAACTAAGTATTAGAATAAACAATTTCCCCTCTAGCCCTTCTTGTACAAGAACAGAAATTATGATTATCTTGATGTTTATTAAGTTATGGCAGATAAATTGTTGATTACATTTAATTTTGCACTAATGATTTTAAACATTTTGTTGCTGCTTCACACCAGGTGTCATATTGTTCTTTTATTTTTCACGTTTGGGTAGGGATTTTTAAATCTTCATCCTATGTCATTATGGCTCATAGGTGGTAGATTCATAACTGGTTAGTAGAAGAAGGTTAAAAAGTGGTTTTTGAATAACCATCTACAACTAGTTTGCAAACAATATAAAAATAAGAGTTACAGTAAATGTATAGATAAGGGAGAATGCACTCTGCTTAAAAGACTTAAAAATTAAACCTTTTAAAGGAAACAAAACTGAAGGGCTATATTAAAATATAGAAAGATAAACATTTGTTTCTGTTGTGCAGGTGGACGAATAGAATTTTGCAGTAAAAGTGTGGCATCTGGTGGTTCAGAGAAGAAATAGCAATCTATTCCAGATAAACAAGATGGTCACTGCTTCAAGGACTGTATCCATTTAGAATAAATGATCATTCCTCAAGACTCTTATTTCACTCTCGTAATCTCACCCAATTTTTTTTACCATGTTTTTGTTTTCGAGTTCTAGAATACCTTTACTCCTCTCAAAAACAGAGTTTGAAAAACTTGCATGTATATCCACTATAAGACTATGTTGCCAATTTCTTAAAAGTTATGGTAATGATTCACCTACACCCTGAATTGGAGCTGGGGGATATATAGAGCTCTGACATAGTCCCACTTGTCACCATCATTGCTTCAAAAAATAGAAGGGAAGTTGAGGGAGAAGACAAAACAATGCTGTTACTAATTACAGGCAGGAGTTAAGCATTTGGGTGGAAGGAGCATCCCGTTCAGTATCAATACAGGACTCATAATTTGCTCACTAATGTGTTTTATCACAGAAAATTTCACAAACAATTCCCTTTTTCCCACTCTTGCAGCTTTGGAGGGCCCTAACCCCACAGAGGTAGTGGGGGTCCACTATGTGGAGAGAGATATTGAGAGAAAGGTACCATGAGAGAAAGGAACTGAGAGAGACCCCCACTTCACAGACAGTCACGATGTATGTGTGTTACTCTGAAAGGCAGGTGGACACCATGAAGATGAGTGACATCTATCAGGTTCTGCACGCCATACATGCTATTGACCTCTTCCACAATGGCTCCTAAAATTCAGTGTTTAAGTGAGGAGGGAACAAGAGTGGAAATCAAGCACCAGTAACAAGAATTCTCTCCCCTCTCTCCACCCACCTGTAAGCAATAGTTGCAGGAGTTAATGTTGACTCAAGAGGGCTACTATATTATTTATATAGCAATAGTGTTTAGCTGCCATCAACCAAAGATCAGGTCCCCAATTGTGATGGGGACTGTACATACATATATGTACACACACACACAGAAGCCTAGGCCCCCCGTCCTTTTTTTTTTTTTTTTTTTTTTTTAAGAGCTGGAGATGTCTTCCCCCCGACCCCCTACGTATTTCCTCAACACACCACTCACATATTTGTGATTGTATGCTGAGCAAGGCTCTCTCACTAAAATCACAAACAACAAAAACAGCATAATCTACCAAACAAACAGTACAAAATAAACAATGACACCCTTGACTGAAACACCAACATCTTAATACTTAAACAACAAGAGTTACTAAAAGGGAACAATTTTAAATAAGAAATGCAACTTCAAAAGGCACAGCACGTACAACAAAAGTTGCTATTTAATTTTTTAAAAAATCTATTCCTTGGTAAATGCAAATAAAATATTCAGTAGTTTGCTAAATTACTTTACATAATAGTCACAAAAGTTGGTATTGCAATGTTTCAGATAGTTGTGACATATCCTAAGCCTCTGTACATTATGGAGGTCAGCTGTCCAGGAGTGAATTCAGACTGTTTGATGGGGCTGCTACTTAGCTGTAGTTACCATTATTCATGTAGGAACTAAACTGTAAATCAGTTAATTTTGGATGAAGTAACTTTTGCAGAGATGTGTCTAATATTCTGGCATATTAAAACATCATGGACTTCAAATGGTTTATTTTGATATTAAAAATAAGATTTCTTAAATCTTTTGCTTTGTTGAAACATCTTATTTTCCTGCTCTCTTTCTCAGCTAATAATTTTCTAATTTTTTTTTAAATTTTATTCTAATGTTATTCTAATTCAGTTTTATCATGTATGGTGATTTGGGGCTATAAGTACTGAAAGCTCAAACTGATGGATGGAAAAGATCTAATTGTACTAATCAAACCTACTAAAGTTTCATAATTTCCTCCATAACATGGAATAATATTGTCTAGTTGAAGGCAAGAATTCAGAGTTAATAGTAAGGAAATATCAAAGTAGCCATTTTCACACTGCCCCCATGAGTGGAATGCTGTCCCCGTGAAGCACCACTTTCTAGGGTTGCCAACTTCCTATTTGCAGAAAACCAAATACCAGTGCTTCACCCCTGCTCCAAGGCCTCACACCGCACTACCTCTTCCGCAAGGCCCCACCTCCACTCGCTCCATCCCCCCTCCCTCAGTTGTTCACTCTCCCCCACCCTCACTCACTTGTTCATTTTCATTGGGCTGGGGCAGGGGGCTGTGGTGTGAGAGGGCTCCAGCTGGGAGTGTGGGCTCTGAGGTGGGGCTGGGGATGAGGGATTTGGGATGCAGGAGGAGGCTGGGGCCAAGGGGTTCATAGTGTGGGAGGAGGTATAGTCTCTGGGCAGAATGCGGGCTCTGGGGTGAGACCAGAAACGAGAGGTTCAGGGTGTGGGAGGGTTCTCCAGGCTGGGGCAGAGGGTTGGGGTGTAGGACAGGGTACAGACTCTGGGCTACAAGCACAGGCTCCGGGCACAGGCTCCGGGGTGGGGCCAAAAATGAGGAGCTCAGGGTGTTGGAGGGGGCTCTGGGCTGGAATTGAGGAGTTCGGAGCTTGGGAAGGAGCTCCAGGCTGGGGCAGGGATGTAGTAGGGAGTGAGAGTTCTGGCTAGGGGTGCAGTCTCTGCTATGGGGCTGGGGATGAGGAGTTCGTGTGCAGGAGGGGTCGCTGGGGTAGGGGCTTGGTATGCAATGGGATGTGGGCTCCAGGAGGGAGTTTGGGTGCAGGAGGGGACTCAGGACTGTGGAAGGGGGTTGAGGTATGGGAGGGGGTTTGGGGCACAGGCTCTGGGCAGCCAAGTTGGGGCAGGGGCTTGGGACACAGAAGAGGGTTGGGTGCAGGCTCTGGGCAGTGCAGCACTTACCTCAGGCGGCTCCCAGAAGCAGCTGGCATGTTCCTCTGTCTCCTAGGTGCAGGCAAGTGGCTCCATGCACTGTCCCTGCCTGCGGGCGCCACCTCTGCAGTTTCTGTTGGCCATTGTTACCATCAATGGGAGCCGGTGCTCAGGGCGGAGGCAGTGCACAGACCCTCCCTGGCCACCCCTGTGCCTAGAAGCCAGAGGGACAAGTTGGCTGCTGCAAGCAGCCACCTGGACTTTTAACGGCACAGTCAGCGGTACTGACTGGAACCACCAGCGTCCCTTTTCTCTTTACTCAAATCTCTCCTTAAGGCCCATTTCTTCTGGGAAGCCCAGAAGCCAGGAATACAGGTCTGCCTATGTGGACCCAGTTGCATGATTGGGGCCTAAACTCCCTGGCATGGGACCATATTTTTAAATTTGCACAATGAGAGAGACCATTTGGATGCTGTAGAATAAACGAGAATTTAAAAGGAAAGTCAGTAAAATATATTTTGGTTTGGTGTTATATGAATGCATATTTCCCTGTCACTTCTTTCTCATAATCCTATGTCTAGATGTGTGATCTGTTAAGAGCATGAGGCCCGTATCCATGCTGAAAGAGCGCTTATGCATTGCCATACCTAACCTCGCTGCCCAGTGGATCCACAAACCATGAGTTAGGCATGTAGGCTATCTATATACTGAAGAGAGAGGGGGGCCTGAGAATGGGATCCAAAAAAGCCAGCACACTAGGAAGGGAGCCATCTCTGGCCAAGCCACTTTGAAGAATTCCACCCCTTCCAAGGTATCAACATCCCAACACAGAGTCTTCTCTGGTCTGGTCTGAAGCTGAGCTCACCAAAACACCTGTCTTATCGCCTCAGCTCCTCCTAGGCTCCTTTGGGGCATTTCCTGCTCTTGCCTAAGCTTCTAGGCCTTTCTACTATAGTCTTCCACTGGCTTCTGTTCTCCCTCAGCCAGCCCATCACTGCTAGGCTTTCCTCCTCAGTCCCTAGGTTCTAGTTCAGCCCACAAGCCTTTGGCTCTTCTTGGGCTCAGTCCTTACACACCTCACCATCATCCTCTTAACCCGGGCACCCCCATTCTCCTCCCCAGCCAGCACTCAACTAGTGAGTTTTACTCCTTTGAAGTCCTACACTCTGCTGTACAGGTGTAGTGGGGCAGGGCTCACTGAACTTGGCTAACTGGCCCCAGGTCTCTTGGCCCTTCAAGGGGAAGGCCATCATATTACATCTCCACCCCTTTTATAGCAGCCCTCTCCCTACAATGGTTCAATATCTCCTGTAAGTTCCTCTCGCTGCAATGAGTTTCTTTGTAACTTCTCTGTTTCTGTCTCCCTGATAACATGACCATTTCTTGGGGCTGGAAGGTACTGCTTCTCAGGTCCCAGAAGAAGTACTGCTGGCCACCCATTCCTCCTTATTTCCTTCCCCATTGTGCGGCACTAAGAGGCACAGTGGGGGTTAGATAGCAGTGAAGAAGAAGGAGAAAGTCTTGTCTACATGTGAGGAAGCCCTAAGAGTAGCCTCCGCTAGTGGGAAGGCAGAATTAAGGGGGATACCTTTGCTGACTGCTTGCAGACTTCCTTGTGATTGACACTGACATTTCAGCTAGCAGGAACAGGAGAGTGTCATCAAGAGCAAATACATATGACTGTCACTCCACATGAATAGATTTCTGGAGGGCAGGGATATCTGCCTGGCAGGGTTTCAGCATGGTTCCTTCTACCCACACCCCACCACTTTATTATTATTTGTATGCTGTCACACCTAGGCATCTCAGTCACAGACCAGAACACTATTATGCTATGCACTGTACAAACACACAACAAAAGGATGGTTCATGCCCCAAAGAGCCAGTAGCTATTTCTCAGTAGCCATACTTTCATGCTCTCCTTATCTAAAACCACTTTATGCAACACTATATTAGAAACAATGTTTCCTGACTGTCCAGTCAATAACAGATTACTTTAAATTTACAGAAACATTGCACTGTTAACAGGATTCTTTACTCCCTTTAAATCAAGTTCTCCAGTTAAAGTAAGAACTCTCCAAACAGACAATACCACACCACTAGGAGATTTAACTGGTTTAACTCAGCTCCTATTTTTTCTATTCACAGACCCTTTTTTGCATCTGACTACCCCCAAGGAAAAAAATTCCTCTAGCTTCAATATGAAACTAAGTATTGGCTAGAGAAAGCCCACAGACAAGCTTACACAACTGGAGGCAGAGCCCAAACAGCTAACAAAGTTTAGTACTCCAACCCAATTAGACTAAAGTTTAGTACTCCAACCCAATTAGGCATAACAAGATCCACTAAATACAGTAACTGGACCCAGCTGCTTTCTTATTTCTGTTAGATGGCTGCTTTACCTCAATATCCTGTGAAGCCTACTTAATGTAAACTTCATTGAGTAAGATAACATACAGACACCCAGTAAAGAAAGGAAATGGTTAAACATCCATTTAATGGAACTTTATTGTTTGCAGATGCCTGCAGACCTCCTTGTGAGTGTTAAACCAATTTTAAAAATAAGTTTAGAGAACTAAATAAAAACACCTAAATAAAAACATATAATACCAACTATGATGCAGTGAATGTCACACCAGGTAAATAACACATCTTGTGAAATGAATATATATGCTTTACAATCAACTTATAGCAGTGCTACACACAGTCAGATCTCTGGTAAAATATTAAGCCTATTAAATAACAACCTTTTTGTCCATTAAGCACTTTATACCAAATAGTCTGGGCAGCACTAACAGCAGCATATTGCTGGATAAGCACTAACATGCAGGTGCCAGTAGCAGAGAAATACTTCCATTGCAGGAGAAGGTTTTATGAGTCAGGCTGGCTTACTGCATGGGGTGTTTTTCTGCTACTTCTTTTTTTGCAGGAGAAACATGCTCATTGCTACTAGTTTGGGTTTGCTATGGGTTTTGTGCTACGCACAATCATTGTGACAACCAAGTCATACCTCTCAGTGCATAAACTGGGCATATCTGGCAATGGTAATGCTGCCAACTCTCAGTATTTGGTTTTGTTTTGTTTTTCTTAAAAGCCCAATTCCTGGAATAATACCACCTCAGCCATCATTTGGAGATGGAGGGAATCTATCCTTGCAAACCCAAAAGGCTCAGAAAACAAATTTTAATCCCCACCCCCCCACACCTTATTTTTTTAAAATCCCATGATTTTTTCAGAACTTTTGGAGGCTCTGACTCATTTTTGAATGCTTCAAGATGGCAGTACCATAACATACTCCTGTATGCTCTGGCAAGCTACATTATGGGCATACTTATCACCTCAATTCTATTTGCAGGGTTGGATTTATATTTTTCAGTATATTTTGTCATTAAAACATACTCATAAGGAACAAATGTTTGAAACATTCATGGGGTGGGGGAAAGGTTCTGAATGCAATATTAGAAGGACATGTCTCAAAAATCTCCATGTCCTCCCACAATCTTTCAACAATTCTCCCTTTGGGATCTGACTCACGGTAAGCAGAAGGATCTGGGCTCACTTCCTCACACTTTCTGTAGAGAAGGCAGATTGAATTGTCTTCCAGCTAGTTTGCCCTTTCTCTACTCAGTGTAGCTGTTCTCTGTTGGAGGTGTGGCCTACAGAGGAAGCCTGCAGGCAACAAGAGTTCCAGATCCTGGAGAAGAGAAGTTTCTAGGAGAAGATGGGAAGCTACTTTGGAAGGAGCAACCATAGAGCTCAGATTCTGGGCTACCACCTCAAGCAATTTTATCCTGAGTCTTGGCATATTTAATGTTTTTCTGGAAGCCCCAGTCCCTAGAATGAACTCTTTGGTTTCATTGCAGAAAAAAAAAAAAAAAAGTTCCTGGATCTTATGGTTGTGGAGAAAAGCTTAAAAACAAGAACTTTAAAGGCTCAAATCCCAGAAGAATCTAAAATGTATTATTTTAAAGCCAATCTCATGGGGGGCTGGCTCTTGATTTTTGTGACTCCTTGGGATCAGCAATACTGAGACCTGAAAGTTGCTTTTATTTTCTACTGCCTATTATCACTTGAGGCCTTGGGTGTTTCAAAGCATATGTTGGGAAACCCTGCTTTTATCTACAGTGCAACAATGAAACACAATAGCACAATACTCCCTGACCAGTGGCTGAACTGCAAAGGAGGGTGCATTGACTAGACTCCATGCTTATATGTTACATAACAACATCCTGCCTTTCAATGAAAAGTTAATTTTTTGACTACAAAACAAAACCTAAATTTACAACAAGAAGTCAACAAACTTGTTTTTGTTGTTGTTGTTTTGTCTTTTTACCATCTGTAGAGCTGGTAGAAATTTTTGACTGTAGAAAATGTCAGTTTCTTTTTTTAAATCAACTGTAAAATAATTTTTAAGAATTCCTGCAAAACTTTTTGTTGCTTTTTCATTCAACTCTAACATAAACAGTGGTAGTTATGTTCCCAGAAAGAATAGCAAATAACACTTGGTAGGAAGTTGATATATTATTCTTATGATTCAGCAGATCATTCTGACTGCATATTATCTGATATTTAGATAAAGAGAAAAAGTAAAATGAATATTGTATTCATTTATGCATGTACATATTAAAACATCAAACAAATATCCAGCACAACACTAGATATCTGTGTGACAATCTGAAGCTCTTTACTTACCTTTTCTCCTTGTCTACCTCTGTAGGCAAAGGTAGCGTTTAGCCCTGAAACTATTTGTTTATATCACAAACTACTTAGTGTCTTAGTGCTAATAGTATTTTTAAACTTGGTTGTCCTGACACCATTTAGTTCTTCTATGCAGAAAGGTTTTAGTTTTCATTTTCAGAAACCTATTACATGTTAAATATTTTAAAAGGCTCCTTCCAGGCCACTTAGCCCTAACCATAGTTCTCATATTATGTTTCAGTTGGATTTAGAGCTGGTCAAAAGCAAGGGGGAAATTTCATGAATATTTTTCTTTTACATTTCTCATTGAATTATAATTAAAATGATCAATGAAACTTTGAAATTCAGAAATCTCAACCAACTCTAATAACCAAAAAAAAATGAAAAAAAATCTTATTCATGAGATAATGAACAAACTATTTCATTGGCATAAGAGAATACATTGTTTTTTTTTATAGTTTTAAAAAGTGATTTTAGTGGTTGTGGAAGGGGTCAGATTGAGAGTACTGGAGATTTAAGTTGTCTATATGCAGAAGAGGCTAAAGTACCCATAGCACCCAGCCAGTGCATTTCTAACCCATCCTGCAGGAATTATCTGACCATGGTCATTCCAATTTTTACCTCCCAGCTGAAACTGCAAACAAGAGTTTTAACTGTGATGTTAATAACTTTCTGCTGGGAAGAAGACTGAGACCACCAATTTATTTCACATAGACTACCATGCAGAAGGTAAGTAGCAAGTGCTTCTAGTTACTACCAATTTTTGGCCCTGTAACTACCAACTTGGGCCACATTCAGACTGTTGCCCTATCTCCTCAGCCATCCATGTCTGTCTTTTTTATGGTTTATCACTGCATTGTGCAATTTATTATAGTGTGCAATCACAAGTTTCTTTATTAAGAAAAGAACCCTATCTATCCTTCTCTGGATAAATGTATACAGATAACCGAACATATTATTATTATGGCTCACTACAGCATATTACCTTTACATCATAAAGTATTTATTATAACCAAGGCTAGTACGCTGTATGTTTTAGGGTTGCCTGATACTTTCCATTATAAGACCCTGTTTTCAGTTGCTTCTTATTTTGCCAAATTTTAACTGTTCTGGTTGAAAATGTATATATAAGATGTCTCCCTCAGGAGGAATGTTTTAGGCAGTGTCAGTCAATGGTTTGGCTATTTCTAAGAATGCGTTAGGAAAAATTACATTTTTTAATGTTAAAAAATGCTTGAGACCTTTTCCTTGAACAGTTCTAGCATGCCCATCCTTTGGAGCCAGCACCTGAAATTTGCCAGGGTGTGGCTGTTATGTCAGGGATGTGCCTTTTGTTGAAATCTGCCCAAATTTGGCCAATTTATAAAAAAAATCACAGTTCACGTATTCTAAGTAGAGAATTCTTTGATTTTAGCAGCTAAACTATGCAAAGATTCCATCCTCACTGAGCATGCATAAGCCTCTCACAGCTCCTAGTGCTAACCAGATTGTGCATCTACCATTACTACAGAACAACTGAACATGTTCCATCTCCTCACAGCGCCTACCTGTAATGAGAACTGCGCATATGTCATCCTCACACAGCAACTAAGCATAATCCTTTCAGCCCAAGGCTACATGGTAGAAGCTGTTCTTTCCCTATAATGGCTGCTGCAGGCTAGGGTGAAGTTAGACACTGGAAATGAGAGCCAAGACTGTGTCTGCCTGTGCACTCAGAGTGTCCTAGTGTAAATGAATGACTATGAATGGCTATTGTGAATGATGATGAATAGTCATTAGGCCAGGAAAGGAGAGTGATGACAATTCTATAGCCTGGTGGTTAGAGCAGTTTCATAGGCTATGGGAAACATAGGGCTGGAGCACCCACGGAAAAAAAATAGTGGGTGCGCACCATCCACTGGCAGCCAGCTTCCCTCTCCCCCCCAGCACCTCCCACCCACTGGCGGCCCTGCTGATCAACTCTTCCCCTTCCTGCCCAGCACCCTGCCACGATCAGCTGTTGCTTGGCATGCAGGAAGCACTGGGAGGAATGGGGAAGAGTGGGGAGGGGGTGTGTTAGGGGGAGGGAAGAGGTGGGGGAAGGGAGTTTGGGAGAAGGGGGTTAAGCACCTCTGGACCCAGAGGAAGCTGGCATCTATGATGGGAAACACAAGTTCCAGTCCCTACTTCAATGACAATTTACCGTTTATACTCGTCATAAGCTGAATTTTTTTAGTAAAAAAGGGAAGCACCAGGGAAGGGGGTTGGCTTATGAATGGGACTAGTGAGGGAGAGGTGGGATACAGCCCTTCCCACCAACAGAGGGATCAAGGAGAGGCAGCACAGCCAGCAGAGCCAGAAGGGAAGAGACGGGGCCAGTCTCTCTCCACTTGCCGGAGCAGCTCCTGCCAGGTTAGAGATATCCTCCCCTGGCCCTCCCCAGATAAGATGGGAAGGGATGGGATGGGGAGAGTGTAGGGGTCCCGGCAGGGCTGGCGCTACCATTTAGGCAGCCTAGGCAATCACCTAGGGTGCCAGTATTATTGAGGGGGCGGCATTTTGCTGGGGGGGTGGCAGGTGGCTCCGGTTGACCTGCCGCAGGCATGCCTGCGGAGGGTCCATTGGTCCGCGGCTCCTCTTTCCCAAATCTGGACCTTAGCGTCCAGAAATCTGGGTGCCTGCATGAACCCCTCTAAGCTTAAATACCAGCTCAGATTTGATCTCGCTGCCACCAGCCAAAAATTCCAGGGTTTTGGCTCCCTCTGGTCTCCCCAAACCCTTCCCTGGGGAACCCCAAGACTCAGAAGCCCTGAGTCTTACCACAAAGGGAAATAACCCACTTCCCTTCCCCCTCTCTCTCCCACCCAGACTTTCCTCTCTGGGCTAACCTGAGAGTACTGATGCAATCTCTTTACATCACAATACCAAGAAGCATGTCTCCTTTATTCCACAAAGAGACAAACCCCAAATACAAGGAAACAGAAATGATTCTCTCTCTCTTCCCCCTCCCACCAATTCCCTGGTGCTGCAGAGCTTTACCCTCCGTAGATCTAACACAAAGAGAATTCCCCTTCCCTTTGTTCCTTAGCCTACCCAGAGAGAAAAACTCAAACAAGTCTTAAAAAGAAAGCTTTATATAAAAAAGAAAGAAAAAAATCACATGAACATATGATCTCTGCATCAAGTTGACAATACACAGGGCTATTACTTAAAAGAAAAATATGAATAAACAGCCTTATTCACAAAGAGATACAATTTAAACATTCCAGCAAACTACACACATGTAAATACAAAAAAAAAATAATAACAGCCTATTGTTTTTTCTACCTTTGTACTTACAACTTTGAAACTGAAGATTAGAAGCTTGAAGATAGAAAGAAAGAAAAAATCCCCCCTCATAGCTGAAAGCCAAACAAAGACAAAGACCCAAACATTCCCTTCCCTGAGCTTTTTAAAATCAGGTTTCCTGATTGGTCCTCTGGTCAGGTGTTTGGTTCTCTTTGTTAACCCTTTACAGGTGAAAGAAACATTAACCCTTAGCTATCTATTTATGACAAGGTCAGAGGTCTCCTGACTCCCAGCTTCTCCCTCCCAAAAAATTCCCCATCAGTTGCTGTCCCGGACCGTCAGGGTAAGCAGCCGGCGCATTGGAACACTTTGTTTACTTAGGTTTACCTCCGTGCCTGCGGATGCTGAAGGTAAACAAACCATCTCGGCCCACCAGCAGCTTATCCTGATGGCTCAGGAGCCAAAGTGTGCTGACCCCTGAATTATAGGGTCAGCTTATGAACGGGTTATAAAAAAATGTCCATTTTTACTTATCCGTCTTGCGGGGGGGGGAGGGGTCAGCTTATAAATGAACCATCTTATGATCAAGTTTATATAATTATTTATACAAAGTGGAACAGCCACAACAGGAAAGACTGAGAAGGACCCACACCAGGCCATCCCATAGCCGAGTGGCTAAGATACTCTCCTGCAGTGTGGGAAACCTAAGTGCAAATCCTTTCTCCACATCAGGAAAAGGGGGGAATTGAGCCCTGGTCTCCCACATACCAGGTGAGCCATAAGTACATGCCAGTCCTCCTCCTCTTATGCTTTTTGTTAAAAAGCTCAAAATTGAAGTGAAAAAATTCAAGTTGAGTCAAACAAACCATTCATTAAACCCAACTCAAAATGATTTCTGACTTTCTGATTTGCTGAAAATTTTGAAAAATTCATCTTCGGTTTGACCAGAAACTAGACTTTTTATATATTTTTTGGAATTGCTAGTTCATCCAAAACCCCATTATATATACAACTTTTTTCAAATATTTATTCAGGTATGTATCTGCCTATAATTTTAAATCTACACATGTACCCTGTTAATCATGTGGAATCTCAAAGGAAATTCTAGAGGGGTCAAAGTTGATGTCAACTTAAGAGATAGGGTTGCCAACTTTCTACTTGCACAAAACCGAACATTCTTGCCCTGCCTCTCCCCCGAGGCCCTGCCCTTGCCCCGCCCTTTCTCCGAGGCCCTGCCCTTGCCCTGCCCCTTCTCCAAGGCCCTGACCCCTCTCACTCCATCCCCCCCTCTCTGTCAGTCACTCTCCCCACCCTCACTCGTTCATTTTCACTGGGCTGGCTCAGAGGGCTGGGGTGAGGGCTCTGGGGTGGGGCCAGAAATGAGAAGTTCAGAGTGCGGGAGGGGGTTCCAGGCTGAGGCAGTGGGTTGGGATATGAGAAGAGGTGAGGTTCTGGCTGGGGATGCAGGCTCTTGGGGTGTGGCCAGGGACAAGGGGCTTGGAGTGCAGGAGGGGGCTTTGGGCTAGGAGGGTGGAGCCGAGGGATTCAGAGTATGGGAGGGGGCTCCGGGCTGAGGCAGGGGGTTGGGGTGTGACAGGAGATATGGGCTCTGGGCTAGGGGTGTGGGTTCTGGGTTAGGGCCAGAAATGAGGGGTTCAGGGTGCAGGAAGGGGGCTCCAGGCTGAGGCAAGGGGTTGGGGGCCTGAGGGATCTGGCTGGGGGTGTAGACTCTGGGATGGGGCTGGGGATGAGGGGTTTGGAGTGTAGGAGGGTGCTTTAGACTGGGACTGAGGGGTTCAGAGGGCTGGAGGGAGATCAGGGCTGGAGCAGGAGGTTGGGGCATGGGGGGGTGTGGGCTCCGAGGTGGGGCTGAGGATGAGGGGTTTGGGGTGCAGGAGGGTGCTCCAGGCTGGGATTGAGGGGTTCAGAGGGAAGGAGGGGGATCGGGTTGGGAAACAGGGAGGGCTCAGGGGTGCAGGCTCTGGGCAGCACTTACCTCAAGCAGTCCTGGAAGCACCAGCATGTCCCATCTCTGGCTCCTATGCAGAGAAGCAGTCAGGCAGCTCTGCATGCTGCCCCATCTTCAGGCGCCACCCCCACAGCTCCTATTGGCTGCAGTTCCCAGCCAACGGGAGCTGCAGGGGCAGTACTTGGGGCGGAGTCAGCATGTGGCACCCCCGGGCTGCCCCTATGTGTAGGAGCCGGGGGGAGGACATGCCAGCTACTTGCCAGGAGCCACAAAGCATGGAGGCTAGCAGGAAGCCTGCCATCCCCATTGCATGGCCCCACCAACCAGACAGTCAATGGCCCGGTCAGCACGCCAGGATCCCTTTTCGACTGGGTGTTCCGGTTGAGCAAGAAAATGGCTTCATATTATGTTGGGGAACTCACCAATTCTCCTTCCTGCAGAATTTAGGTTTTCCTGGGACAGTGTATTTCTCCTCTCCGAGTACTAATCAGAATCATACCTGTTTAACTTATAAGATATGATAACATCACAGCATGAAATGATACAGAAGTAATAAGTGTTTACAAAATTACATTAAAAGCTGATACATTTAGTAATGAATATGTCTTTTTTAATTCTGCCACTTAAAAACTGTTCTTAAACATTTAATCAAACCTTTATACAATATTCACAAGTAAGTGCTGAGCCAGAGAGAAAGCTTATTGATCAAAGGTGATATATCCAGAAGCAATATACTGTTTACAGTAAGTTGTCACTCAATTGAATAATGATTTAGCCATTTACAAGGAAAATCCGTATAAGCAGAGGTCTGATACTTTGATACTCAGTCTTCATGATGGAACCACCTTGCCAAGATTAAGTTCCATAAAGCACTTCACACAAATTTTATTGAAACTACTGTAGAGTACTTTATGTGAAGGATACAGAAGCACATAAAGTATTGTGCAGTAAATTTTGTAATGAAGGGCCACAAATGGTTTGTTTAAAGATCCCTATGAGGATGTCAAGTCTCAAAGAAGGTATCACTAGCCTGATGTATCTTTTCCAATAGTTTGTAGCCTACCAAAATGTTGTCAAGATGTTACTACAGGCAAATGACTTAATGGTTAGCATAAGCACCCCATCTCAGATGAAGAGGCAATCACAGCTTCTGTCTATCAAATGGTTTGTCACCCAGTTGTAAACTGACCATGAATTCTATCAGTTAGCAGCCTGAGCCCTCTCTGACACGGGTTCTCAACCTTTCCAGACTACTGTACCCCTTTCAAGAGTCTTATTTGTCTTGTGTACCCCCACATTACACTTCACTTAAAAAATCAGACATAAAAATACAAAAGTGTCACAGCACACTACTACTGAAAAAATGCTTACTTTCTCATTTTTACCATATAATTATAAAATAAATCAATTGGAATATACTTACATTTCAGTGCATAGTTTACAGAGCAATATAAACAAATAATTGTCTATGAAATTTAAGTTTGTACTGACACTAGTGCTTTTTATGTAGCCTGTTGTAAAACTAGGCAAATAGCTAAATGAGTTAATGTACTCCCTGGAAGAGCTCTGTGTACCCCCAGGGGTGCATGTACCCCCCTGGTTGAGAACCACTGCTTTATAAGTCCAATCCTGTGATGTGCTAAATAGAGGAGAGCAAATAATTTGCTGTGAATATTTTATCCAATGAGGTTAGATTCTTTTTCTGCTAGTGGAATATCATTGAGCAGATCATGATTTCCTCTAGTGTAGTCATTATTCAGAACTATTTAACAATTTGGATATAATTTTTGTAATTATGTGGATTGTGTGAAAGCAGTTATCTGCGAAGATTTGCTATTGGAGGTGTGTTGGTTAGTTGAGATCATTCAGATAAGTTACATGCTGTTGATTATGTTCCTTGACTTCCAGCGCAATTACTCATTCAAAGAAACTGAATATTAGATCTGCATGCACAATTGCACATATGACTTTGAAATTCACTTTCACCAAACATTCATGGTAGTAAAAATGTGTTTACAAATGTTCTTGGCGAGCAAACATTAAAGGAGCGTAAATATCTTTCTTAGCTATTTATCAGCATTTATACAGTGCTTGTCGCTGTAGTGTCTCAATCTGTACAAGGATTAAAAAGCGTGGGAAGATCTGACTGCATGAAGCTTGGTCAAAGCAAATTCATTTTAAAACTCAAGTGAACATTTGCGGAATATTTTCTGCAGTGCAGTATTAGTGCAATTCTAACGTTGAGCACCTTGTGCAAGGTGCCAATAACTTCAGTGATGATGGAAGTTGCTCAGTACTTTTTGGGATTGAGCATTATATGCTGAAAACCATGTTCAACAATGTTTAAGTTCTTGTAGGGCACATTCTTTAGTGCATTAGTGAATGTAGTCTTCATGGAGGGTGCTTAATTTACTTCATTAGTGATGAACGGTTATAGAATGAGCAGTGACAGTGCAAAGCTTCCCAGACCGTCCTTCCAATATGCCTCAATCCTGACTTGGGAGAACAGTTTCCAGGATGGCAAGATACTACTTCAGTTTCTGGAGTCTCCTTATTCTTTCTGTGGGGGATACTAGCTTATGATGATAGGTTTTGTCACATGGATTCCTGTCTCTCAGTAACGGAACCAAAACCGCCAACTTATTTCACATGGGTCATAAAAAAGCCACAAGATGGTAGAAACCCCCAGCCACTGCTGACCTTTGCCAGATTTGAATGGATGGTCTATACCAGATTTTAATACTAGTTCTTTGAGCTCTCCCATGCCCTAAGTAAATGGGACCAAGGAGGGTGCAGCTCCCATTGAATTTAAGGATATTAGGAAAAGGTGTGTGTACTACATGTATACAGTTTATGAAAAATACAGATACTTACAGCAGTTTTTAAAAATCTGTCTGTGTTGCTATCATTTACAGTAGAATTCCTGGAATGTTTGTATGTATGTATGCACGCACACACACATGCATGCAAATTGTACTTTTAACTGTTAAGCTGTCAAAAGCATTTGTAAAGAGATCATGTACAGCTTCTCCACAACAGTTTGACACTGAAAATCACCTCAGAGCTGATTGGACTCTTCATCAATCACCCTGATCATGGTTGCTGTATGGACAGAGGATTTAAGAGAGCTGATCTGGTCTGTCACTCTAGGGCAATGGATAAACATGCTGCTTTTGTTTTTTTAAAAAAAAACCTTCCTCTGGCCTACCTGGCATCAATCAACAGGAGTGACAAAACCACTGACACAACCACCAGAGGCAGAAGAGTGCTTTTTTTTTCACTGCTAAACTTTTGTAGTGTGATAGAGAAAAGATATGTCTATAAAACCCAAGGAACAGAACGTGAAGTGGTGTGAGAATCAGCAAACATAGGAACTCAGAGTGGAAGCTGTTCTGGATAAGTGAAATAAAAATACAGGGTATGTCCACACTATGGGATTATTCCGATTTTATAGAAACCGGTTTTTTAAAACAGATTGTATAAAGTTGAGTGTACGCAGCCACACTACGCCCATTAATTCAGTGGTGTGCGTCCATGTACAGAGGCTAGCGTTGATTTCTGGAGCATTGCACTGTGGGTAGCTATCCCGTAGCTATCCCATAGTTCCCGCAGTCTCCCCCACCCACTGGAATTCTGGGCTGAGATCCCAATGCATGATGGGGCCAAAACAGTGTTGCAGGTGATTCTGGGTAAATGTCATCACTCAATCCTTCCTCCATGAAAGCAACGGCAGACAATCATTTCGCACCCTTTTTCCCTGGATTGTCCTGGCCAACGCCATAGCATGACAACCATGGAGCCTGTTTTGCCTTTTGTCACTGTCATCATATGTGTACTGGATGCTGCTGACAGACGCAGTACTACAGTGCTACACAGCAGCATTCATTTGCCTTTGCAAGGTAGCAGAGACGTTTACCATCCCTATTGCACCGTCTGCCATTGTACATGGCCGAGTGAAGATGATGTGGTGTATCAGTCAAATTTGCGCACCGTTTGCATTTGGAAATGGAATGACCGGTTATCAATCCTTTTGTACCATCTGTCTTCGCTGTCATGGGCCTCCTGGTGGCCTTTGTTGAGTTGCCAGGGGTCGCAGATAAAAAATAGAACGACTCCCTGGGTCATCACCGCTCTTTATGTTTGTCTAAAATAGAGTCAGTCCTGCCTCAAAATAATGGGCAAGTGTACTAGAGACAGTAGTGCACAGACGGCGCACATCACGATCATTATGGGACTGTAACGACTCAGACATTGCGCGCCTGTGTCCTGGCATCAATTCAAGCCCCAGAAGATCCCGCAGAAACATGTTGAGTCTGCATTGCCATTCTATCGCCAGGTCGTGATCCCCTGCAACCAGATCCCACCCATCAGATGCTTTCCCCTCCTGCCGGCGCCCCATATACGCCTCTCCGCTAGCCCAACGCCTCTGGGCTAATACCCGGGCAGTGTCCCCATTCTGCGTTGAATGAAGTAATAAAGAATGCAGATCACATGTGAAGTTTTCAGATAGTGCGGGTACGCGCTTAACAGATATTTTATTGCGATTGAAATAAGAAACACTGATTTAAGTGAGATAAGTGAGGGAAAGGCACCTCAGCCAGCTTGCTAATGATAGTCCTGGGATGTACAGATTTCTTAGACATGAAAAGGGGGAGGGCTCATGAGCTCAGTCTTCCAGCTGCTATGATGAGGACAGTGTTTTATTTCTATTTTTACCAGCTTCTGGGGTACCATCTTGGTATCTAACCTATACCCGAAAGGTCTCGGCAGCAACTAGGATCTGACGAAACTACTGGAGGAGACGAAATACGCACCCGGGGTCGCAACGAAACAAATAGAGTAGCATCTCCTGTCACGGAGAATTGTGTATTAAGCATCTGCGACTAAGCGGCCGCGCCACCTGACGCAACACACCCACGCACAACTCCAAACGCGAGGCGACTAACACACGAGGAGATACTGCCGGGCTCAGAGACACAGGCTGGACGAGACTCCGGACGACTTTAGCAAACAAGCACAAGACACTGATGATCCGGCGAGGCCCAAAAGTGAAAAGTATAACGGAGCGACGAATACCAGACTACACTCTACCATTTGCACGTCTGCCCAATCTTAGTTTAGCGTCGAGGCAGAAGAGCGCACGGTAACAAGTTGCGGGAGTGGCGTAGAGTACGAATCAGTCGGCCCCTGCAAGCGAACCCGTGCGTACCAGCACGAGACTAAAATCCTCGTCAGATCAGAGGGAACATAAGATCAGGCGATGACCATATTGAAAAATTAACCGGAGAAGCCAACTAAATTTAATTCTCTCTTTATAGTTTCATTCCGCCACTCCGGCATCCAGTTCTCACGGATTTAAGAGGGAGCCCTTCAGGAAACGGAGCGACGATCGCCGCACATTCCCGGGGTAGAGAACACACGATGAACACAGAGCACTCTCTTCATTAAAACCTCGCATGAGAGCGAGTTGAACGCACGACGACCTGTCTGGAGCGGCTTGAGGACCGCGCTCGTCGATCAGAAAGGCAGTCCGGAGACGGTAGCAACGGCTGACCTAAACAGCGATAGGCAGGAAGGCGATACGGGCAAGATGGGTGAACTGACAACGTCATCAGCCAAGTTTACAGAAGCAATCCAAGACGGATGAGGAACAGGCTTACAGGAGGAAGTGGATAGCTGGAACCAGTCGTGGGTATTCTGCGGCATATGAGCTAGCAGTCGGCCAGCGTTCAACCCGAGGCTTTTTCATTTTATCTTCTTTCGAGGGGTGGGGCAAGAGAAGGTGATCAAGAATTGCAACAGACACCTAAGAATATACCGCGCTGAAGGACACGCGCGACCGGTAAAAAAGCTCTTTATGACCTCTGCTCAGAAGCACTATGAGAGATCAGCCAAGATATGGCAATGCTCTTTCAGAATAGACACTGCGGGGACCTGGGTGGGAATTAGCTGCAACGTGTCGTCCGTGCCAGATCGCAGTCCTCCAGAACGGCAATCACCCCCAGCACAGACAACACATCAGCCCACGCCCTTCCATCGAAGTGGCAAGCGTACTCATTTTGATTCTTTGGCGCTTTACCGTTACGTGCTTGTCAAGCCAGCCATCGGAGAGAAAACGTTGCCAAGGCGTGGCTGAGTCCCCTGCGCTGTGGCACAATACCACTATTGCATCAGGCGGTTAACATACTTCTAGCCTGTGCAGATACTATTATTCAAAATAGCGTTGTCATTTCGAGTCTCCATGTATACGAGACCAGCTCTGCGTATTAAGTACAACACAGCATGTGTCTCGCCCATAGAGCTGATCAGATCCAACATACAAGCAGAGAAGGTATAAACTCCTGTTATTGCGGTCAAGCAAAGTAAATCAGCTGGACAGCCTTATTCTTAGGATTTTGGGAACTCGCTGAGCTGACACACGGCAACTACCAGAGTTCACTAGTAATTTGCTTCTCATACCGCTGATATACAACGAGCTCCGCACATGCTGGAGGGCCAAAACAGGAAATGAAATTCAACCATCACGTCTCACGAGATACAGCGGGGCTTTTCCTGTCTACCTGGCCAGTGCATCCGAGTTCAGATGGCTTTCCAGAGTGGTCACAATGGTGCACTGTGGGATATCACCCAGAGGCCAATACCGTTGAATTGCGGCCACACTAATCCTAATCCGACATAGCAATACCGATTTCAGCGCTACTCTTCTTTCGGGGAGGAGTACAGAAATCAGTTTAAAGAGCCCTTTATATCGATTATAAAGGGCTTCGTTGTGTGGACAGGTGCAGGGTTAATTCGGTTTAACGCTGCTAAATTCGGTTTAAATGTGTAGTGTAAACCAGGCCAGAGTAAAAGAAGGTTATAAATTAGCTATGGCGTTATTCCTTTACCAGGAAAACAACAATACTTTAAAATCAACAGTGAAATCCCGTGGAAATGCTCCCTCTAAATTACAGTACAGAAAAATTTCAACAGATGCCTCTTTGTGTTACCGTGAGACAAAGTGAGAGATTACAGGCAAACCTCATGCAACATTGCTGTAATTGTCCTTGGGGATATCCAATGAGTCTCTGAAGGCTCTGATACCTTGGAGGTCATCTCTTTAACTGAATGTAGAGGTGCCTTATTTTGTCTTTTACATCAGTGAATATGATTAAACTCCTGCTGTTGTGCTAAATTTCAAAGATTGTAAAAAGTCTGGGGAATTTAAAAGGTCACCGCAGTATTTCATTTCAATAGCAGATCTGTGGAATAATGTTGTACAAGTACATAGGAAACTGCTTTGAAAAGAGAACTAGTCTCAAGATTACTTCTAGGGGGAAACTGTGGAGTTCCACATACTGACCATACAATTAGAAAAAGATGCATACTCCAGGTATACTTGTAGAACAGTTTCATTCCATGTGTGTAAGTTCAGAAAAGATGCATTCTGCCCGCATATGTACGTTTTTCATCCATGCATGTTGAAATAGCAAATTCTACCTTCATAAAGTATATGTATATATGGTAAATTCTATGTGCCTGTCGAGAAAAGTATATTCTACATACATACACATCTAAAAAGTGAGTTCTATCTGGCTCTATGTAGAGGAGATGAACGTTACATGCATACTTGTAGAAAAGGAATAGCAATTTTTGAATGTGCCTTTTTTCACTAGAAAATGCAACCTCCTCCCTTCCATTGTCTTTGTAAACTTTTCAGTTAAAGATGTGTCAAGAAAAATGTTGCTCTTTCTAAAGCACATGGTTAAGATAATTATCACAAGTTTGATAGCTGGGGGCTTGTCTGCCCCTAGTCTCAATGCCAGTTTAAATGGGGTCTTTGAAATAAGAGAGTCACCATCGGGGAATGGAAAAATTATGCTGAGACAATGAAGATCAGAATTATAGTCTTGCTTCAGAGCTATAGGACAAAGGCCCCAATTCAGCAAGGTTCTTAAGCATGTGTCTAATTTTAGGCAGGTGAATAATCTCATGCAAATGGGACTACTTGTGCTTAAAGTTACACATGTGCTTAAGTACCATGACGAATCAGAACCCAAATGGAATAATCCTTTTGAGGATGTTTAAAATAGGTAGTACTCAATATATCTCACACACACATACATATACCACTACATTAAAAGAACATCATTAAGGCTACAAAGCCAAGCAGTCAGAAGTTTAAAAATTCCAAAATTAAGGTTTCCTTTGAATCAGGCAACTCCCTTGTCCATGTGGCCTGGACTCAGCACAGACGAGACAATCTCCATGCTTTGAGTTCAGGTACCTGGCCCCAGCTCAGAACAGCGCAAAGTTGCAGTTGTGCGGAAAATCCTGCTCAGTCCCAGGCTGGAACATGCTCATTGTGAACAGAGTCTTCAGTGAATGTAAGTGCCAAAATCTAAGTCTCTGTTTGGCATTTAGCGATTTTTTTTTCAGAGGCAAATTTAGGTATATTTTCACAGTGGCAGCAAAAGGTACATCCTTGACAACAGGTCACCAGCCAGCCAGATCTTAAGTCCCTGCTCCAATGCATTGGGATGCTAGAGCTTTTCAAAGAAAAATTCAAAAAATTTTAACATAAGCAAATCAATACATTTTTTCCTACCTTCATTCTTGGAAACAACTGAGTTGTTTTGGCTGACATTCTACCAGCCTCGCCTATAATTTACAGTATATGGACCAGGTTGGCAGTACAAAAGAAAATGTCATTTATTATCTTCCAACAGAAGTGTTAATGTGATCTCTAAACTTATTAACATTAATTCTTTTTGCAGGACCCAGAAAAAGGTTTCAGACCCTTCAATTAACTGGGGAATGGAAAAATAGAAAAAGAGTGCTTAACGGGCTGCTTTGTTGAATAGTCATCAAGTACAGAAAAAAATGCAACCTTATTATCAGTTCCGCACGTCACCCAGATACTTTGATGTCAATGGACATTGAACTGATGCTATCAGAGTCTGTGGAATATATTACTTCTATCGAACACATGCTGATATGGAACAAAAGGAAAGGAAATTAATCTTCTAACTCCCATGATCATTAAATTATCAAGAGGTGACGTGATTTGTTTAAAATAAGAACTGATCCAAAATTCAGTCCTTTCTGTAAATCAAACCCCAATATTTTTTCAGGATAAAAAAATTCCCTGTTCTTCTTCTAGACCCCCAACTCCATGGGGCCAAATTCAGCACTGATGTAAGAGTGTTGTGCTTGCTTTCCCTAGAGCTGAATTTAGCTCTCCATTTCTGGAAGACTAAGTGTCCCCTTTCTCTCTCACCTGCCCCACAACAGGTGACCCCTGAACCTATAGCGTTGCCACCAATCTGGTTTTCCACAGATAGTCCAGGTTTTGGCTTATCCAGGTGCCATTAAACAAGCTCTGATGCCCATTTTCTTTTTTTATCTGGGGGGAAGAGGCGGAGCAGTGACAGGGCCTTGGGGGAAAGAGTCAGAGCAAGGGCGGGGCCTTTGGGGAAGAGTTGGAGCAGGGGCCTGGTGGAAGAGGTGGAGCAAGGGCCGGGGCCTCCAGAGTCTGGTTAGCAGCCATTAGAAAGTGGCAACTCTAAGCCCCCACCATCTCTGGTATGCCCAAATAGCACTTCCCAACCAGCCAACAGGTTCAGTTAATAGTATTTTGCACTTATATAGCACTTTTCAGAGCTTAAAAAAAGCCACTCAACCATGGTGAGTGGGAATAATTTCCACATATATGTGATCTACTTCTGTAAACTCTAAGCTTTTACTTTTAAAAAACCCTCTTACTCTCATGGTCACAAAGAGAGCCAGACATGGACCAGGTGTAAACTGAGGCAGTTTAAATATGCAGAGACATAGTTCTAGTGCTCCTAATGCTGCTCTTAGGTGAAGTAGTGGGGAGGTGCATAGCTGCTGTTATTCAGCAAGAAGAAGGAAACTGGCTGCCACAGTTCTTTAGCAGGAGCAGGGCCCAGGTCTTGTTGCTGCTGTGAAAGTGGCAGGGAAGAGGCTGCTGACACTGTTAAGAGCTGGGAGCACTGTGGGGGCTATCCCTCTGCCCCTGGGCTGCAGGAAACACCGGAGGAGGGCCAAACCCCACAGCAAAGGATTCTGTTTATGGGGCGAGCGTAAATTGATTTACTGGGGACAACTGCCCAGAATGTATAAGTTATTGTAGTCAGGGGTGGGGTCTGCCAGTGCAATTGATTTATGAATGGCATTGTTAATTGTACTGAGGCGTGGAGGGGGTGGCCTAGCATTAATGTATTGGGGTGGCAGCATTAGTTGATTTATGTTGTGAGAAGGCAGCATTAATAAATGATTGTGTGGTATCAGACTGGCACTAAATGAGATTTGAGAATTCAGCCAGTGGGAGACTGGTGTCTTCAGTCTCACGCATCTAGGGCATAGATGACTATCAGGAGACATAAGAATGTCCATAATCCGTCAGACCAAAGGTCCATCTAGCCCAGTATCCTGTCTTTTGACAGTGAACAATGCCAGGTGCCCCAGAGGGAATGAACAGAACAGGTATTCATCAAGTGATCCGTCCCGTTGCCCATTCCTAGCTTTTGGCAAACAGAGGCTAGGGACATCATCCCTGCCCATCCTGGCTAATAACAATTGGTGGACCTATCCTCCATGAATTTATCTAGTTCTTTTTTGAACCCTGTTATAGTCTTGGGCTTCACAACATCCTCTGGCAAGGAGTTCCACATGTTGACTGTGGATTGTGAGAAAAAAACTTTCCTTCTGTTTGTTTTAAACCTGCTACCTATTACTTTCATTTGGCGACTCCTAATTCTTGTGTTATGAGAAGGAGAAAATAACACTTCCTTATTTACTTTCTCCATACCAGTCATGATTTTAGAGACTTCTATCATATCCCCACTTAGTCGTCTTTTTTCCAAGCTGAAAAGTCCAGTCTTATTCATCTCTCCTCATACGGCAGCCATTCCATACCCCTAATCACTTTTGTTGACCTTTTCTAAACCTTTTCCAATTCCAATATATCTTTTTTGAGGTGGGGCAACCACATCTGCACACAGTATTCAAGATGTGGGGATACCATGGATTTATATAGAGGCATGATGATATTTTCTGTCTTATTATCTATCCTTTTCTTAATGATTCCCAACATTCTGTTTACTTTTTTGACTGTCGCTGCACATTGTCGATAGTTCTCTGAAAACATCCACACAATGGCTCCAAGATCTCTTTCTTGAGTGGTAACAGCTAATTTACACATATGTATAGTTGGGATTATGTTTTTTGTATTTATGAACATTGATCAGGGAAGATCTAGTGTATGGTTTGGAAGGAGGTGTAGTTTGGAGCACAGCTGTATTTTGGCCTGGTGAACAGGCTTAGTCCTTGGACTAGTACGTGTTGGATAAGTTTTTCAAGCCCTGGGACTTTTTAGTTGAAGTGTTTTAGAAGGGTGTATATTATTAAATCCATTTTACAGAAAATATTGCCCAAAGAGGTTAAATGGCTTATGCAAGGTCAGACAGTAAGTCTTTGGCAGAACTGGGACTTGGTGTATGCTATAACCACTAAACCATGCTGCTCCTGAGTACAAATAAACAAACTTTTAAGGGCTTAAGGATGGAGGGGGTGGTTATCTAAAATGCATTGAACTTCCTAACCTGTTAAAGTTTTCCTCATCACTACATTTAAACTTTCACGTTGAAAAATCCACAGCTTCCCTCTAAAGTGAAACAGCTCACTTATGAGAAAGTCCTGTAGGATATAACAGAGATTAATAATCCTTTTTAAACCAGCCTATATAATTGTATAGTGGGGATAGCACTGTTGACACACAGCGGTCTATCTTAACTGCTATCTTAACTACGATTTTACAGTACAGCAATCAGAAGAAACTTCAAACAGACGTTGGAGATGCTGTGGTTGCCAGAGGGAAAACACCAGTTGCTGAATCCTCTGATCAGAGCTGTAAGTGGCGGAGTTCCTGAGGCCTGACCTACATTTAAAACTTAGGTTGGCATCGCTACACTGCTTGGGGTGTGAAAAATTCACACCGCTAAGTAGCAGAGCTATGCTGGCCTAAACCCCAGTGTAGATGCAGCTAGGTCGATGGAAAAATGCTTCCATCAACCTAGTTACCTTCACTCAAGGAGAAGATGTTCCTATAGTGACAGAAATATCCCTTCTGTCACTGTAGTCTGCGTCTATACCATAGGGTTACAATGGCATAGATGTGCCATTACAGTGCCTGTAGTGTAGACATGACCTAAGTCGTGACTAACCTAAATAATATATGTGGTCAGCCTTTATTCTTACCTCACTGCTCATTCATTCCTTAGAGTATAATGCAGTAATTCTATAGAACAACATTGGTATTAATATTAAACTCAGAAGCACTCTACAGCTAAATTGCTTATATGTTGGAACCTGGCCATTTATTTCTACTTTTCCTCCCTGTCTGTTACCCAGTTTTTAAAACCTGACAGGACTTTCCCTTTCACCCTGTGATTACTAAGGTTCCTTAAGAGGCTCAGTGGAGGGACTTTATCAAGTCTTTTGAAATATTAAATAAACCTAGGGCATCTTTGGTAAGAGCCAACATCGAGCCCTTATAAGTATGATAAAAGCATGTTAAATTCAGGTTTGTAAAAGCTATATAGAAGACCAAGAGAAAAATCAATGCTAAAATCTTGCTTTTATACATTTTACTGGTAACTGGGTCATTAGCTGTAGTAACAGTAGTATTAAAAATTGCACAGGATCATTCTGCACAGGCAACATTATCCAAGACTGGAAATAACATCTTCACCTTGATCTTAAAGAATATTATAGAAATTTTGACACATACTCTTGGGATGCTATGAGGTGTATAAGTGAGGTGAAAAGGTAAATTTCTGTTCCAAGGATAGAAAAGCATATATCTCAGAATCAGATTTATGGTGTGAAATCTTGCATTTCTGCATTCAAAATTCACTTTCTGTGAATATTTTCCAAAATGTGCTTAAAAATCATTTGTTATGTGAACAGCCCTGCCTATAAACTCCTGCTCTAGAACATATGGGGAAAGCAAACAAAAGAGAAATAAACGCAGTGAAAACAAGTTAACTTAAAAATTCAAATGAAAATGTGGGACTTATTGTTGTAATAGGTACAGCACTGGCTCTAGGCACCAGCAAACTAAGCACATGCTTGGGGCGGCACAATTCCAGGGGCGGCACTTGCGCTTTCGGAGGTTTGGGTTTTGGGGTTTTTTTTGTTTGGGACAGCAAAAAACCTAGAGCCAGCCCTGAATTGGTAAAACCAAATAATGAGTTTATGAGTAGGGCTGTAGATTTTGGAATATCATCAGGTGAAACAGTGTTTGAGGCAAATGGATATTATCCCCTTGCTTTGTGCTTTTCAGCATGACCTGTACTATACCAAGATACCTTGGCATGAGAGAATGGTCCCAATTCACTGAATATGTACCTAAGAAGATAAGGGAGGCATTATTTCTGATATATAGTTTTTTTTTTTTTGAGTGGCTCTTTGGCGAAGTGCTCATAATCAATTCTTTTTTAAAGTTAGAATAATAAATTGCACTAGTGTAGCGCAAAGGGTTGCTAGTTTTGGTTGGACATATTCCTGGAGGTTTCATCACATGACATAATCATTAATTAAAGATTAATCTTCAATTCCTGGAGACTCCTGGACAATCCTGGAAGGTTGGCAACCCTAGCAGCCCATTTCAACTTAACATTTCAAGTGCTTCACAGATATTAAGGGTCTGATTCTGCGATCCTTAGTCACGCTGAGTGGTACTTAATTCCACAAGTAGTTCTATTGATTTCAGTGAGATTAGTTAAGGAGTAAATTATTACTTTATAGGTGAAATACACTCCTGGGCAGATAGCCCACACAAAGTCCATGTATCCTGTAAGTCATTGTGATTTAAGTAGTGTGTAGACCTGATGTGGACTTTCCACACAGGGAAGAATTTCATCCAATGTGAATTTGAGGGGCAGCATCTGTCCCTAATGAATTAAACTTCACTAAATCCCTGTAGATACAGTAGATGGGCATTATAATGTGGTTTTACTGAATCACAGAGAGATTAAGAGTCTTGCCAGAGGCACCATAGCAAGTCAGTAGTGGAGCTAGCAGAGGAACCCTTAGGTTATGTCTACACTGCGACTAAACATCTGTGGCTTGTCTGTGTCAGCTGACTTGGGCTCGCACTGTTCAGACTACAGGGCTGTTTAATTGTGGTGTACATGTTTGAGCTCAGATTGAAGACCAGGCTCTGGGGCCCCGTGACAAGAAAGGATTCCAGATCACAGGCTCCAGCCTAAGCCCACATATCTATACCTCAATTAAACAGCCCCTGAACCTGAGTCAGCCGACATAGGCCAGCTGTGAGTTTTAACGGCAGTGTAGACATACCATCAGAGTCCCGCTTCACAGTCTTGTGCTCCCACAACTAGACCACATATCACTTTCTTATTTTGATAGTAGTGAAGAGATGCTCAGATTTAATTTGAGACAGAGTAAGGGTGTGAGAGCTATTCCATGTATTGTATAAGTTGTAAGAATGTGATTTGTATAAAATTAAACCTTTTAAAACAGCTCTTCCAAAAAATCTCATTGTTTCCTGAGGTACTAACCCAGAACAACTTCTTGTTAAAAACTGGCATACACTTCAGTATAGCCACATTAAAATAGTGAAACCCAGCTCTATCAATGATTACTTCAGCATATTGTTAATCATGGTAATGGGTATCATTAGTTCATCCTTCAGTCTAGCTATGTGAAATGTTTTGTCTATTACAGTTCAACAAACATAGTGACTGCTTAGTGAGACAGGACATGTTCAATTTAAAATATTTGATCTTGGTAAAGGAAGCTCCAGCTTGACATTAAATGACACATAGGATGAGGAAGAAAGTAGAGACACAACAGCCATCATTATAAATGTTTATAGACATACCTAAAGTCTTATCTAAAGTTCATCCTGTTAAAGGACATGTTTTATGTTGTACAATTCCTCTTAGAATATCAATCTAATAAGCACCAAATGAGGCTGAAGACAATGCTGTTATAAAAAATGGAGGAAAATGATTAAAATGTGATAATTATACTGACATCTTATATGCTCAGTCTAATCAACCAAGCTTCTAATTTGTCATAGTGCACACTCAGTCATACATTATTGCTTAATTATAGCAACACTTCTATTTTGAAAGGCTGTCAATCATGTGAAGGCCCATCATTTTTCTCTATTTGCATTTGAGACATATTTTTGTTCAGATAAAAAACCCACTATGATATTGAAATAATCCTAGCTATTTCTTTTGCTTAAAATGCCTATTGCTATTTATTCTCCTCTGGAGTGCGTGTGATATTTGCGGCAATTTAGGCAGTATGAACTACTGCTTTAAATTGTTCTAGAGAAGCCTTGGGATCCCCTCTCCAATCTTGAACACAGGTTTCTCAGGGGAAAAAAAACTATGTAGTCTTGGGGATTGCTGGCTTGAACATGAACTATTTAATTATGAATTGATTAAAATTCTCAAACAACTTATTCCAACCTTTTTGCTTTTCTTCTTTCTTCTTCTGGGCTTTCCCTATTGGTCCTACAGGAATTGATAAAGAATAAAGAACAAAATCCTGCTTGCCTTACTCACAAGAGTAGTTTCGTCAGCTTTACACAGTCAGTTTGTGTGTAAATCTAAATTGATGTACTGTAGAGTAGTCATCTCATGGTTCTCTTAATAAATGTATGGGGTGATACACATATCATGCTCTGGATTTCTCTTATTCTATCCCTATTTATTTATTTGTTCTGCTTCTTGGGCACTTCACTCTGTCTAACTGTTTCCTCAGTCTTTCTGCTTTGAATCATATCCTAGGCAATATTCTGGCACTTTTCATGAGCAACGACAAGAGAAAAGTCAAACAAAATGTGTCATTTAATTAATTGCATAGGCTGCATCAGTGGTAACTAACTGAAAACTTAAGGCAAGAAAGATGGCAGAGCTGTCAAAACATGTAAGTCTGTGTGTTAGACTCCAGGCTGCACATCAATAGTTAGTTGAAGTAAAGGAAGCAGTACAGCACTTTGAACATATAATACTTAGGGTTGGTAACAGGTCTCCATAAAATATAGGTTCTCACTTCAAAGTCCAAGCAACAAAGCTGACTTCACATCTCTCCCTCCTTCCAATCTGTGGCTCAAGCAATTTAGGCCTTGTTTACACCTAAAATTTAGGTAAAACTAGCTGCATTGCTTAGGGCTGTGAAAAATTTCACCTCCTGAGTGACATAGTTATGTTGACCTAACCCCACTGTAGAGACCAGTACGTGGATGGGAGTAGTAGCTGATGTGCCGCTATAGAGCTTGTAGTGTAGACACTTACAATGTAACTGCACTGCACATGGTGTGAAACTTTTCACAGCCCTGAGTGACGTAGCTAGTTTGACCTTAGTATTAAGTGTAGACCAGGTCTTATATAGTGACGGTATAGAGGGGGAAGGAGTTGCACTTACATCCAAGTTTTACAATTCACTGTTCTGTCACTAAGGAGGAAGTGTTAAATAAACTGTGTAATAATGGTGTGTGGAATATATAGTTTATGACCATCACAACACGAGCCTACATAGGACCTGTCAACCAACCTGAAAATATAACATTAAAGTGAAGTTCATTCAGGCATAAACATACAAACAGTTTGCAACTAGAGCAACTAAAAATATGCCTGAGGTATAGAAAAATGAACAAGTTTCCAGTATACTGATTTCAATTCAAGTAATAATTTTCCTTTCGTCTTTTTACTACTTTACTACAGTAATATTTTAGGCTAAATTTCATTCTAATATTGTAGTGCTGTGTCCTATGGGACTCGACATGTGGCCTAATGCCATGATTGGGGGAGAGGAGCAATCCTAATCCCCTCAAACAATTCAACCATACCCTGCTGGAATGTGACTGGTTAGCAGGGTATATATCCCTTTGCTTCGAGTGGTCACCCTCTGGTTCCACTGCCCCACAACCATTGCTTGCTGCTTGTTCCTTCTAAGTTACCAATGATGCAGTCAGTGAACTTTCCTAGCACTAATTGCTACCAAAGTAGAAAAGGGGATTTATGCTAGCTATTACTGCTAGGAAATTCCAGCACCAGATTCCATGCTTTCACTTAGCCTGACACTGCTTTTGTAGCCAGTCGCCAAACATTGGTCTTCCTATAAAATGTAATTGTACTAACTGTACTAACCACTAGTGTGTATTTCATTTTATAAATGTGGGTGTACTATGTTCCTAATAACTACTGCATATATACACATAAATGCAAAGTAATACACATTGAAAAACATAATCTAAACTATACATGTAAAATGATGGGGTCTAAATTAGCTGTTACCACTCAAGAAAGAGATCTTGGAGTCATTGTGGATAGTTCTCTGAAAAAAACCATTCAATATGCAGCAGCAGTCAAAACAGCTAACAGAATATTAGAAACCCTTAGGAAAGGAATGAATAATAAGGCAGAAAATATCATAATGCCACTATATAAATCCATGATATGTCCACATCTTGAATACTGTGTGCAGTTCTGGTCACTCCATCTCAAAAAAGATATATTAGAATTGGAAAAGGTACAGAGAGAGGCAACAAAAATGGTTTGGGGTATGGAACAGCTTCCATATGAGGAGAGATTAAAACAACCGGGACTTTTCAAATTGAAAAAGAGACGACTAAGAAAGGATATGATAGAGGTCTATGAAACTGTGATTGGTGTGGAGAAAGTGAATAAGGAAGTGTTATTTACTCCTTCATATAACATAAGAACCGGGGGTCACCCGATGAAATTAATAGGCAGCAAACAAAAGGAAGTACTTCTTCACACAGCACATAGTCAACCTGTAGAATTCATTCCTAGCAGATATTGTGAAGGCTAAAACCATAACAGGGTTTAAAAAAAGAACTAGCTAAGTTCATGGAGAATAGTGTATCAATGACTTATTAGCCAAGATGGTCAGGGATGATGCAACCCAATGCACTGAGTGTCCCCAGCCTCTGATTGCCAGAAGCTGGGAATGGACAACAGCGATGGATCACTTTATGATTGCCTGTTCTGTTCATTCCCTCTGAAGCATGTGGCATTGGCCACTGTCAGAAGACAGGATACTGGGCTAGATGGACCATTGGTTTGACCCAATATGGCTGTTTTTATGTTCTTATGTTCACATTATATTACTTACCCTATAGTTGTAACACCTGCTTGCTCTTTTTTTATTTAAAAAAAAAACTATTAAAATCCTGTTTCATCAGTAATTTAATAAATCCATAAATACATTTTTAGTTTCAAATTATATGTTATATGTAAACATATAGATTATGTATATGCATTATACGTACATATAAAAGAAACTTAAATTACCATTCATGACAGCAGTCGCAAGTGCTCATGGAAGAAAAAAAACTAACAAAAACAGGACATTTGGCTAAGAAAAATGTGAAGTTATTCTTTAAACATTGGCTCAGAAAAATCTCAATACATTTTCTGGTAAATGAGGCGTGAAACATATTGTAGAAAATATGGTGTCCAGGAGATAGTGCTACCCAATATTTTATTTTAATGACAATGTACAGTACTTAAAAAGGTTTGAACTTTAAATCAAACACTATGGAAAGGACATTGCCAATCCATTAGTTTTTCAACTACAACTGAGCATCAATACGATGACAAGGTGGAGAAAGTAACCCATTTTTGGTAAACCCATGTGGTTAAAATATGTATCAGTAATGGTGGCTCTGACTCTGAGCAGTCACGCAACAGTGATGACCTTCATAAAGCAACCACTTGATATGACTTCGAAAATGTCATTAATGAGTTTTCAAGTCTTTGATGACCAAGGGAAGTCAGTGAATGTGTTTGTAAAGGACAAAGTCCCATTCCTTCAATAGTAGTATTTGGTGGAAAGCCTGTGTTAGTCACGGTGTTTGTGGCTATTATAGCAGAAACTGAAATTCAGATTCCTTTCTTTGAAAGAAAGAGGATTACATTGTTTCTAAATAAATAGTATGATATAAAATCCATTTGATTTGTTTTCTTTTTTTATTCTGAGGAAAAAACTCTTCCAACCCTCTCTTCTTCCTCTAAAGTAGAGAAATTGTGGGATGTCTATAGTGCAGACATTCCTCTTAGGATAAGTTGTAGCTAGAAATTTGTTCATAACACAGAGCTCCTAAGAGAAAACAAAAATTAGTAAGTAGACATTTCAGAAATAAAGCTTTAGAAATGTGTTTTTCACACAATTATGTATCTAACATTTACTAAACTAAACCCTTTTGATTCTTAAAATGGTGTTTGGAGGGCGCACTACTCTTTCATTCCTTGTAATATCAATAAAAGTTTTGCTCAGGTAACAAAAGAAAATGGTTTTGATAGTCGTATGAGTACACACATTAACACATCAGAAGGTTATCTCATGACTGGCAGACTTTCAGATGAAGCCCTTGACTTTAAACAGTGAATGGCATCTCTTATGTGCCCAGGTCTTCCACACCAAAAGCAAACTACCAGTGCCCTCCTCCTGGCCTTAGGTGAATTCCTGTACTACTTATGGAAGTGGATTAAGTCTTTCAAATCTGTATTCAGTGGGCTGGAACTTGTGCCATGACTCCCTCTTTCAAGAATGTCCTATCATTTTTCCTGACCAGTGTCCTTGAACTTGCCTGGGAGTCAGTCAGCTCAAGTTGCCATTTGCAGGCCCAAATACTGCCATCCCAGGACCACTTAGGGGACCCTTTCAGGAAAGCCTCTGGACCTGGTGATTTCTCTCTTGCTTGTCCCAGAACACCTTGTGCTGGTGTTGGTAAGTCTCATGTATCCTGCCCTGTGCTGCTAGTGGTAACATCTGCTGCTGCTGTTCAGAAGCCAACTGTGCTTCCTGCTGCCTCCAGTGGTTCTGTATGATTTGAAGGAGGGCAACCTAGTCTGCTCCTGCTGCTATTTTGCCTTTACCATAACTAAAAACAAACAAATTCAGACAGATTTCAGAAAGGTACAGAGATAAACTGAAATTGTGAATCGATTGAAGGGAAATTAAGAAATTCCATTAGAAAATAACATTGCTAGTCTTTGGTAGCATTGTCATCCTGCTCACCAGATATTTTTCTTTTCAGCTTTCCTTTTTTATTTTCAGGTTTCCTTCAGGATTTTACATCTGACTGTGTGTGTAGTTTGAAAGCCCACTGTGACCGCCAACCTGTAGACAACTGAATGCCAACAATGGACATCTTCTCTGTTAACCTCCATGAGGCTGGCTACTTCTCCCACACTGACTTCCTCTTTCCCAATCATTTGAAAATGCAAAGTACTGTATGAGGCAGGAATCTGTGTCTGTTTCCAGAAGCATGAGACCGTCTTCATTGTTGTCCAAGTACAGAGAGCCTAGTAAACATGTTTAAGGGCATTTCTTACCTGTCATTGTGTGGAGGCAACCACTGATCCACCTCATGCATCAGCCAGTTTCACACCTCAGGGAGTGAAGGAAATCCTCCACCTGCCATATCTCAAAAGCCCCAGCTGAGTTTGCAACTCACGCCCTCTGTGCTCTCATTCCTCAATGCCTCTTCCTTCACTCTGGCAATATCTTAGCTTCCCTCTGGGGATTTAGCTGTGTCTGGCTCTCTAACTTAACAATATGCCTGCTTGGGTACTTTCTTGCCAGCCCCACAATTCAGTCCAGCCCAGAGCTCTGTAACAACATGCACAGAACTTCCACTTCCCGGGGGTTCTTTAATCTTCTGTCTGCCTGTTTCTTAGGCCTCCCCTTAAACCCTCTCACAGACTTCTTCCCAAAGCACCTCCTGGGCTCTTTCCTCAGCTCTTTGACTAGTGAGATCCAGAGCTTTTGCTTTTCCAGTCTTCCACTTAGCAGAGAGAACCACAGCACATCCTTTTCCCTCCCTGTTTATGAGAAAAGTGTGTGTGTGTATCTCTATATATCTGTATCTCCCTTAATCCTTTCCCAGCATTCCTTACTGTAGCCTGCAATTCCTGTGGTTCCCTCAGAGAATTATATCCCATACAAATGCTTAGTTCTATGCTGAAACTGTAATTGGATAGTGCTGGATTTGTGGCCTGTCCTTAAAGGCCAATATACTCTGTTATGCAGGGGTGTTGCCGGTCACTGGATAAAGATGTACTGGTAAAGATGTACTGGTACTGTATTGAGAAACGTTCACAGCACTTGGTTCAGATAAGTGCCAGTAGTCCATAACTTTCATGAGGGCTGATTTCACTCTCAAATTAAAGAAAGAAAACCTTGTCACAACCAGGACTCTATTTATTTTGTATTCCCTTTGAAGTCATGATTTTCAGACAAACCCTGAAGACAGTAGCTTATAAGAACTATACTGTTAATATAACACATTGGACATGTTACAAAACAAGCCCGTGACTTCTTTTACATATAACCATGAAATAGATAAAGTGAATAATAATATTAAGATACATGAAGACGAATGTGATTTGAATTTTAGGGCTAAGTACTAGATGTATGATAATTATTTGACACAGAAGTGAGGGGAAATACATAATTAAGAGAGAATTCTCTTTCCTTGGGATCTTCTCTACTTTCTGCCCCCTTCAGAAGAAGACATCTCCAAGAGGCAGAAGAATGCCTAGGAAGGCTATTTCCCCAACTAAATGAAATGGCACATTTCCTGAGGCAGACAAAAGGAAGTAGCCCTAAGGTCATGTAAGTGACCTTGACTGAATCCTGTGGCTGATAGCATGTGGCTGCTGTGTGTGATTCTTGTTGAGAAAGGGGAGAGAGAGTTCTTCACTGCTCGGAGGGAATATGTGTGCTGTTTATATATGGTGCGGAAAGGCAAGAGGGTGAAGTATGGCTTCTGAAGTGCTGTAGAGGATATGAAGTGATTGAAGATGTGTGTCCTCATGTGTGTAATAGCCTAGGTTGGGTCGAGGGATTGGGGCAGGGGGAGGGAGAGAATTAAAGAATATGAAGGCATTCCTAATGGATTCTCTATTTTCTCTTCAGCAATCAGCATTACTGGAAGAACTCCATCCTCTTTGCTCTGCTTTTTAGGCACATTTTCTTTGTCTAAAATGTGTGTTTATGTGTGTGTGTGTGTGTTTATATATATATGTAGAGAGAGAGAGAGATATGTTAGGTTACAAATATGAAAACAGTGGATATTATTTCCTGTGAATACAGATGGATGTTGTATTTTGAGTATTTTACATTACGTGAAAGCTGCTGTTTATATATGTTTATCAGTGAAGCTCTTGAGTATATGCTATCTTTTTTTGGATGATAGTAACTCTAAAATTATTATATGTCAGTTATTACTAATATATTGGTATATGGTAATGATATATTGGTATATGGTTTAATCTACCCAGGCTTGCTATTTCACCCTTCCCTCTCTTCCTTCTTCAGGGAATATACTATTTTTATAACTGTTGCAAGATCTGTACCTTTATTTCAACAAAAAGAACTGGAGTACTTGTGGCACCTTAGAGACTAACAAATTTATTTGAGCATAAGCTTTTGTGGGCTACAGCCCACTTCATTGGATGCATAGAATGGAACATATAGTAAGGAGTTGTATATACACATACAGAGAACATGAAAAGGTGGCAGTTGTCCTACCAACTCTAAGGAGCTAATTAATTAAGAGAAAAAACTTTTGTAGTGATAATCAAGATAGCCCATTACAGACAGTTTGACAAGAGGTGTGAGAATACCTAACATGGGGAAATAGATTCAATGTGTGTAATAGCTCAGCCATTCCCAGTCTCTATTCAAGCCTTTAATTCATTGTATTTCTCCTTAGATGTATTCTGTGATTGCATACTCATTGGGGCATAGCCAAAAGAAGGCCTTTTAAACACCAGGAAACAAAGGTTTAGATGGTTCATGATGGGTCTGCTTCACTTAGGAAAAGCACATTCCAACCCAGTGAGCAAAGCCTCCGTACAAACGGCAATGTTTTCCTCATTCAGGTCTTTCAATGAACTACTTTATGAATCCTAGGAAGTGTAGATATGGATTCCAGACCTAATGGAGGGGTCAGGGAGAGAGTGAACAAATTTTGTCCTAGCAGTGAAATTGTGACAGTGTAAGTGAAGACACAATTTGGCCAGAGAAGTCTAAAATGATGGCAAACTAAAGATAAAACTTGCAGATAAATAGTTAGAAAACCTACTGCAATTACTGTCCTGTGGATCCAGAAGTATTTAACTTAATACTAATGATCTTGATACTGGTACTGAACCATAACTAATGTCACAAATTTGCAAAAATTAAAAGAACATCACCTAAAATATCAATGTGTCCTAACATCAAGGTCATTCTGAAATGATATGGATCTTCTCTAATACTTGGATAATTTAGGTATAAATTAAGAATTTTATTTTCTAGCAGCTTCCAAGGATCTAACCCTGGGTTTCCCACTTGCTGACCCACATTACAGGCAAGTGCATTTGGATAAGGGATCCCAATGAAGTGTCTTAGCAACTATTACATCTGTCTTAGAGGGGGCTATAGGGCCAACGTGGTGAATAATTCCTTCTGAGCTACTGTTTTTTCCCAGATGAGCTTCATCCGTCTTCCCAATTTCTCAGCACCTACATTGAAACATGCCCTTATGGCCAAGGAGGTAGAGAGCTTCTTCTGAAGGTATAGTCATGCTGTAAACCAACTGCCAGGGGATGTACATGACATGTAATTTGCATCCTTTCTCCCAAAGGCTGACATTGACAACCATGAGTGTTGCTGAGAGGCTAAAAAACAGACAGCTTCTTTAGAAGAGTCACAATACTCAACTATTTGTCTGTGGTGCCTGAAAGCAAACATGTTCCACTCTCCAACTTCCTCCCCATTCTGAAAACATAGTCCCATCTTCACAATGCTCAATATACCACAAGGAACAGTCTATCTGGCAGTGCTACCAAACTAAGTTTGTCTCTATTGTAATGCAGTTCTCTACCCATTGGGCAGGACTGAGCATTAGTAATGCTGGCACTATATGAAGAAATCATTATTATTTATTTGTTCCATGTGCTGATACAGTTCTTATCATTGAAGAATGTAGGCACCAAGTAAATGGTGCAGGGACCCATCCAACTCATCACTTCGGTGCATAGGTATGAGGTACCTGGATAAGGTCCCTGTTTGGCTGAATGCATGGCAGAAGTATTAGGCACCACTCTCATCAATCCAGAGGTCCCACCTTAAAGGCAGCCCAGTAGTTTTAATAATTGTTTATCAGAGGTGGAGCAGAATTGTATTGATGGCATTTGGGGATACTTTGGGGTGGTCTCTTAAGATAAGATATTGTTTTAAAAGGCTCATTTTCTCTACTGGTGTCATACAAAACTTATCACATACAATGGCATAAAATCAGAGTCCTTAAATAATGGGGACATGACTCAGATTCCTTCATTCTAGTCCTAGGGAAGCAGTCATTCTTCTCTTAACTGCTTTACTTGAAACGTGGACTACAGAGATACAGTATCATCTGAAGCCCAAGAAAAGAACTGTCACACCGTGGAGGAAAAGAAACAGAGATATGCAGGAAGCAGACCTGTTTAGAATACACTATAAACAGATAGGTAGATACATTCAGACACGCTCAAGGCTCTGTTTGCAGATGCAGGTTGAAAGCAGCTGGTTCCAGCCTGCAGGTAAAAGTGGCCAAGTTTTCACCTTCACATTTAGTCCCAGCTCTTTCCCCAGAAGATCATTCTCTGAGCTGAAAGAAATAGGAGTCAGAAGCGGTGCAGTGGTGCATGCCTGCTCAGCTTATTAAAACAGGGGAAGAAGGCAATATTTCACCCCCCAGAAATAAAAAAAGATAGACAAGTAAGAGAGGCTAATCCATCTGATGAAATTAACAGGCAGAGTATGTAGCTGTTTGAAATGATGAACGAGGTTGAAATAGCTACACAGGCTAACATCCAGTGGGATAATTACTCCAAGCTCTCGGGCTAAAATCTGTCTTGGAGGAACTGGGAGGCTTTGATGACTCAATTTCAATGGGCCTGCTTATGAAATACCTAGTAAAAGCTATTAAAATTGAAATTGTTCCTGGGTGGTATTCTGAGACTGCGCTACGGATCCAAGCAGGCTGCTTTTAATAAAGTATGTGCTATTTTTGCTCTCAGAAGTGGCAGATACTTTAGCTGCCTACCTACATAGTCTTAACTATTTAATGACCCTACCTTATTTTGAACAATTATTATGTTTCTAGAGTAAATCCCATTCTTTATATAAAAATGGCTCCTTTACAAGACAAGCAAGCAACCCGTAAGCTGAGCATTCGAATTGCTTATACTATTCTTCCAATTTTAGAGCCACTCATGATGAGGCAATTGGCATCAGAGGAACAAAGGAATAAATGAATAAATGTTTTTAAAATTTACATTAACTACCAAAAGCATTTCATTTCCGTAGAATGCTAGTGCTCTACAATATGTGCTCTCTTATATCAGCTCTATGATAGCAAGCTGATCATCTGCAAAGGAGAACAGAAAACAGTAGGATACCAGTATAGTCCAAAATTCTATCCGAATAGGCTATATTTATGTTGTGGAATATGAGTATGAGCCATCATTTTCTGTTAGAATGAGCACAGGGCTAGGCGCCGGGAACTCCTGACTTCTGCTCCTGGATCATACACCAACACCTGTGCCCTTGAGCATTCTTTCCATTTCTTCATGCACAAAGAGGGAGGATAATAATACTTACCTGGACCATAGGGGTGTTGTTTGTTTGTAGTATAAGAGGCAGATTTTTAAAAGAGCTCAGCGCCCAACAGCTCTTATTTAGGCACTTCAGCATATGGCCAGATTTACAAAGTTGCTCCGCACACACTGAGGAGAATGGAAGCTGCTGGGAGCTGAGCACTTCTGAAAATTTGGGTACTTCATTTAGGTGTCTAAATTTAATGGTAACTTTCACCTCTGGGAGTTGGGTTCAAGGCTGGCCTGGAAAACTTCTGCAGAATGAATTCTAGTAGCACCAGCCCATTCCCTGAAGAGAGAGGTAATTCTGTCTTATTTACCATCCACAAATCTATCAACAGTACTCTTAGGTCCAAGAGATTATGTTGGAGATTATGATTCTAGACATGAGTAAGTTACACTGTCATAACACAGGCCTGATAATGGAAAGTTGTCATATGATCAGCAGACATTATCTTTTTGGACATATCACACCCTGGAGGTGGCTGACTGCAGTGATCACATGTTTTATCAGTTTTACAGCACTTGAAAAGTGTTTTGAGATCTCAGGATAAAGAGCACTCAAAGTGCAGTGTCTGTTGATTCATTCATTGAAATTGGTTAGACATTAGTTATATATATATATTTAACTGGGTAGTTAATAGTGCATTCAGTATAGGAAACATATACCCCAAATGTACAATATATGGATGCACTTCTGCAGAACTTTATGGTAGCTGTCTTTTGTCTGCTTCCGCACCCTTAAATGAAGTGAATACTTCATGGGCACTTATTTAGGGAACCAGAGGAGAAAGGGAATTAGTTCATTTTACACTTGATACCACCAGACTTTAAATGGGTACTATAATAAAAGAATAGGTTTGTTCAGAGGGCATGATATACCACCAATGTACAGGGAGCTGGAAAGAGAAAATAGTTTAGAAGAATAATATGTGATCAGTATTCACCAGGATTTTGTATTCCTCATTTTTTTTAAAAAAAATTCAGGGGTAGGTCCCACAAATGGATCCTGCCTTGACCTGAAATGGAGCTCTATGCAGTTGGTGGGATAGGCTTGAAGAGAGCCATTTGCAGGATCCAGCCCATTCATGACAGGGCAGTTTTAAGTTAAAGATGTTGTTTTAATTTTGTTTTCAATGTTTTAATATGGATTCCTCCACCTACAATGGAAGAGAATTTCCTCTTTGCAAAGCTGGCTCTTTACTTAAAGAATACAGTGGATTAAAAAACAAATCATGTCAAACCAACCTGATAGCTTTCTCTGACAGAGTAACAAGCCTTGTGGATAGGTAGATGTGGTATAGCTTGACTGTAGGAAAGCTTTTGATACTGTCTTGCATGACCTTCTCATGCATCCGATGAAGTAGGTATTCACCCATGAAAGCTCATGCTCCGATACGTCTGGTAGTCTATAAGGTGCCACAGGACTCTTTGCTGTTTCTCATAAACAAACTAGGGAAATATAACTTAGATGAAACCACTATGAGGTGGATGCATAACTGGTTGGAACACCTTTCCCAGAGAGTAGTTACCAGTAGTTCACAGTCATGCTGGAAGGGTATAACCAGTGGTGTCCTGCAGGGATCAGTTCTGGATCCGGTTCTGTTCAATATCTTCATTGCATGACCTTCTCATAAACAAATTAGTGGGTCACAGTCATGATGGAAGGGCATAATGAGTGGGGTCCTGCAGCAATCGGTTCTGGGTCTGGTTCTGTTCAATATCTTCATCAATGATTTAAATAATGGCATACATAATACACTTATAAAGTTTGTGGATGATACCAAGCTGGGAGGGGTTGCAAGTGCTTTGAAGGATAGGACTATAATTCAAAATGATCTGGGCAAACTGGAGAAGTGGTCTAAAATAAATAGGATGAAATTCAATAGGGACAAATGCAAAGTACTGCACTTAGGAAGGAACAATCAGTTGCGCACATACAAAATGGGAAATGACTGCGTAAGCAGGGGTACTGGGAAAGGGATCTGGGGGTCATAGTGGACCACAAGCTAAATATGAGTCAACAGTGTAACGCTGTTGTAAAAAAAGTGAACATCCTTCTGGGATGTAATAGCAGGAGTGTTGTAAGCAAGACACGAGAAGTAATTCTTCTGTTTTACTCCATGCTGATTAGGCTTCAGCTAGAGTATTGTGTCCAGTTCTGGGTGCCACATTTCAGGAAAGATGCGGACAAATTGGAGAAAGTCCAGAGAAGAGCAACAAAAATGATTAAAGGGCTAAAAAACATGACCTATGAGAGAACATTGAAAAAATTGGGTTTGATTAGTCTGGAAGAGAGAAGACTGAGATATGATAACAGTTTTCAAGTATGTAAAAAGTTGTTACAAGGAGGACAGAGGAAAAAATATTCTTCTTAATCTCTGAGGATAGGACAAGAAGCAATGACCTTAAACTGGAGCAAGGGAGGTTTAGGTTGGACATTAGGAAAAACTTCCTAACTGTCAGGGTGTTTAAGTATTGGAATAAATTGCCTAGGGAGGTTGTGGAGTATCTGTTGTTGGAGATTTTTAAGAGCAGGTTGGACAAACACTTGTCAGGGATAGTCTATATAATACTTATTCCTGCCATGAGTACAGAGGACTAGACTAGATGATCTCTCAAGGTACCTTCCGGTCTTGTGATTCTATGATTAGCCTGTTAGAGGAGCCAATCTTGCTCCCCTTAATCATGATTAGAGACCAATGGGATGTCTCATGTCCGTTAGGAGAGCAGAAAGGGGCCATTGGGAAGTGGGAAAGCAGGTCTTGTGCAATCAGAGGAGCCCAAGACAGTCTGAATCTGATTCTTGTGTGTCAACATCAATAGAGTCATTTCTAATTTACACTGATGCAAGAGAGAAGAAAATCAAGCCCTTTGTATTAAATTACATTTTACTTGATTCCGTTGTTTGGCAAAGCAAAAGTACATGATTGCATGGTATCTTGTGTCCAAAAATATGTTCCAGGTAAGATGAGCTAATACTAGAGCTGAGCTGCCTTTCCTTTAAATGAGGGAAATTATGGCTAATCTCATTTAAACCACATCTAAAAATGACCTAAAATTACTTTTCTGTTTAAATATACCATGACTTAAAACTCCAGTGTTTCAGCACATTCCAAGGCTAGGAGCAAGTGCTGGCTGTCCCTCCAGAAAGTTAGAAATCACTGCTTTCCAGTGGTATAAATCTCTCATTTCTAGTTCCAGGAAGTATGCCATATGGCTGGCTACGTCTTACCTACAACTGTGTTTTATCTTCTAGAGATGATCTGCTTTTGCTCCTCTTTCTTAGCTGATGCTGCTTGGGCTGAAGCCAAAAAATCAAAGAGAAACCAACTTGTAAACAAACTAACAAATTTCCTGTTGACTGGCTCAGGGTGAAGCCAAAATGCTAGTACGAAACCCTGGGACTCAAAGCTCTAGCCTGTGGTTTAAAAATGTATTTAAAAGAATTAGACCTGACACACTGTTGAAAATAATCTAGAAATAAATAAAACATTTTTAAATTAGTCATATAGTGTGATATATAAAAATCAGCAGTAACATTTACAAGTGTGATAATAACACGTCTGCGGGCATGTGATTCTGTAAACATCCCTTGTGACTGCATGTGGCCTTTGGCCTGATACCTCATAAGGCTTCTGAGGAGAGATTACCTGTCATGTGTTACATAATTATTTCCCTAATCTTTATTATTGCTCTTTCTCATTATTACTTAGGACTCCTTACTGTATGTGTTACAGGAAGAACAGTGAAAGTGGGATCAAAGCAATTTTTTAATAAAGAGGTTGTTTTCATCCAAAAAACACAAACAGTTGTGTTTCCAGTCCCCCATGCATTTGCTGGTTAAGGTATTAAGAGAAATTGATTGAAATATATTCTTTTCCTTTTATGATTAATTCAGACAGGAAAATGCTTCTCTGCTCAGGAACCCATCTAGAAATAGATTGTTTCCAGACATGACGGGGAGCCAGGGTGTGGATGTACACACACAGTTGCTGGTAGGGGGCCCGGACTTCCACCAGGTGTTGAAAAAGATGTAGAAGCTCATGGGGAGAAGGCAGTAGAAGGAGTAGAAGGAGGTGTGACCGTATAGATCATTGTTGCAACCAGGGTCCTATGGTACAGAGGAAGTCAAGTGGGGTGTCTACGGAAAGGTGGTAGTTTGCTGGTTATGATTATGCTGTCTGTATGTATGTATCATTTGGTCAGCTTCTTGAGAAAGGACTGTTCTCAATAAGTGCCCAATCAAGAAACACTTAACTGACAATGGACTTTGGGAGATGCCAATCCACATCTGAGCTTTCCTGAGAACATTCAAACTAACATGTAAACAATGGCGTCGGCCTGCAAGGAGTTGAATCATTCATGGACATGTGACTTGCCCAGGTGGCTATAAACTCCATCTTGTTGCTGTGATTTTGCACAGAAGAACAAAGGGGTTTCCGCCCCCAAGAGAGAGAATATAAAGGCCCTGGAAACCCCTCCATTTTGTCTTCAGCTGGCTCCAGAGGTGGCCTCTCCACCCCAAAGAGATGCCTGAAAAAAACTGGAACAAAGGACAGTAACTACGGGGGTGTGAGTGATTGCTGGACCCAGACTAGGAAAGAGTCCAGTCTGTGAAAGAAGCTTATCTGTAATCAGTTTCTTAATGTATTAGGCTTAGACTTGCATGTTTTCTTTTATTTGCTTGGTAACTTACTTTGTTCCGTCTGTTATTACTTGCAACCACTTGTTATACTTAATAAAATCACTTTCTAGTGAGTAAGTCATTAATACCTGAGGGAGCAAACAGCTGTGCATATCTCTCTATCAGTGTTATAGAGGATGGACAATTTATGAGTTTACTCTGTATAAGCTTTATACGGAGTAAAACAGATCCATTTGGGGTCTGGATCCCATTGGGAGCTGGGTGTCTGGGTGCTGGAGACAGGAGCACTTGCTAAGCCATTTTCAGTTAAGTCTGCAGCTTTGGGGGTGTGGCTCAGACCCTGCAGCAGCAAGGTAGCATGTCTGGCTCAACAAGAGAGGGTTCCGAAGGCCCAAACTGGCAGAGAAAATGGGCTCAGGGGTAGTCTTAGCACATCAGGTGACAGTCCAAAGGAGGTTTCTGTGATCTCAACCTCACTGGACGTTGAGAAAATAAGAAGAGAGAATGGTAATCTGTGACGTAGGGAAATATTATTTCCTCATAGTATAGGTAGGGCAGAGAGGTTAAATGATTTGCCCAAGGTAATACAGCAAGTCAGTGGCAAAGTCAGAAAAAGAACCCAAATCTCCTGACTCCCAGTCTGCTGTTCTAACCACTAAATCCAAGCAAACTATAGTACAGTCCACTTCATTTAGTATTAAAAATAATCAAGCATTTTGGATGGGATACGGAGACTCTTGTTTCAGAGCATAAGCCCAGCCCATAACAATTGAAGTTAGAAAGAACATTCTCTTGGGGTAGGCTATCCCGCAACTACCTTCTCCAGGGTTCTTTGATGTTCCTTTGCAGCATAGCACTTGCTATTATTGTAGACAGGATTTTGGTCTTGGAGTATTGGTCTGTTCCAATTTGACAATTCCTACATTCTTATGTTCCATGGTTTAGATCATATATCTTCTTTTCTTTTTAAATTTGTGCTTCCTACTTGTTCCGCTGCAGAGATAACATACTGAGATGTGGTGGGCATCATTTTAGTTTACATGAGTTTGCTTACTAGTTAAGCACTATTTCTTTGTACAAATAGGAAAACATATTCAATGAATCTTGTATTATGTCTTTAAAGTACAGTAGTGGAAAGTCACATCACACAGCAGCTTCTGCCCACGCTCACTAGCTAGACCCATAATAGCATATGTTAATGTAAACTATCTAATGGACTTTTAATTTCCTTATAATTTAGGGAGTTGTAAAGAGTAAGAAAAAAACTGTGGCTGAAGAATAATAGGGTATCACTATTCAGCAAGAATGCTTTCATAATTTTAAAGCTTTCATTGAAAGAAAAAGTGGATTTACATTCATGATATATCAGTGTTATCAACAAATTTTCTTTAAAAATGTCAAGAGTTTTAATATGAATTTTTAGTTTTTGTAGTAGAGAATTTCCTCTTTCTAAAGTGGCTGTACTTAAAAATACAGTTGGTTAGCCTGATAGAGACGATATCTTTTTCAGTTTACTCATGACTGACCCCACTAGGGTCAATGTGATGGCTTATGAGAGTTAGGAGAGCATAACTGGACCATCATGGAAGAAAAAAGCAGGAAACTTGCACACAATGGAGCGCAAGACAGTTTGAGTCTGATTATCCTCTCTTACACACCAGTTTTACACCAGTGTTAACTGCATTATTCCTGATTTACATCCATGAAAGAGAGTGAAGAATCAAGCCCTTTGTATTGAACTACATTTTATTTTACTACATTATTTGGGAAAGGAAATATGAATGATCTTATATATGGTTATTGCACTCATAAATATCTTTCAGGAGAGCAGAGCTAATATCGGAACTTTGCTGGTTTTAAATTAGGAAAATTATAACTCAGTCATTTAAATCACCTCTAAAGACGATCTGAGGTAGCATTTCTGTCTAAATATATCATGACTTTAAACCCCAGTATCTCTGAACATTCCAGAACTAGTAGCAAGAGGGTGTTTGTCCCACTGGAAAGCTAAAAATCTCCCGTTTCCAAAGACAGGGTCCCAGAGTGGTGCCAGAATGTATATTGCCAATACTCAAGCTTAAGTCTGTGTAATTTTGGAGCGAAAACTCCACATTTGTAGTGGGAAGAAGGAAACATTATTCTAGCAAATCATTCCTTTTAAACATGGCAGCTGTTTGAAACTGCTCAGAGGTTTTGAATATTAGCAATAGTGGAATGGAACATGGATTAGTGGGCATAGTGCAACAGTGAATAACAAATATAATTTATCACATGGTTCTGTAATGATCCCACAATGTATCCCATGACTCTGCAATTTTCACACATACTTTTTTTCATTGTGGCACTACAGATAAATAGGACTTATGTTTAATCAGACGGCTGTTTGTTTATAATAAGAGAGGATGTTTTATAATAAGAGAGGACGTCCTGCAAACAAGTAAAAAAACACAGTAGGAAAAATTCATCATAGGTACAACTGCTTTGATTTCAGGAATGAATTTAGCCTAATGAATGTAAATAATTGCCCAATATTGTGCCTGCACATTTGATCAAAACTAAAAGCAATTTATAAGATTTTCAGTTTATCTTATGGAACAAAATGCTAAGAAATATTCCCCTTGTGAGTTTGTGTGAACTATACTCTTAAATATTTTGGAAGCTAGCTGGTAGTGCATGAAAGTTATTAGCCAAATCCCTATATGCCTAAATCAGCTGTGTATAATATTTATATCAAATCAGTTACATAATTAAGATGACAATTATTATTGTGACATAAAAGATGAAACTCTAATACAAATGATCCTGAAATTATTTTGAGTATGATTGTGCCTGACCTTGTGAGGCATAGGAGACTGTGGATGGAATATGCTCGAACACTTGAATTCCTATGCAGGGGCTGGGCACAATCCTGTTAGGGAGCTCAGGCATGATGTTCTTCCAGCATCCCTGTGGCTGCTAGCTATCTGAATGGGAGGGGGAGGGCAGTTCTGGGTCACGCTCACACTCCTCTGATCCCATTGACCTGTAAAGCTAGCTATCTGCAAAGAAGACCATATATGCATCCCTTAAAAGAGTATAGTTTGTACCTCCCTGATTCAGCTGGTAATTCTCTATGAGCCCTCCCCTAGGAAAAAAGAGTAAGAATCACGATGAGATAAGTAGTCTAAGGCACTGGCGTTCAACCAGGGGTATGTGTACCCTATGGGTATTCAGAGGTCTTTGGGGGTACATCAACTCATCTAGATAAGTATTTCTCAACCTGGGGGTTGCAGCCCCCAGGGGGGTCTTGGGATGCGTTCAGGGGGGTCGCAAGTGCAGAACCAGCATTAGAGGGTCACAAGCAGGACAGTTGTCTGTGGCCCCATACCCCAGGAGGCCCCACAAAGCTAAGTTACAGGGTTCAGCCCCGGGGGCAGGGCTTTGACTTCAGACAAGGCTCATAAGTGAAAAACAGGCTCAAGTATCGCACTGAAATGTAAGTACAGTATTTATATTCCAGTCAATTTATTTTATAATTATATGGTAAAAATGAGAGTCAGCAATGTTTCAGTAATAGTGTTCTGCGACACTTGTATTTTTATGTCTGACTTTGTAAGCAAGTAGTTTTTTAAGTGAGGTGAAATTTGGGCCACACAAGACAAATCATACTCTTGAAAGGGGTACAATAGTCTAGAAAGGTTGAGAACCACTGGTCTAAGGGATGCATTTCATCAGAAACATTGATTTGAATCCAGCAAAACATGTAAGGACATGCTTAACTTTAAGCATGTAAGTAGCCCCAATGACTTCAGTTGTACAACTCAGACGCTTAAAGTTAAGTATGTTCTTAACTACTTTGCTGGATTGGGGCCATTGTGATTATTATACATAATAGTATTAGTTCAGATTATTATTTGTATTTAGTGATTTAAAGTAACTCTACCTATTCAGGTCAAGTAAAATAAATGAAAGAGCAAGTGTGTTAGTAGCAGGGTAAATGACCTTTCAAAGTCCTAAAAAATATATATATTCTTGCAGTCCATAGTCCAACATTTATTAATGCTGAACTTGATAAGGACTCTCAGAACCTGAAAAAGGAGATCTGAAAGGCACCTTTGTAAAAAACAATTGATTTGCTTCATTTCATTGAAATGGCTAATGCTTTGATGGTTCATATTTACAATAGCTTGTCCTGTTCTTCAGTGGAGTTGATATGTTGGAGTCTTTAACACCATAAACTTGATCAAAACTTCCTGGGTAATAAACAGAGCGGATTTAAGATCTGAGCCCCCCTCCTCATCATACTACTGCAGCCCATCTGCGTGCCAATTTGTAGCTAAAGACATCAAGAAATGTGTTCTTCATGCTTAAATGCCTTTGGTAGTAGAAAATAGTCCTGGGAAGCTCAATATGCAAACGGGGTTCAGAGCTTGAAAGACTTTAGAGTAAAAAATGTGACCTTCCCTAGCAAAGGCTGTAGCTTGGCTAAATCCGTTACTGAGGAGAAATGTTTTACAGTGTTCATAGTGCAGTGCACGTCTTTTCCCCAGTTTTGCAAATAACTTTTTACCTAACTTTCAGTGTGAAAGACAGAGGTACTAGCTGAGGGGTTAAGTTCTTCTCTAAAGTCAAACATTTACACAAAAATATAAAATGTATGAGTCAAATGATAGACAGATTTGGGCAGAGATGGTCCATGCCTGCTAAAGTGTGTGTGGGGGGCACAGGGTGAGGGGCAGTTGGCTTCAGCAGTGTTACTTGAGCATGCTCAGTACAAGCCAAACAGCAAATGAGGGGGGGACGTGACCCCGCATCCCTCCTTCCCGCATGTCACCTCTGTATTTGGGCAAGTGGGATTTTCAAAAGCACCTCGGTGCCTAACTTCATTGAAATCAACACCTTTAAAAATGTCACCATAAGATTCTGAGCCCGCAGACATTTCAGCACATGTATAACTGTTCATGCAAGTACCTAATTTATTAAATTATCTGGGTAAAATCCTGGCTGCAGTGAAGTTGAGGAGAGTTTTGCCATTGACTTCAATGGATTTCATCCTTTGTATATTATTCACATCCCCCTGCCTGCCTTGAATTATGTTCCAAGAATTCAAAATAAAGAGTGAAAAACCAAAACATAATTGTTATGGCTCGGGGCAACTACACCTGTATTTCTCCTCAGTGGCCCAGCAGGCCACATACTCAGGCTCCCAGTTCCCCAGCTATTGCCTCTCTTGGATGGAGACATGTATCCCTCTCTGTTCTGACGGGTATTTCTGGGCTGCACAGTTCCCTGTCTTGACTGTGTTATTCCCAGCATAGACAGGTTTCCCAAAGGACACCTGCTCGCTTTCTCCTCAGAGATGGCTAATAGGTGTAATTGCTACAGTTATAACGTACCACACAGCACTTCCAGTGCAGGTCTCCTTTGTTCTGAAGGTTAAAAGGATTACAGAGAAAACGTTAAAAATAATAAAAAACCCTACATGCATGCTAATAAGCTTACCAGAATTCTCCTCAACTTTCTGGCAGGCCCAATCCTTCCTACCTTACCCTAAGGATCGAGCCCTCTGTGAACCAGGCATCCCATCCATTTGCTGAATCAGAAGGAAGGCCATGAGCCAGATGAAACCAAAGCTATTGAACCAAAACCACTTTCTTTGCCTGTTAATCTCCGGAGAAATCAGTTTGAACTAGTATTTGCCAACTTCTCCAGGGGGATGTCTTCAGAAGGTTGATAATGGACGAAATACATTAGTATCTCCACCCATGCTACTAGAGAAGGTGCATACAGTACAGCGCTACAATAACACATACACAATTGCATTTTTAATACAACGTACCCAAAGTGCTTTAACTTAATTCATTAAAGATTATCTTAATTCCAGAAGGTTTGTTTAGGATATTACAGGATATTGCAAGTCTGTCTCAATAGTAACACAACAAATTGCAAACAGGTGCTCTACATTCAATCTGTCATGTCTTTGGCGGGCCAGCAGTATACCAAGAAATTGCCCTCTTCCTTATTCAGATAACCCCAGTGAATGCTGCCCTCTACCATCGTAGCTTTCCTACAAAGATGCAACATTAGTATGTGCTGCATCTTTTCAGAACTTTTTGACTGATTATGAATTGCAGAACTATGTTTTAATAATATAATCCTTTGTCTTAAAGGCAGGCTGATGCATTGGTGGGGATACACCAAACTGATTTGCTAATAAGGGCAACCCTGTATGGCTGGTGTTTGAGTACTATCAGATTCTTAATCTGCTATTATCCAGGGCTATGAAAATATCCACAGATTTTTATTAGACAGTTAGTAAATGACAATTTTTCACCAGTTAGAAAAGCATGGGTTAATACTGCCAACCCAGAGAAAAAATCTAATTCACTTGGGTAGAAAAAAGGGTTAAAAATATTGCAAGAAGTCAGAAAGCTTAGATGACTTTGGAAACACCGATCAAAACCAAAGAGACTGGAAGTATAATTAACTCCATTACTGCTCAGTCAAATGAAAACAGCCATGACACCCCTTCTTATTTATGACAGCAGCAAATAGCTCTATTCCCTTGCTGGTTATTGCTGTAGGACAGCATTGGTTCTACAGCAGGTGAAATAGAAACAAGCTGCTAATATTTATGTCTCTAGTTCAGGTTATAGGTACAAGATTTATGCAAAAGTTCTATAAAAAAATTTCTAAGTAGCTTTTATGTCTTCATACAGCAATCCTTTCCCAATGGTAAACAAAACGGCTCTCCATTCATTAAGATGCAGTTTTCTGAGTGCTGTTGTGAAGCAATGCCATAAGTAAGGTTATAGCAGTGTGTCCATTCTAAGCCCAGTTTTGGCCACCCTCTGCAACTCACAAATAATGGCATGGGTATCCAAATTCGTACATTCCCTTTAGGGCCAAGACAGAATTTTTCTACCAAATTTAAACTGAGTGCTGAATAGGAAAAGAGGAGTCCTGAATTATGACAACCTGATCATAGAAGTGTTCACCAGTGTTCAAAAAATCTCGGACACTGAAAATAATGCAAATTACAAAAGCAGGAGAGCACTTTGCTGCTTCCGTTGGCCAAGGTCACTGCACACACCAGGGCAGGAGTGGTGGAAGTGCCCCAAAGGTGTGGGGAGACTCACAGGCACCTGAACCATGACCCTGTCCCCCGAGGCCCTGCCTCCACACCACCCCTTCCCCTGAGGCCCTGCCCTCATGCCACCCTTTTCTCCGTGGTCCCACTCCCACATCACTTTTTCCCCCCCAAGACCCTGCCCCTCTTTGCTTCTCTCTACCGCCTCCCCACCCCAGTCGCTCGCACTTGTGAGTATGACCATGGCCCCCCAGCCTCCTCAGTTCCAGCGCCCCTACACCAGGGGCTCCTTGCGGCCCTCCATCCTCCCCCACAATCTCCTTGTGGCTACTCTTCCATCCCATCCCTTATGCCTGTGATACTCTGTGTCCCAGAAGTGGTGGAATCACCCTAAAGATGGGGGGCCATGCACACCCAAACTGTGGACGTGCACCCCCTACACTGTGCTGCCTCCCTCCCGCCCGAGGCCACACTGTCCCTTCTCCTTGAGCTCCTGCCCTCGCACCACCTATTCCCTCAAGGCCCCACCTTCATTCTACCCATTCCCCCTTTTCCCTCTTCCCCCAAAGGCACGGCCTTTCGTTCGCTCCTCTCTGCCCACCTCCCCCATCACTCACATTTATGGCCGGTAAAAAGTGGGAGGGTGGAGTTAGTACTAGTCAAAGCTTTTTATTTTGTGTTGACATCTGCTGTTTATCTACAGCACAAGTATAACATGGGCAGTGCCCATGCAAGCTTCACTCATTTCTCCACCATTACACCATAATCCTAGCCTACAGGAAACCACCTCCATGAGTGAATGCATATTCTCCATACACAGTCAGGCCTAGATCATTGATGTTACCTCACAAATATCCCCTTAAGAGTAAAGCTGTGTGAAATTTTTCAGCCAAAACTTTTTCAACAAAAAATATAGATTTGGCAACACAAAAACATTTCACAAATTCGCATTGGCTTCATCAAATTGTTTCAATTAAAAAAACTCCTAAAACAAATTCAAAAAATGTTTTCTAAATGAAACGTCAATATTTTGGTTTCAAATGACTTTTTTCACAAATTTCTTCTAATGTAATTTCTTTTAAATCAAAAATTTTCTAAAATAGTCAAAATCAAAATGAAATGCTTGAATTGTGTTGAAACAAAATGTTTTGTTTAACCGAAAACATTTTTTTAACTTTTTGATTTGCCAAAAAATACAAAAATATCTCATTTTCAGTTTGACCTGAGATGGTTTTTTTCAGACTTGCCAGGGAACCAAAAAAATCTGTTGTTTGCACAGCTCTAATTAGTAGTGTTACTTATAGTAATTTTTTTAGTGATGTGCACACTTGTCCATATGAAACTGGACACCATCTTCTTTCATGTAGTACTCTGAGCCACTGTCAGCTGGCAATAAGTTTTGTTACCAACTGTGTTTTTTAGAACATTCTTCACTCAGTTTCCCCAATCATTTTCAAATCCCTTGCTGCAAGTTAAATGGAATAGATGATTGTTTTCAGATATGTGAAACTTGCAGATGATATCATATAGACTGGTTAAACATTTACAAAATCACAAAGTTCTACTGACTTCAATAAGGCGAGAACTGTACCCCAGATGCTTACATCTGAGATTGCTAAATTGCATAACTGTATATTTAAAATCTGAGGGCCAGATCATCAAGTGGTGTACATTGCAGTAGCTCCACAGAAGTCAATTCACTCGTCTCTGTAGGTCTAAGATGCAGCTACTCTATCAGAAAGTCTACAATATTTGGCAAGAAATGTACTCATGATTTGATTCACCTCAGGAAATATGTGCAGGATTTAATTCACAAAGGTGGAAAAGTTTCCCAGTGTTTACATGCCCTGCTGTAAGGAAGCAAGACTATACAGAAACTGCTTTCTGTCCCAAACAACAAGTGAAAGGTGTAACGCAATTGCACTGCCTTTTATGACACTTTATTCAATGGGTGAAATTCCCCCCAGTGCAGAGATCCACACAAGACCTTCTACACCATTCATGTTTGAAGTGGAGCTTGAAGGACACATAAAGCCTCATGTACACCTATCTGCATTGTGATAAATTTCACTACCTCTTGGCCTGACATATGATTTTGAAGCAAACATGGTCTGGTTTTACTGCTCCTTCATTTAATATTATGTTATTTTACTATTACTGTATTATGACTATTAGACTTGGTCAGAAAACGGGGGGGAGGGGATTGTGAAATTGCCTTTTTTTCTGTAGGAAAATTCCATTCTTGTAGGAATTTTGCAACCAGCTCTAATTATTATTAATTGTTCGTGTTGGAGTAGTGCCCAAAAGCCCCAGTCAAGACTGGGTTTCGGTTGTGCTGGGTGCACAAACGGAAACAGAATCCTAATGTAAAAAGCTTACCAAAAATTGATGAAGGCTGGGTTAAGTGGATACATCATACAAGCACAGTGCTCACTGTGGTGGCGGGCACATGGCATATTAACATCATGGTGGCTTTTTAAGCATATACGTTTATATATTTGTTGTCTTTCTATTACAAACCCTTAGTTTTAGGGGACCTTTTTGTTCATTTTAGTAGTGGGATGAGGCACTTGAGGCTGTAGTACAGCAGAGGAAAGGACTGTTGGACTAAGAGAAGGGAATGGGCTGGGGAGGAGGAAATAGTGAAGGAAGGAGGTAGAAAGGGACGGGAGGATGGAGAGAGGAGGATGAGAAACACAGTGGATAGGGACTATGAAGATGGACAGCTGATGGATTGCAGTGGTAAGAGAAGAGCCAGATGAAAGGGGTCCAGCCAGTGGCAGGCAGTTAGCGTACATGCATGCCAGCAAACCCATGGCCAGGAGTTGGAGAGTGAGAGTGATGCTGGCAGCCTTGATTCTGGCCCCCTTAGGTTGTCAGAGAGATGCCTTTTCTCTACAACAGGAAACGGGTATAACGGTGTGTGTTCTGCATGCAGCCCCACAGGCAAAATGAGACAGTAGCCCCCATGCAGATTATTCCTGCTCTAGGAATAGATTGGCATGAGGGAATGGGCAAATGCTTGAGGCTGCTAACACCTACAGCACAGACAGAAACTAAAGCTGGTTTTGTAACATGTATATAGGCCCATCTGGGGAGGATGTACTCTGCTTTCGTCACACTCACCTGAATCTGTCACAGATCCTAACAAAAGAAGATGCTTAAAAATACAGAGTCAAGAAATACAGGGTACATTGGCACAACCTTATTGACTTGAATGGCATTTCAGCCATGTAATCAAGAGCATAATTTGGTCTACAGTGTAATGTATTTTTATATATATGTTTACACGTTGCTATACCTGTATTAAGGTACACATTGTGTGATTCTGTATGATACATCAGGAGGGTGGAAATAAAATACTCCAACATATCAGATGACAGGAATGAGAATAAGAGTCATATTAGCTCAGTGATACTGTCTATTACCTAAAACAACAGGTACAGTTGGCTTATATAGCTGTACAGTAGCATTATTGACTCATGTATTACTGCTGCATAAAACTACAGTAGGATATTTTGATCTTATGATAGTAGAGCTGTATTGACTCCCTTATTTGTCTTTGGTCCACATTACTGAGATGGTAATTAAAAATCAGATAACCTGTACAAAGCAAATCTGAGATTTAGTACATTTGAAGAGGGGTATGTGTGTGTACAGAAATTGTTTTTAAAAAACCTTCAAACTCTATTTCTAATCTGAGACCTCATATGCTAAGTTTCAGAGAGTGATTTTTCTGAAGACCCCAAACACTGGGATTTCATGGAGACACTATAATTTACAATACTTCTGCAGTTTTCAATTATTCAGATGTGTATAGCCCAACAAATTGAATAATGAATAGACTAATGAATTGAATCCTGACAAGATGGTAACAGAAAATACTATGAGTAGTCAATACACAGAAAGATCCCTGAAAGAAATAAACTTGTTTGAAGGACACACTTTCTCTTCCAAGTCAAACCACTTGCAGCAGGATAATCTATGTAGGAGTTGCCACTAACAAATAACTGTTAAAAGGCATAAACCTGTAGAACAATATATTTCTGGTGACCAAACAGTGAATCATAATCACAAATAGGCCGGATATATTTTCTTAGAATATAGGCTATGTATTTCATTATTGCTTTTTTTCCCCTCTTTAATGCCATAGAGAAAGAAAAAGAATGGCCATATAAATTCTTAAAACACTTTAACTTCAGGCTTAGCCTTGGAGGTGTGATGATATTCCACAGATGCTAAAGCACACAGGTCTTAACAGTATTTAATGCATTTGCATCAACACTGCAAGCCAGAAACATAAATAATAAAAATGATAAACACACCATTCAAACCCTGTGATAGGCAATTCATGTTTGTATCTCCGAGCTAACACTTTAAAGGAACAGTGTCTGCAGTCAGCAAAACACATATTGAAAAATACATTTTAGCAGTGCTCTGTGCCAGCAAGGAAAAAAATAAATAGAAGTACATTTTACAAAGCAATGCTGAGATTTTGATGAGAGATGGACCATTGATTCAGGCACTGATTTTTTTCTCTCTCCTCTTTTCCCCGCCTCCCCCCCAAGAAAAACCTGAACCTTCATTGAAATCTTGAAATGATCCTTTTGTGGAAGTTTGAAGAAGGTTTGGTTAGCTTTCAGAAAAATAAAATTCTCAGTTTCATTGGAACAAATCTGAAGCCAAATCCTGGATCTGAACTCCCACCAATTTGTGATGAGTTTACTTCGGAATCCATTTTCATGTTGGAGTCCAAACAAAGTCATCCAAAAAGCCACAAACAATGGAAAAATACAGAGTGGATCTGCAGCTGGAAACTTTGTGGCTCAGGACCATTGTCATGTACTTTTGCACTTTCTGCTTCCTGCCAGCAAAGGTTCACAAGCTCTGACTGTCTTCATGCGATTTCCCAGCCAATTTTGCAGATTCCAGGTGTTTGCATACCCAGATTTTAGATGTTTATTCAGAGTGAATGTCTGGGTCTTGTGAGCTTTACCCATCCCTAATCTAGGATAAACATTTAGGTCCAGGTATATATAGGTCCACTGATTTACCACTGAAAAGAACAATTTGATTTTGAATATCATACTTCATTTCCAGAGGCTCTGATGACAAAACCTTAAAAAAAAGAAAAAAATCAGTTGGTTTTGAAATTTCTACTTCTAGTAAAATAACATTAATAGTACTTTAAGTTAAAATCCATTTTAGTTCTTGTTTTATCATTTTCAGGTAACTGTTATCTTACTAGATGCAAATATGTATATTTGTATATATCCAAGAGCAGTGTGGGATGTGACGGATGGCAACTGACTGCTATGTTTCATTTGCTGCTTTATCCTTTTCTTCAGAAAGTCCTTTTCCAGCAGACACTGTTTCCTTTCTGTGACTTTTTTTTTTTTTTTAGCATTAATTCATTCAGTTGGAGTGGAGTTACATTGCTTAACAAATCTAATATTTATTATTAAGATGATGATTTAGCAGTAAGAATGCCGTGATTCATGTTTACAGCTAATGTTTTACAGCTTAAAGCACAGTTTTCTAGTCAGAATTATGATCTGCTGCTCAGTTCCTTCACCCTAAAGCCTATGAACCCATGAAGCTAATGGGATTATTTGCATAATAAGGGTACTACTCAGTGAGTAACGATAGCAAGATTTGGTTCTCAATTAAAAGCACAACTTTTGAAAAATGTAAAATAAATTAATCCTGCCTCCCTTAGGCTACCATTGAAGGCAGCAGGAGTTCTCTCTGACTAAGGATGTAGGGATCTGGCCCATTGCTAGCAATTATTTTCATATATCCAATTCATACAAAGGGTTAGATTAAGACTTTATGCGCCCCTTGTGTGAGGAGTGAATACAGATACGTTGCCCCCAAAATGGTCAACTGAAGCAGTGCTGGCAGAAGTGCAGCACAGGCCAGAAGCTGGTCCTTCAGTGGAAATTTAGTCCTGTAATGGAACAAGGTAAAGCTGCTTACTGGGAATGACTTGTGCCTGGGATTATTTTTTACCTCATTCGAAGATGTCTAAAGCTCTTCAGTGTGTGACTGACCAAAGAGGTCCAAGTGCTTCAACAGCATTTCACCAGTATAACTCTTGAGACCGTAGAAGACTGCCCATTAACTTCAACAGGTGTTTGGAGAGCACGTCCAATGGCAGAATGAGGCAAGTGAGATGGAGGCTGATCCAAAGCCTATTGAAGTCAATGGGATTCTTTTTATTTGGAACAGGCCCATAGCTTTTTGGCCAGGAATTCATGTGGCAGGATTGTAAAGGTTAAGAAAAGCTTGTGAGAGATTGTAAAGGAATGTTTTAGTGTAACTTTTGTTAAAAGAAAAATAGCTTTGAAATATAGATAGGTGGATAGATATAAAATAAAACACACAGCAATTGTTCAGACTTTTAAAAAAATGTGTTCTTCAATTTATAGATTTTCTCTGATATTCCCTTCAAGGATGTTTGGACTAGACTACCTTTTTCCTCTGGGAGCTCTGACTAGGAAAAAGGCATCACTATTTTTTCCTTGGCTGTTTTAGAATGTTCTTTTTTTTAGTCTGGTATCTCTTTCAGAAATGCATTTCTTTTCTGAAAAATAAGGCTGTTATCAGCTGGTGTTGAAGAACCTTTGGCTAGGCCGTTGTCAGCACCTGTTGGATCAGTGTCCTATGTTGTTTTGGTCTGTATTCACTGGTATGGTGATTTTTGGTTATGGATGAGTCAAAGTTTCAGTGGTTATTTAAGCCCCATTTTCTTTCTGTTCCTGAGTTAATGACTTGTGTAAAATATTAGCTTCCTGGAAAAAGGTTACTTAGGTGATTTAGGGATTGGGGGAGAGTGCACAGGGGTTTTTGCATTTGCTGAATTTTTCCTTCAGAGTAAATTATTTTGTATTCCCTTTTGCCTAAAAGGCTTTGTGGCTTGATGCAGTTTTACTCAGGCAAAACACCCAGTAAATTCTAGATAAGAACGCTTACAGGCAAAGCACTTATCTCTATATGTTGGTTTACTCATCTCTAAAATAGGGATAATATATATCTTCCTCACAGGTGTGCTATGAATCTTAGTTAATTGATGTTCCTAAAGCATAGTGGGATCCTCAGAGGAAAGGTTCTATATACCGTCATGGTATGGCAGATGCAATTACCTTCATTCAGTGGATTTCTGTCATGTGGGCTCATAAGGTACCCTCAGGTTTTCTTAATATTAGTACTTTCTTCTGCTGGAAGTTTAGGATGTGTATCCCATGGCAGCAGCGGGTTTTTGCTTCAAGGGTGATAGCCTCCACACGCTGAACAGGGAATTTATACAAGCAGTTCCTACAGGTGCCAATGTGGATTACTTGTGTAAATCCCCTGCACAATGTGGGATGAATCTTTAATTTACACCTTTGTGTTTTAAAATCAGATCTGATTCTGTAAGGAAGCTCAAAAGAGAGGCTTCCTTCAGCAACTTTTGTCCTAATTAGCAGTTATGCCTGTCTTAAACCAACCAGACAGAAATGAACCTCCCTGCAGGTCAGCTTTGGCTGGTGTCTTTGCAAAGTCCGGCTGCCTACCATGATGCCTACTTAAAATTAAATATCTGCTATCCCAGCAGTTTCAGGTAGACACACTATTGTTCTTCACATCTTGTCCCAAACAGCTGTGTACTGGAGCTCTGTACTGTTAAACAGATGCCGCATTTCACCCCCAGTGCTGATGAAAGGATTCGTCTGCCTATTTAACTCCCAAATGCTGCAAAGCGTATTGGATCCTTCGGGATGAAAAGCACGATGTAAATGTCAGAGATTATTTAAAATGCCTTTCAATGGGTTGGGTTTTTTTTATATGTCTGTGAAGAGCCGCAGAAACATAGTGAGTACACACAGATGAGGCAAGTTTTAAATTGGGATGATTCCTTTTTGAACCAGGATAACCAGGGATGTGATGGAGGGAGTCGCAAGCGAATTTGGATAGGTTTGCTCCCTTTGACAGAGCTCAGCCCAACTCTGGATACTGCTAAATCATCCCTGTCAGAGATGACTTTTATCTCAAGGGCTCATAAAAATATTCTGAAGCGGCTTTTTAATTTTAATCTGTGGAGCAAATCAGATAATACCAAGTGGCAGCAATTTTAAAAAATATTTCAGAGGGAGAGGATTTCCCCTCCACATATATACTCTCACTACCAGTCCTCCTCGCCTGGACTCACTCCCTGAAGTGACAAATATCACCCACTGAATTACAATATCAATAAACAGTATATTTTTCAGGAATGCAATATAAATATTTCAAGCAAAGTGCACTTAATATAAATTTGTTTGCCAAAGGGTGTTGTCTCTGTTCTTGGGCATTGTTAAAAGAAAACTTTTTTCTTTATATAGGAACAATAATTAAGGCTCTGAGCCTTCAAAGAGAGATTCATCAGAATGGATGCTTACCCCTGCATGAGGTCCTGGTGGGATTCTGCATGGTGGTAAGGGTTCAAGAGAGCAGATCACTTTGCAGGATCAGGATTTAATAGATTTTCAGGCTCTCTCTTCTCTATGTGGGTGAAATTCACTCCATGCACAGGGTTAGCACCAGGCCTGTGTACCAATTAAGGTCCTAGGCTTTATTGGGAGGTAAGTGACAGAAAGACCTGGTGCTGACTTCTGCACAGGGATGAATTTCACCTTGTGAGCACCACACACCTGGTATATCACATACATACATACATGTGGTATATCACAAGCTAAATGAGAATGTTCTTGTGGGAGCCACTTGCTTGAATATTGTCAGCACATCACTGGTAAAATCAGCAATGAAAAGTAAATATACAAACCGTGATTAACTATATACTATAGCTCAATAACAAAACTTCTGAATACAAAAATAGCGTGGTCATTTAAAAGGGCAATAGTAATTATAAACTTTGCATTACCAGTTATAATTTTCCCAGGTGAATTTTTCTAGTTATTGCTGAAATTATAAATGCCAAAAATGCTTTATAAAAGCTTTGATTCTTATATGGGATGATATGTTAATAGTGCCCTCCAATCAGAATGTATCATGCTCAATGCTTAACTTTTTAAGGAGTTGATTACTAAATCTGTAAATTAGGGCAGGACCAAATATTAAAACGTGATCAGGATTTTTAAATTGGAAGTTCAGAATAGGACTGACAAATCTAGATACAATTCTATTACTTCAAACCTGATTTATAAAGCAATAATTTCCATCTAAAGTGCAAACAAGAAGTCGATCATTGGACACTTTTATCTGTTGACATGATTTGCTGAATGGAGAGATGATTGGTGAAAATCCATTGGCATCCTGGGCACCCCACCAATATTCTGGCCAGATGAGCTGGCATGAGGAAAGTCATCTGCGCCTGGCAAAAGACTGTAGCAGATTACGTCTCCGGGGAGCAGAGAACGAATGGTGACTCTTTGAGCTTATCATGGTGTGGTGCAGCTACACAAGCCACTGAGCAAAGGTTTAATTTGGCCCAAAGTAGTTTACAGATATTAATGAATTAAGTTTCACAACACTCCTCTGAGTTAGGTAAATGTTATTATGGCCATTATACAGATGGGTACACATAAGCACAGACTTGTTGTGGGCCAGGTCTTGTGGGAGCTTAGGTTGCTCAGCACTTTCCAGGGTATACTCAGCAGGTTTCAGGATTAGAGCTGTAGCGATCTATCAAAAGTCACAATCAGTCAGCAGCAGAACTTGGAACAGTACCCAGAGTTCTGAGTCTCTGTCACCTGCCCTCCCAAATCAAATGTGTGTGCCGGTCAACAGAAAAGCATAATGTTTCTCACTAAACATGGTTTATAAATGAAGCCCAGTAATGCTGCTTTAGTTTTTGGCTAATTAGAATTAGGTTTTTTTTTCAAAAAAGAAACAACTCACAGTTTATCTGATGTGATTTTAGATGCAACACTTCTGTGTTCCATAGTCTGAGCTCAGTTATACTGAATACACTTGTTACTGCATCTCTCTTAGGAATAACATTGCAACAAATAAAATTTCCATTTTGCAAGTCTAAAAATGACTTTCATATATTTTCTAACACTGTCCCAGGCCTGGGAACCACAGGCACCAGGCTTTTCAGTATCAGTTTTCCCTTTACTAACATGCGGTCACTATATTCACTTATCCAATACAAGGCCCTGATCCTGCAGTGGGATCCATGCACAGATGAACCATTGTGTCCTACGTGGAGGCTTTTCGACTTGAACTGGGAAAGGCCTCATTTGACTTCAGTGGGTACCTACACAGCATTTTGGAGTGAACCTCACAGCCTGGGTCAACTTTGGCTTGTGGGGCTCATGCTAGTGCTCTGAAAATAGCTATATAGACAGTACTTTGAAGTTGCATCTCGGGCTGGAGCTCAGGCTCTGAAGCCTGGGGATGAGGATGGTTTCAGAGATTGGTCTGGAGCCCCGCTAAGCCAAGTCTGTCAACCCAGGCTGGGAGACTCACTCTGAAATGCTGTGTAGACATACACAGTGGGACTTTGCGTGGGCATAAGTGTTTACCCACATGGATCTCATAGAAGATCACTCCCTAAGATTGATAAATACGCAGCAGCATGCACACAGTGCATTCTAGCCATGCTTAGAGCACACACACAAACCCTTTGTTTTTGAATAGTAAAGTAAACAAGAAAAGGGGGAAAGAGCAGGAAAATCTTATCTCGGATCATTCATGTAAACCAAGTCCTTTGCACATTATAGAAAATTAGTAGCTTTTTAGAAAGGGCTTTTAATTGCTTAATCTAAATAATGTGGACAATGGCATACGTGTTTTATTTTAGGGTCTATCTAGCCCACTCAGAAAATGTAATGGACCTAATTTTCATTTAGCGTAGGTCTGTGCAGTTCCTAAAACATCTAAATGGCTATTAATTTAATCAGGTAATTTAACTATAGCTCTAGAAAAGGCCACCAGCTAGTTGTCACGAAATGATTATGAGGATGACATTTCTATCCCATGATGCCAGAGGCAGACTTTGATACATCATTTTCTTTTTGAAGGTTAAACTCAGATAACCTGTCTTTGGCATTTAATTAGCTACATATTAAACACTCTTTTAATAATAAAATGATTAAAAATTTTATTGCTTCTCAAATGAGGTCCTTTTAGATAGATTTAATGACTTGGTTAGAGCACTGTAGTTTGTGAACCAAACCTTAGTTAGACCAGAATGTAGTATAATGATATGCTTTACAGCTTGCAAAATCTGTATTTTATTCAAATGACGACCATAACCATTTTGGATAAAACTTATAATGCTTTCATCTGTATTTTTAAGTCTAACTGTTAAATGTCATTGAAAAGTAACTGAGAACCTATTGATTTCAGGATTTTCAAAAATGATCAAATTCAGGGCTAATAACATGAAAACGCTGTAGGATTAATGTACTATGTGTTATGCACTAATTGTTTACCCTTTTAAAAAGTCATTTTTCACAGTCCAATACCCGTAACAATCCCATTCGTCTAGCAATGATGAAACGTGTGAAGTGGCTGACAATCTTGGCTCTTTATTTGGTATAAAAATATTAGCACTTTAATGAAAACTGACACAAAGAAGACAATATTTTTCCCATCCTGCATTATAATATCTGTGTAATGGCTGCAAAACAGCTGTAAAGACAAAACGGCAATAATTGTATGGGTCATGCTAACAAATTCACTGCCAGTTCACATTGATGTGAATGCCAGGCACTTCTGGAAAAATATCATAGAATTTCTCTGGATGTTTAAGCGAAACGATTACCTACATATTCTCTAAATATTATTATTTAGATAATAATTATTAAAAGCTCAGCTGCTGGTAGACAAAAACCTGTGCCACAAAAAACAAACAGATAAACAAAAATAAGCAGCAACAACGACAAAAACAACCCACCATTTCTACAACTGGCACTAATGGGTATCCTTGTAGGCAAACTTAGCAGAAAGGCCAAGTATAGGGACTAACTTACATCCTCACCCCCTCCCTTGGGAAGAAGGCCATTAGCCAATCACTTGGGAAGAGAGGACTTCATTTTCCAAGCTTGTCAAGCTAGAATCTTTCATGAGTACATCAGCTGAAAAAGGGAAATAAATAGATCAATTAATTGAACTACCCCCTAAAATGTATTGATTCCCCCCGCCAATTATTTGAATAAATCTTAATCAACATGAACCTGTCATAGCTTCCTACTCAGATTTGAACCTTAGCGTTCATAACCTGAGAAGCTAGCATGAACCCCTCTAAGCTTAATTACCAGCTCAGATTTGATCTCGCTGCCACCATCCAAAAATTCCAGGGTTTTGGCTCCCTCTGGTCTCCCCAAATCCTCCCACGGGGACACCCCAAGACGCAGAAGCCTGAGTCTTACCACCTAACGAAATAAACCCCACTTCCCCTTCCCCCTCTCTCTTCCCCCAGGAACTTTCCTCTCCTGTGGCAACCTGAGAGTACTGATGCAATCTCTTCACACAGCAAATACCCAATAAGCATGTCTCCTCTGAGCCTAAAGAGACAATACCCCAAATACCAGGAAAACAAAATGATTCTATCTCTCTCCCCCTCCCACACAAGTTCCCTGTCTGCAGCTCCTAGCCCTTCCGTAATCTAAGCCAAAGAAATTCCCCTTCCCTTCATCCCTCTAGCCTACCCAGAGAGAAAAACTCAAACAAGTCTCTAAAAAAAACGCTTGTATATAAAAAAGAAAGAAAAAACACGTGAACATATGTCTCTCATAAAGTTGACAATACACGCTAAGTTACTTAAAAGCGAAAATATGAATAAAAACAGACTACCAAAATAGATACAATTTAAACATCCAGCAATACACACATGTAAAACAAAACAAAAACATATAAATCGATTGTTTTGCTATCTTTTACTCACAAACTTTGAAAGGAGATATAAAGCTGTAGATAGAAAAACCCTCTCAGTCTCAAACAACAAAAGACTCAGACCCAACATTCCCTCCCTGAGTTTTGAAAAAATCCAGTTTCCTGATTGGTCCTCTGGTCAGGTGTTTGGTTCCCTTTGTTCCCTTTACAGGTGAAAAAAACATTAACCCTTAGCTATCTGTTTATGACAGAACCATGCTAAGGAGGAAGGACTTTTGTCTATATGCAGTGAACTCCAATGACAGCAAATTAATAAGCTACAACCTTCTAAATCACACTTCTCACTAAAGACATCTGGGCCAGATTTTCTTCCTATGCCAAGATCCATTTGGTGCAGGAGAAAGGGGAGGCCATCAAGAAGTTGGTTATGGCCCCCTAATTCTCAAGATGCATGGGTCCCAGCCCTAAGGTAAATTACAGCAGCCTAGAAGCTGTTCCCAATTACCCCCCAGCTATGGTCCCAGCTGAGAAATACCCCTCCTCATCTTTGTTATGCTCACTGGGCCAAAGTGGGGTGAAGAGGAGACATTGGGCATGGGAGGCAGTTCCATCAGCTTTAAAGCAGATAATAATTCCTCTCCATCAGAGCAATTATCAACTTGCAATCTGTGATGCAGATTGTGTCCCCTTTGCACAGCACAGCCAGTGAGAAGGAGACAGAACTGGAGATGGGAATCTGGCCCGGGGATCTTTATGGGTGTTTTTTTTAAACGAAAACCATCATCTCCACCAAAATATTCTGCATAAAACAAGGGAGGACTTCACAGATTGACAGTTCGTGTTACCTTTAAACCCTTTTGACCTGATTTTAGGAAGCACTGAGCATCCACAAATCCCACTGCAATCAGTGGGCTCACACACAAACTCCACTGCAATCAAATGCTCAGCACCTTTGCAAATCTGGCTTTTTATAGATGCTAGAAAGAGACACATAATGATGCTATGCACAGGGTTCTTTCCATCACAGACAACCACCCCGGCTTTATCTTGCTGCATTTCAGATTGTAAATTTCATGTTTGGAACTAGAAACCACATGTGAAAAAGTCAGGGAAAGGGAGGATGGGACAAAAAGCTTTCATTCTAAATGGCTAATTTAAATCTAGTCCAGGGCAGTAGTGTCCAAAGGTGTTGATCACCTGATGGATCTTTAGCAGGCTACATGAAACGAGTTTGGTTCTGTTCCTAGCAGAGAAGTGTCAACATCACAACAGAGCACAGTCACAATTAACTCAAGTGGCAATCTGTGTGACATTCCTAGGCAAGAGACCAAAAGCCATGCTTCATTGCGCTGCACCTTGTGCAGTTACCTATGCCAGCACAAAGGGAATGTAAAGTGGGTGTAAAATGGGTGTATTCTGATTTGGTAGCATTTTACACTGACTTTGCACTGGTGTAAATGGCTGCAGCCTTCCAGGCAACCGAAAATCAGGCCCCTAGAACTGCAAAGATGTGGAGACTGAGATGTCCTCTCACACCTAGAGACGGTTCCTTCCAGCGAGAGCTGTGGCACATAGGTAGGGAAGCCTGCATTGTAGAGTCTCCCCAATACTTTTCCTAATGGATGGAAAAACAAACTTCATTCCTCTGGGCTGTCCATTGGTAAGCACTGAAGTCACACGTGAACTCAACATTTTAAAAAACATACATACCAGAGAGAGAGAGAGAGAGATTGATTGAGTGTCAGGGAATGAGAGAGAGAGAGTGTATTGGGGAATTTCACAGACATGAGAGCTACCAATAATTTATTATTCCAAATAGTTACAGCTTCCTTGGTATCCCATCAATGTGACTTTCCTCACAATACAATGGACTCCATCTTTAAAACATGCCTTATCACCTGCTCAGCCTTTCTCATTCCTGGGAACGCTGAACTCTTCCTTCCAGGCTTTACAATTCTGCAAACTGTTTTTCTGCTCTTAATGTAACAATAAAGTGAGCCGCAAATCTCTCATGAAATCCCAGTGCAAACTCCCTACATCTGTGATGTGTGAGCGTGCCTACCATCTGCAGAAATGCTTAGGCATAGACAGCTTTTAGATACTCGTTTTCCTTTGTGAGTGGTGACTATAACTTTTGTTATGTTACACTTTTATGTCCAACTATTCAGAAAAACCTGTTCTGTGCAAGTCAGGAATTGCCCTCCATGTGGTTTGGTTTTAGTGCTAGGCATGTCAGCAGCAGACTCAATAGTCTTTTCTGGGGATGCTGAATTATATTTCTGAGGCCCAGTTTTTGGCAGGTGCTGTTCATAAGTGGGCAGCATGGAAAGCATGGGCAGAAATTATCTACTTTCCCCTCAAAATCATGGGCAAGGCAGCAGTAGGAACCATAAAGAGTGCTCTGCGGAGGTGACTGTGGGGCATGGGGTCAGGGTGCATGGTATGCATGCTTACACACCTATGCACACTGCCCTGATAACAGACTTTGTGCACAGCCCTACATATAAATGATTCTTGGTTTTGTAAGAATAATCTGCGTAGGTGACTGTGCAGGAAGCATAACCAACCAATATCTAATCGCTTCACCACTCTGTGCCTCTGTTTTTCCCTCCTACCCTTTGTCTGCGTTGTCTGTTTAGCTGGTAAGCTATTGCAGGGAAGGGACTGTGTGGTGCTTAGCACAGCAAGGCCCTGATATCACAGGAGGCCTCACTGCGCTACTGTCATGCAAACACTAAACCTATTTCTAAACACCCACATACATTAAGGCTGCTTTTCCAGTGTCCAGTTAAACCCATTTGCTCAGTCATTTTAGGCAAATTTAACATGTGGTCCCTGGCATGCAACCCTGTTATTTTTAGTTTGGTTCTGGATTCTGATTTATACATTACACCAGCAATTCTCAAACTTTAGCAACCCCAGGCCCCCCATTTTGATTTAAAATTTTTCACAGATCCCCAAGTGGGCTTCTAATTTTCCCTGGGGGTGCTCAATCCCTGCTCAGCCCCAGGTCCCACCCACCCCTTCCCCAAAGCCCCACCTCTCCCCCCCGCTCAACCCCTGCTGCTCCTCTTCCCCACCTCTTTCCACCTCCTTCCCTAAGCATGCCCAGTTCCCGCTCCTCCCCACCCCCAGCACCTCCTGCACACTGCTGAACAGCTGTTCCACGGCAAGTAAGAGGCACTGGGAGGGAGGGGGAGGAGTTGATCAACAGGGTTGGTGGCCACATATATGACTTATGGACCCCTTGGAGTACCCTTGTGGACCCCCAGGAGTCTGCAGTCCCCAGTTTGAGAACCGCCACTTTATATCAATGAAACAGTGTTTACAAAAGAAATGCCCTAAAACATAGACTGTTGAAATATTAAATGGCATGAAAATCTGGACAAAAATATCTAAGGATGCTTTGAAAATGTATGGGATGATTTTATGGGGAAGGTGAGCTAAGGAGAGGAGAGGACCCAGGCAGCTTGCTGCTATTTGCACTCGCTGAATTCTAGGGAAGGGGCTGACTAGCATGTCTGGTACTTCATAATCCAAATGCAGCAACCGGCTGAGCCCTTCACCATTTTTACCTGCTTCTAGCGTTCAGCAGCATAAACTAATTGCAGCAGAAAGTGAGCATGCTCCCTCCATACTTCTTAAAGCATTCTGTCTGCATCTGCCCCAGGCTAACAAAATGCCTGACACCAACTCGGCTCCGCTGTGCAGCTCTGCACTCCCTCCCCCGCACCCAAAATTCAATGCTCCGTTTACAAAATAATAGTGCCGTATTTTATCCTCAAGGAAGGTCTGCTTCTTATAACAGGGACCACAAAGCCCATGTCATCTTTTCTGTATTAATTTAAAATCCTATTGCCTTAGCAGTCAATTCAAGGCAGAAAAGATACAAGAAATATAAATGATTTGGAGTTCATTTTAAAAGAGAGAGATGAGGTTAGCATGGGTAAAAGAGGCCATATTGTATCTACTGAACAGATACAACACAGGCAGCAGCTGTGTAAACTTCCCCTCTTCTCTGACCTGGAGAAGATGTCTCAGTGGCTGAAAAGGGAATTCTGTTTCCTTATTTGTCTATTCCTTAGCCACCCTGGCATTATCCGTTAGGACACAGGTTTTCAACCTGTGGTCTGTGAACCCTGGGGGTCTGCAGACGATGTCTAAGAGTTCCAAAGAGGGCTGTACCTCCATTCAAAAATTTTTAGGAGTCTGCAAATGAAAAAAGATTGAAAATCACTAGGCGAGGAAGCCAAATAATACCACCAGTGGTAGTGGTTTTGTGGAATGGACTCTTGTCCACTAGGAACACTGGACTAAATCATTCTACATAACCATAGGCCAGACATCAGGGGTGAAATCCTAACTTCACTGAAGTTAATGGCAAAAATCCCATTAACTACAATGGGTCCAGGATTTCACCTCAGATATTAAAATCTTTCAACTGCTACTGATCTGAGCCAGATTGTTAATGGCAACCTATATGTGAAAGGCTCTGTCATAAACGGATAGCTAAGGGAGGAGGGAAATAGACTTCTAGGATGGAGGCTCGCCGACCTCATTAAGAGAGCTTTAAACTAGGAAGTTGGGGGAGATGGTTGGGAGATGTTCAGGAGATCTCCACGCCAGAATTTAACCTGGAGAGGGAAGTAAACAAAGTGAGAGGGGATACCCTTGTGGACCAAAGAATTG
>NC_133771.1:171930551-171941092 GCF_003597395.2 Chelonoidis abingdonii
CTGAAAGACCCTGTAATATTCCATCTTGAATTTACAGTGATTATCTTTATTCTTCTTTCTTTTATTAAAAGCTTTTCTTTTAAAATACCTAATTGAATTTTTTCCTCTGGTTAATGCTGAGTTATTGAGTCTGTACTCACTAGGGACTTGGTGGGAGAGAGAGGAGGGGGGGAGGAAAGATGAATTTCCTCTTTGTTTTAGATTCACGGAGCTTGAATCTGTATTGCTTCTGGGTGAGGGGAAGATGGGAGGGGTGGAGGTAGAATCCCTCTGTGTTGTGATTCAAGGAGTTTGAAGCGCGGTGATCTTCTGGTGTACCCAGGGTGGGAAAGATCTGGGAGGAAGAAAGGAGGGGGAAGGGAAATGGTTTATTCCCCTTTGTTGTGAAACTCAAGGAATTTGGGTCTTGGGGTCTCCAGGGAAGGTTTTTGGGGAGACCAGAGTGCCCCAAAACACTATATATTTTTGGGTGGTGGCAGCTTATCAGATCTAAGCTGGTAATTAAGCTTAGAGAAATTCATGCTGGTACCCCAATTTTTTTGGACTCTAAGGTTCAGATTGGAGAAAGATACCATGGCAGGCTCTTTATTCCATTCCCAATATAAATAAAAATGGCAGTTTTTACTTACAAAACAAGTGAGATAGCTCAGCATAGGTTAAAGGCAAATTAAACAGTGAAACCCTTAGTTATCCTGCATCATGATATGTTACCACATATTTTAACTCTGCAGCTACATGGGCAGAGGGGAACAAACTTGCTGGGAAATAGTATATCCAGGAAGCAGAAGCCCACAGATATTTTGGAGTTGCTCAAAGAAAACCCCCAGTGCATCTCCATTAGAAATCAAAGGTTTAGTAAAGATGCTGTGCCCTCATCTCAGTGTTGGGGTGTGAAAGTTGTAACTACTCGTAGAGGAAACAATAATTTCCCAGCCTCACTTCATGTTTCTTGCTTTATTGAAAGCTGTGGATCAGGCCTTAAATTTGGAGTAATGTCACTGGAGTCAGCAGAGTGCTTCAGATTCCTGCTGATTTTTATAACTGACAGAAGAAACTGGCCCGGAGTCAGCAGGGTCCATCAATCGGAGTTGAACTTTACTCAATTCCCATTGCCTACAACGGGGGCAGCATTTTGCCCATGATACTTTTTTATCCACTTGGAAATGCTCCTGGGAGTTAAGGAACTGCTCAGATTTCAGTGGTTAGTAAATTGAATGGAAACAAGCAAAGGAAATAATACAGGCATAAAGAACTATTAATTAGTTTGTTTACTTTTGATTTTTCATCTTTTGAGGAGTAACCTCGTTAACACCAGGAGGCAGCAAATGGAATATCCCAGGCAACCTATTCCACTTGCCTCATGGAAACACACCATTTAAAACATATTTTCCTTTAAAACACTTGTATTTTTATGGCATCTTTTACACAATAAAATCTCTGTTTTCCCACTGAATTTTCTATTAATAGTAAGATATTCCCCATCTCCCCCGTAACATGTATAATACCTTGCACTTACTGTATATAACACCTTTCATTCAAGGATCATAAAGCACTTTAGAAACAGCAATCATTTAAGACTCACACTAGCCCTCATCCTGCAATCCAATCCATGCAGGTGGATACATGCAAATATGATTGTAAGATAAGTGCTTATAGACCTGATTCAGAGCCCACTGAAGTCAATGGAAACACCCATTGATTTGAGTGTGCTTGGAGCAGTGCTTTCATGAGATGGGCAGGCATTAGTATACCCATTTTATGAATGGGCAAACTAAGTGCAAGAAGCTTTTGTTTTAATTACACAAAGCCCCATGGAAATGTAGATCCAAGTCTAATTTTTAAAATAATTCTTTTTATTAAGTTTTAAGAAATACAGTTCAGTGAAACACACAGAATTGTAACCCAAGACATACAGTGAAGGATGATTGTCTTACATAGCAGAGGTATTCAAAGTTTCATGAAGCTAATAAGTGTAAAAATATTGCTACTGGGAACTTATTATTGTAAGAGAAAATGCTAATTTATTTCAAGATCCAAAATCTCTGATAACTTCTGTCAGTTCAGTAACAATTCCCAGTGCCTTGATTTACTGTAGAAGGAGAGTCAGAAAATAAATTAGAAAAAGCAATGCGCTGACTTTGTTATCTGTTCGGGAGCTGATGCAGACGAGTGCCAACAGTTGTGGCGACTTCTAACCTCTCACCTTTCACACCACTAGAAGAATCAGCATTACAGTTTGGTATGTTTTGGCAAATTGTTTTACGCATTGATATTGTATTTATGGTGATTTTCATTTAATGGATGGTCTAAGGTGGGAATGGGAAAACTTTTTGGCCCGAGGGCCACATCTGGGCATGGAAATTGTGTGGCGGGCCATGAATGCTCATGAAATTGGGGGCTGGGGTGTGGGAGGGGGTGAGGGCTCCAGCTGGGGGTGCGGGGTCTGGGGTGGGGCCAGAAATGAGGAGTTTCGGGTGTGGGAGGGGGCTCTGGGCTAGGATACAGGGTTGGGCTAGGGCGGTGCAGGCTCTGGGCTGGAGATGAGGGGTTGGGGTGAAGGAGGGTGCTCTAGGCTGGGTCTGAGGGATTCAGAGGGTGGGAGGGGATCAGGGCTGGGGGTTGGGAGGGGGTCAGGGGTGCAGGCTCCAGATGGCGCTTACCTCAAGCAGCTCCTGGAAGCAGCAGCATGTCCCCTCTCTGACTCCTACACAGAGGCACGGCCAGGCGTTTCTGCATGCTTCCCCATCTGTAGGTGCTGCCCTTGCAGCTCCCATTGGCCATGGTTTCTGGCCAATGGGAGCTGAAGAGGCAGCGTTTGGGCAGGGACAGCATGTGAAGTCCCCTGGCTCCCCTTACATGTAGGAGCCGGAGGGGGGACGTGACACTGCTTCTGGGAGCTGCACAGAGTCACAGGACAAGACCATGACCCCACTCCCTGGCTGACGCTCGAGGAATGGATTAAAACATCTGAAGGGCCAGATGTGGCCCCCGGGCTGTAGGTTGCCCACTCTTGGTCGAAGAGTAGGGCCCATGCAATTAGAAAGAAATTTAATAGGTGTCCAGTGATAAGAAGAGAAAACCCTCTCGGAGGTTGCATGTTTATTTAAGGTGAAGTATTGTTTATAGAACAGCAAAATAAAAACAAACAAGCAAAGTCTCAGTCATTTTCCTAGCATGCAGCTTAGCATCTTTAAACTGCAGTAGGACAGCCGTTGGCGGTCTCTGGGGCTACCTGAAAAAAGACCAGCCCCTTTGTATGAATCTGAGCCTTATAGGTTCAGTTACCTGTGCTTGCCTCATGAGTTTGCATATAGTTAGGGTTTCCACCAGCCACCCCAGCTCAGTGAGGCATGTGGGACTCTGAAAACCTAATGCAGATCATCTGCTGCAGTTTAACTTCAAAACTCCACTAATGACTGCTGGCACATCAAGGGACCTGTATACCCTGTCACCAGCCCCCCCAGTTGTTTCAGTGAAGTGAGGCCCTACACTCAACTTGATGGCATGTCACTGTTTGTCTGTATGTAATAAGATAACTTTTGAATGCCACATCTGATGAATTCCAAAATTTCAGGGAATGAGCTGGGCATCAATGAGCAGAACCCTATTAATTTGGGTAGTGGCTCAGAAAACCAGGAGGAGGAAATAATGGACACAAAGAGCTCTTTGCATCTGCTTAGTTGCCTTAACAAGCTCTGTAGTTATCTGCAGATCAAAAAACTGGTTCATGGCAGTCATTAACACCTCCCAGCATAACACCTTCATCTCAGCTCTGCCCCTGTCCCAATGATATTTAAAATGCTGATCCCCTGAATGACTTGTCTCCCAGAAAGAAAGAAATGAAATAATAGCAGGGGGAGCCAGAAGGAGCAGAGAGTGAAGGAGGCTTAATTCCTTCTTGCCTCTCCAAAGCCTGCTTCATAGTACGGGAGAAAGAGAGAGAGGAACAGATAGAGCACCAGTCATCCACCCATCCCTTCCAGTCTAGGGGGAAGAAAGGTACTTTGGTGCCGGACAACAGTGTGGTGGGGGTGAAGGAGGGGAGGGGTCACAGAGGTGGTTTCCTCCTGCAGAAGGGGATGCGACTCAGTTCCTGAAATCCACCGCTCTCTGGAGATCTGCTGGATACCAGGCATGTCCACAGAGGCGCCCTGTGACTTTGCACAGCATCCTGGTCCCTATGGCAGCATGGCTCTTGCAAAAGCCATGCTGCAGTGGTGTTCCCTGGTGCTCCTCACTCTGATGCCCACCCTCAGTGGAGGGAAAGGTTGCACATTGTGATGGACAATTTGCATGTATTAATGCTGATTGGGTCAGAACTAATTTTGTCTGGGAATCTGCATGGAATTAAGTGGGGGAAGATGCCATAAAGAATGGACATCCTCTCAACTGTGCCTGACAGTGACTCATCCCTGATTCTTGTGGAGGACCTCCTACAGAGTCAGCGCAATGGCAACTCCTGCCTCTGTCTGGGATACCTCTAACCCACCCACCTGTCTGGGACACCTCTAACCCACCTCCAGAACTGTAAGCAGAGAGAAGCATTTATCCCACCCTTCTATGTAACCTACAAAACCTGCCTTGACCCCAAAACTGCCATGAGACCTGTATATGCTACCCTTAATGGCTTCCATGGGAGCTGTGCACAAGTATCTGACAGAATTAATTCTAGGACTTTCTCCAAGGAGTAATATAAAGTGTAAATAATGTGCTAGGGTGAAATTCTGGCCCTGTAAAAGTTAATGGGAGTTTTGCCATTGACTACAATGAGGCCAGGATTTCACCTTTAGTCTGAACCAAGTGTTTTTCAGAGATTTTTAAATCAGATTATTATAGAGTTATTGAAGCTGTGACTATTTCTCAGTGTTCTGATTTGTATTTTGAGTTCAATTTAGTGGGAGTTTTGAGGGATGCATTTTTAAAATTTGGAAGCTAAAGCTCATCAGATGTTGGAACACTGTTTTCCTTTGAGATCCCACTCTTAGGCTGGTGTCTGTAAACATGAATCATTTAGGAAGTGGTGACTTTCTTCTAATATGTCTGCGCTTGTTGTTTTTCTGGATTCCTACTGACCAATAACTGGAGGTGCCTGACAAGGAGTGGATGAGCTAAGAAGCCAGCTGTTTTTTTAAACATTTTTCATTTGTCTCATTTACAAGTGACAGTTTGTCAACCATGCTAAAATAAAAGTGCAACATCAACAATGGATTTCCAAACAATAAAAGATGTTTCAGGATAGCAATAACCCACAAACATTGCCATGTGGGGAATTTGTCAAACAGGCTCTCATGGGTTCAGAGGGAAGGTTGTCTCATGGATCAGTAACTGGTTAAAAGATAGAAAACAAAGGGCAGTAATATATGGTCAATTTTCAGAATGGAGAGAGGTAAATAGTGGTGATCCCCACGGATCTGTACTGGGACAAGTGCTGTTCAGTATATTCATAAATGGTCTGGAAAAAGGGGTAAATAGTGAGGTGGCAAAATTTGCAGATGATACAGAACTACTCAAGATAGTTAAGTCCAAAGCAGACTGCAAAGCATGACAAAGGGATCTCACAAAACTGGGCAACAAAATGGCAGATGAAATTCTATGCTGATAAATGCAAAGTAATGCACGTTGGAAAACATAATCCCAACTATATATATAAATGAAACGATGGGGTCTGAATTAGCTGTTACCAGTCAAGAAAGATCTTGGAGTCATTGTGTATAGTTCTCTGAAAACATCCACTTAATGTGCAGCAGCAGTCAAAAAAGCAAACAATGTTGGGAATGATTAAGAAAGTGTTAGATAAGTAAAAAAAAAATTGCCTCTATATCAATCCATATTACGCCCACATCTTGAATATTGCGTGCAGATGCGGTTGCCCCATCTCAAAAAAGATATATTTGGAATTGGAAAAGGTTCAGAAAAGAGAGACAAAAATGATTAGGGGTATGGAACAACTTCCATATGAAGAGAGATTAATTAGATTGGGACTTTTCAGCTCGTAAAAAAGATGACTAAGAGGTGGTTATGATAGGTCTATAAAATCATGACTGGTGTGGAGAGAGTAAATAAGTACATAACACAAGAACTAAGGGTCACCAAATGAAATTAATAGGCAGCAAGTTTAAAACAAACAAAAGGAAGTATTTTTTCACACAACACACAGTCAACCTGTGGAACTCTTTGTCAGAGGATGTTGTGAAGGCCAAGACTATCAAAGGACTCAAAAGAGAATTAAATAAATTCATGGAGGATAGGTCCATCAGTGTCTATTAGCCGGAATGGGCAGGGATGGTTTCCTTAGAACTCTGTTTGCCAGAAGCTGGGAATGGGTAACAGGGAAAGATTGCTTGATGATTACCTGTTCTGTTCATTTCTTCTGGGGCACCTGGCATTGGCCACTGTTGGAAGACAGGATACTGGACTAAACGGACCTTTGGTCCATATGGTTTTGTATCCTGCCTGTTGGAAGTAGTTTTCCCATATGGCATGAATCAGTTACATTCACTGCACCTGCCTATTAAAATTTTTCCAAGAAAATGGTCCAGCTAATCTCCAGAAAGATGACCAAAGTGATGACTTTTGTGATCAACACTGAATTAGCTTTGAACTTGGCTGCTGTATAGACTCAAGCAACAGTGATTGAATGCCATTCAGCTTTCACTTCTGGGTCAAGGTGGTGACCATTATTTTTCTCCTTTAAAGACTATTTCTATATTGTCAAAGCGATTCCTTACCAGAGTGTATCCAACATGACCAAAGATGTGTATAATAGTAATAATAATTAATAATATCCATGGTAATTGTCAGTGGATGGGGACTACTACCCCTCCTTCAATATATATTTCATATCATTTTCCAATGCCAGCCATCATCATATTGCCAATATTAATTTGGATATGGAATATATCTTCCATCCAGAACTCAGGGATAAGAACTAATGCCAAATTGCCAAGTTTGATGATGAATTGGGTACCTAGAAGTATCAATTTCCCAGAGACTTTAGAGGTCAAAATCTACAAGATTTGTTTGGATGTTCAACTTTCTTCTCAGTGGATTTTCTAGGACTCGAGGCCCAGCTTTCAGCACAGAGATCTTCATTTAGTAATTCCTGCTCCTATATGATCTGGTCTGAAGAGATTGCCAGGAAATTTCCTGGTGCAGACAAGGCGAGATTAAGACCTTTAGAGGCCCTAAACGCTGAAAAGGTTATGGTACCCGCCCCCCGCCCATATGAAATTCAAAATAAAGACAATACTATACCATGAAATACAATTTTATTTTTGAAATGACACAAAATTTACATGTATGCTGAAATTAAAATAGCTTCTTTCTAGATTTTCTGATTGCAAAATTCTGGATAAATTAATCGAAGCTGACTCAATGAAGCATGTCCGCTCCCATACACAATAGGGAAAGTGAATCAAGTCTGTTCTGACACATTGTTGTTCTCTGAAGGTTTTTTTAATTCTTTTCAGCTGAGAAAAAGAGCATTCTGTGGAGCAGTTATTCCGTCTTTCAATATCGTGTCATGAAGATCAATGTGACTAAATTTAATTTTTCCTGTTTCATTAAACTTTGCACGCATATAACAGTGGAACTGCCATACTTCTCCACAGAGATTCGTATTCAAGTCAACAGGGTATGAGTCAACTAGCTTTTGGGAACCTTGTGAATATTGTTCATCAGATAAGTCCATATCGTTTAGAAAAGAAAATCTACTTGATACTACTTTGTACATTTCACTTCTCCTCTTCATATGACCTTCAAGTGTACAATTATAGCGTAGTAAGTAGATACACAAAATTTTTCTCTAGGATTCAATGCTGTTTCTGTTGCACTGCTATCATTTGCTTGTTTTTTCCTGATTCACTTGTGGGACTGGGCTTCTTTGTAGTTAGTATCATGCAAGATACCTTTTGATATGTTTTCAAATCTTTCTAAATCATTCCTCAAAGTGTGTAGGTGGTCTGCTAGTCATTGACAGAGGTCTGCACATGTTTTCAAATCCAATTCTTTTTCTTGGAGAGCTTGACTTGTATGGTAAAAGTGTTGTAAAATTTCATTCCACATGGTCCACATGAATACAAACTCTAGTTCTTGCATCTTCTTTGCAATGTTTTCTGCCTCTCGTATAGTTTCTCCCTTTTGTGATTGGTCTTCAGCTATACTTTCTAATGCATCCACAATCTTTGAGTAGGACTCCAGAATTGCACTTGTTGCCACTGCATGTGCCTCCCAGCAAGTATTAGAAAGAGATTTCAACACACGATCATTGCCCAAATATGTTTCAAGAACTGCCCATCGGTGTGTTGAGGCAGAGAAAAATGTATAAAATAATTGGACTGTTGAGAAAAACTGTACTGCCACTGGACAACAATCAACAGCACTGTGGCCAACAAGAGTGAGAGACTGTGCAGCACATGGCATATTTATTCTGTTCCAAAAGCTTCTTCTGCATTCCTGGATAATGCTCTGACATGTTGGCAGCGTTGTCATAAGATTGACCTCTGCACTTTGAGAAATCTATTTTGCAAAGTTGGCACAGATAATGCAGTACTTGATTTGTCATTTCTTCACCAGTGTGGCTTTTCAAATTGAGGAATGTTATAAATCGTTCAACTGGTTTTCTATCTGTGGGAGACACATATCTTAGTACAATACTCAATTGATCAATATGTGAAAGATCAGGTGTGAAGTCGACAGATGAAACTGAAGGACCCAGCAGTACTTATTTCATCCACAATAGCTAACAAACTTTGTCACTCATTAGAGCAATGAGTTCATCACATATTATCTTGGATAAGTCTGATGGGTTACCTTTGCCAGCATTCCCATGTTTTAAGATATGGCCTGCTAAAAATGGTCAAACTGAGCTACAAACTCTAACAATTGCAAGAAATTTTCATTCTGCAATGATCCAAATGTGTCATTTGATTCTCAGAAAGGCAGACCATGTTCAGCTAATGTTTGATGGTGAACAGAGGAGCCATTCTGTGTGGGGAGAGATAGCTCAGTGGTTTGAGCACTGGCCTGCTAAACCCAGGGTTGTGAATTCAATCCTTGAGGGGGTCATTTGGAGATTGGTCCTGCTTTGAGCAGGGGATTGGACTAGATGATCTCCTGAGGTACTTTCCAACCCTAATAACCTATGATTCTTGAGTGTATTTCTCCCCATTTGCTTTCATGCCAAAAAATATTTTTTGTGAACAGTATCTTGTTTGTTTGCCATTGGTAAAAGTCCAACATGATTTCACAAATGGCCCAGTGTGGTGTTGACAGTCATTTGGTCCATGATGTATCCAGTAAGCTACATCATCAGTACTGAAATCAACCCACATACCAAGATATTTTCTCCTATTATTTACAGCATGAGCTGATTCAGTCTCTGACACATCCACTCCTTCTAGAACAATGTCTGTTTTACCACCAGGAGTAGGATGATCAGTTACAGTCTCTGATTTCCTTGCATTATTTCAATCTATGTTAGTAGGATGCCCCCCCGGTTTAGGTGGGGATAAGTAATAAAAAGAGAACAGAAAAACGGCAGACAAGTGTGTAGTGGAGTGAAAGGAAGTCTAACAAAGTTCTGATTTTTCCCATGATGACTACTTCGATGCTTTTTTTGAAATATGAAATATCAAATTTAAAAAATTCTCTTTTTTTGGGGTGCCCCTTGCTTTGCTGGTGCCCTAAGCACATGCTTAGTCTGCCTATTGGGTAATCCAGCCCTGGGTGCAGATCTCCAGCACAGAACATAAGAGGGATCTCCCAGTGTCTCCTTGCGTGGCAGGAGCTCTCAGGGAAGCTTTTGCAAAGTATCAGTTTTTCATTATTGCTATCTATGGTGAAAACTGTACTGACAAATAGAAAACTGGGACAAAGCAACAGAGCATATGATCTTTCCGTATGATCTTGCATCTCAGTGAGAAGATGCATTTGTGGCAGTAACAGCTTAGCTATGGCAGGGAAATGATTAGTGTTCTATCAAAGCCGCGTATTTGTTGATAACCCCAATACCTGTGCCTAAATATCCCTTTCACCTTCAACACAGTAATTCTGAAAAGGAAGCTCTTCAGCATAGGATAGATATTATCACTACTACCATACATGGCATTCTGTAACACACATAAGATTAGCAACACATTTTCATAATTGATAATGCTTTGCCTGTACCAGCCACTGTTACACAAAAACACGTTAGATGTCTGATGAAAAGGAACCTTGTTCTGCTCACTGACGAACAAATTACAGGTGTAAAAGTTCAGAATAAAAAAAAATCCGCTTCCCCAAAAATCCTTATCTGTATCCTGCAACTGATTTGTATGCAAAGCTTCCACTGACATCAATTGGAGTTGAATATGCAGAAATTATTAAGTATGGCATTAAATGACATTTTCAAGAGTTTCATGAAATATATATATGTCATAAACAGATAGCTAAGGGTTAATGTTTCTTTCACCTGTAAAGGGTTAACAAAGAGAACCAAACACCTGACAAGAGGACCAATCAGGAAACCGGATTTTTCAAAGCTTAAGGGAGGGAATTTG
>NC_133771.1:171942692-171968379 GCF_003597395.2 Chelonoidis abingdonii
TTCCCTCCCTTAAGCTTTGAAAAATCCGGTTTCCTGATTGGTCCTCTTGTCAGGTGTTTGGTTCTCTTTGTTAACCCTTTACAGGTGAAAGAAACATTAACCCTTAGCTATCTGTTTATGACAATATAAAATACATTTTCAATTGAACAACTCATGTCTTGCATAGTCTACGTTGTAAAATACAGAAAATATCACATTCCTTTCTCCATGAGATGTACACAAAACACATTCCTAAACAAACTATAAAATCCTAGTTTCTTTCCACACTTGCTGCTCCCCTATCTCCACTCCAGTCTCCAAGTCTGTCATGTAATCTGTATGACAATGTCATGATTTGTGGCTCTTTCATTCCCACCGTGCTAAGTCAGCATTCTTCCTCCTGGAATTTAGAGCACATCCTGTGAAACTTGACAGGTATATTGAAGGTAGGTGGAGGAAGGTCTAAGAGGTCTATGGAAGCAACTATAGTTTACAGTGCCTAAAATCATAAAATCTCATTCAATATGTAAAGCAAGCAGTGCTACCAGCAGATAGAACTAGGCAGGGCTGGCCCTAAGCTCTTGAGATGACCCTCAATGGAACTAGGGATCAAAGAAGGTGCATTTTTACTCTCCTGTTGCAGAAGGGCCTCTTTTTCAATGTTCTGGAGAGTGTTTGGGACACTGTTCCATCCTCCTCTTCCCACCCCAAAGCCTTTGTTAAATGGATAGATATTTGAACTCAGCACTTCAATACACCATTTCTCTGCATTGAATTGTCATGCATTTTTAGGGCCTCCCCCCAACACCCTATATTGTGTATCAAACGACCTAATCCTGTGGCTTCAGTGGCAGTTGAGCGCTTGGCATTTCATAGGGGGTGCTCAGCACTTTACAGGATTAAGACATGTGAAGGTCAGATAATCTAGAACAGAGTCTTTACTATTTAAGAGTCCAAAGCTCTTTACATGGAGCAGGACCAGACATAAAATGCATATCATTTAATAGTATACACTCTTCTCTTTTCTCTCTTTCTCGACAGCTTTTCCCAGATACATAGGTTGGATGTGCTCACTATTTTTGGCCACTCCTTCTAGTCCGTAGCACAGGTTTGTAGGTCTTGGAATTCTGGTCCTTTTCTCTTGATAGAGTCTTTCCATTGTATCTTAATCTTCCATGTGTTTTCTTGCTATCCTCTTCCTCCCATGTTTTTTTTTTTTGCTGGTCATTCTTCTCCCATTCTCATCACTTCTCTGATCCACCTCAAATGTGTGCTGTCCAGCCTATCTAGCATGGACAGCCTGAAGTCCATCTAACCCCTAATTTCTTCCATACACACTGTTGTCTACCTTCTGCTTGCTTGCCATTCTCCTCACTGTGATATTTTTTACTATCGTCTTTTTTTTCCATCTCTGTAAGACCACTATTTCCAAACTATCGAGCAGGCTGGGACAAACACATGCAGAACACATTTTTGTTTTCAGTTTGTTACCTAATTGCTAGTCTCACAGTACTCCTGCCACCTTTTTCACTGCTGCACATGCACACTGGGTTCTTCTATTTCAGTGCTCCAAGCCTCTCCAATAGCACTAAGTGTAATTCCCAAGTACACAAATTCTTTCTTCTGATTCAGCATCTCTTGTGGAACTTAAATCAACAGCTCTTCTTCCACCATTCCTACATGCATAATTTCAGATTTGTGTTTACTTTCCAACTGGTCTTCAAACACAGTTGCCTACTTTGATACCATATTTATCAGTTCCTCTTTGCTGTCAGCTAAAAGGGCCAGATTATCAGCATACATTAGTTTTCTCTGGTTCTTCATAGTCTTCATTCTTCTATTAATTAGCTCCACAACTAGGATGAAGGGAAGTAGACTCAGCACACTGCCGTGTGTCAATGCCATCATCAACTCAAAACTCTACAACATTCCATGTATTGTTACTGCCTTAGCTCTTGCCTTCAATACTGCTTCTCTATCATCTCCACTTTTTGATGTCCCCCGCCCATTCATTTCAATACTCCAAACACCAGCTCCCATGAATCAAGTCATATGCTTTCTCAAGATCATGAAATGCTAAATAGCCATCATGCCCTCCAATTTATCATTCTTTCAAACCTTCATGTCATTGCAAATATTGCATCCATAGCATTTCTTTCCTTCCTAAAGCCACGTTGCACCTCTCCTATATTTTCCTCCACCTTGCACTTCAACCTTGCCTCCAAAACTCTCTCAAGGACTATGAGAGGCTAGCTTAAGAGGGTGATACCCTGATAGGCTTTTGGATCATTTGCATCACCCTTACCCTTCCAAACAGGCACAATCATTCCCATTCTCAGTCATCTGGTATCCTTGCTTGATCCCAGCAAGCACATAGTAATCTATGAAGCCACTTTACTCCAGTATTTCCAACTGTCTTGGTTATATCAACAATTTCTCATCTTCACCAGCTGCTTTACTATTCTTGATCTTATTCAGTGTTGCTTCTACCTCCTCGATAGAGATCAATACCTTTTGAGGCTTCCCAAACTTAATTGTATACATTCAATTACTATGCTTTAAATTTCTTGCTATATTTCCCTCTTTTTTCCTTAACTTTTCAAAAATATAAATTTGTAATCTATTGTTCAGGCAAGGGAAAATATTAAATCTTAACTGTAACATTCAGCTTCTCATCTCTGATTGGATTTGAAAAGCAAATGTTCACTAGAGAGGCACACAGCCTTAGGTTATTCACTGAAATATAAGACACAATTCAAGAGTTGTTACAAGTCTGACTACAAGTACATTTTTTCAGTGTATGCATGTTTCACTTCCAATCAATTGAGGATGTGACAGTATGACTGGCAAATCTTGTTTTCCAGTATAGAAAGGCCTGAGATTCAAACATGTTTGAGTGATAATTCAATAAGATTAAATTACACTCATGTGACAGTTCAACCTCACTAATGAGGTACATTTCAGGAAACTGTTGACAGAAGCGTCTGGAAGATTTCTTTAATTTACCAACATGTAACAACATGGGGAAAGCATTACTCAACTTGATGAAGATGAATAAGCGGTAGGGTCTGGGGGCATTATACATTAACACATGACAACCAGAAAGTGTTTTTGTCTCCTGCTCTACTTAGCCCGAGGCAGTCCTGGAATAAGTGGTACCTGTTAGCATGATTGACTTACCGAAGCAACAGAAGGGATTATATTTAAGAATGCCTGTGTGGAAAACATGTCAGAGAAATTTCTCTCTCTTTTTCTTGTAAGAGAAAGCTTGTTTTGTGAGAGGATCTCTTATAGCTACAGTACAGTTGAAAGAATTCTTAAATAACTTCCAACAGACTGCTGCATTGACTCTTTCATTTTAAAAGCTCTTTAGGATTGCATTAAAAGACTAGATAATGTATGCCTGTGTATATTTCAGCAGAGATGTTGACAAGCAATAATGTAACCTTTTACTAAATGGAATACATTTGTCTAAATTGAACAGGTGGGGAGCGAGGAACAAGAGAGAGAGACAGAATTTGTGCCTTCTGATAAGATGTCCAAGCAATTTACTTTCCTTCCATTTATATTTCTTGGTTTCTGTTATCTATCTGATTTAGCACATTTAATTGGAGGCTGTTAGGTACTTAAGGCACTATTGGTATAATTATATATGGGCACGTCAGCTGGTAAAGATCACCAGAAAATTGAAAACACCCTCATGAATTCAGGGGCAAAGATGTGATGATAGCTTTGAACCTGCAACTTCATGCAGGTGCAACTTAACCTGCAAGTTAATGTAGGTAATTCTGAAGGTGTGATTAAAGGTCTCTCTGCATAATGCAGTCAACTAAAGATTGCATTCAACTATAGGATCTTCTATGACTTAAAAATGCTCTAATTAGAAACTGTTCAATATGTGTGCATAGTTTAAGGAGTACACCTATGGCGCCACACTTCAGGTGGCACTGTGATTGAGGCGGGGTTCCACTGATGGAAGAAACAGTCTGTCAACAATACTGCTCTCATACTCAGAAAATGCACTGCAGGAAGAGGAGGCTAACCAGCCGAAGACAAGCCTTCAACTGCAGTGGAAGTGGATGGATGGAATGAGAAAAATTTAGGGAGAAAAAAAAAGATTTTGGGGGTAACTGAGGGAAGTGGGATGAACTCATTTTGCTAGAATAATTAGGACTAGCCCTGAAAACATGTATGCAGTTATCTCCTAGACTGCATGCTGCAGAGGGACAATGTGGATAGAGGAAAAACCCTACGGTAGTGAGACCAACTCAGCAGGAGTAAAGCTGGTGAGATTTGAGAGACATTGATTCTTTGAAAAGGTTAATCATTAGTGGTTTGGGTTTGTGCTGCTACTTCATGCTGTTAGAGGGGGAGTGTGACCCTTAACTAACTCTTATAAACATAGGTTGTACTAGCAAAACTACAAACGTAAATTGTACTAGAAAAAAATGGTCCTCCCCAGTTCTGTCATTATTTTAGACTGATGAATGATGGGCGTGTTGACACAGAGGGGGGCTATTAATGCAACTGTACATCTGTTGTTTGGCGAGTCAAAGAAAAAATGTTACGTACAATCTCCATGTCTTCCTGCTCACTGTTCTTTCTTCTCAATCCCTGCACGTATAGGACTAGTCCCATTCATTTGAACAGGAGGCTTGGGGCCCTTTGAATCCCAATATAACGATTACTAAGGATGTCCGGAGAAGTGCTGAGATGGGGCTCAGCCCTTCACAGGCTCAACTTCCATCATATGGAAAGGAGCTGAACTTCTGGCAGCATAAGTGACATTAACAAAATCACTCTTATCCACTTAACTAGTCTCTCACCTGAGGTTACTTTTGAGACTATTCTTTAAGTGGGTGTGTTGGGTGTATTCTGGGGGTGGGGTGGCTGGAAGCTAAGCATTTTACCATATTGAAATTCCATGCATTGGTAAAACTGTGTTCCAAATGTACTGAGAAGTGTCTCGGGTGAGGAATAACCTGGAGTGAGGAGAAGGGAAGGGGAAAGGAAGCTGTAATATATAGAACAGCTCATTCCAAATTGTTTTGAAGACCCCTGCACCTTGTAATCCCAGTGATGACTGATTGAAAGCACTGATGCACTGCTTCCACAACACCACCATAGAAAAATAGATCCATGCACTGCTGATAATGTATCTTTTTGAACAGCTTGTGTCTCTTGGGCTAAGAAAGGAAGTCATGCACCAGCCTATCTCCTTCCATTTTTTTCTTTAGCTTAGATGCAAACCTATTTATTTTGCACTGAACAGAAAATGCTTTAGTTATAAAAAGAAGCTAATTACCTGATCATATTTTATTTTATTATTTTTATTTCCTAGCATCTGAGCATCTCAGTCTTTCATGAATTTATCCTCATGATCTTCCCGTGAGGTCAGGAACCACTATTATCCCCATTGTACATATGGTGGAAAAGAGGCTCAGAGAGGCTAAATGATTTACCCAAAGTTCCCCAGCTGGAGCAGGGTCTTGAACCCAGGTCACCCCAGTCTTAGGGGGTGCCTGAACCACTGGAGCAGCCTGCACTCTCTTGCCAATACTGAGGCCAGTTGGTAATCAAGGGGCTTAATATGTTTTAGTCAAGGCACAGTTTTGAAAATTACTCAGCTTTCAATTCTATCAATATCTACAGCTGCAAGATGAGACATTCATTGACCTTCAAAAAACAGGGCTGATCATATTAATAAGTTTGTTGCCGGATTTACCTGCCACATTTTCCTGTTCAGTTATTTTCTTAGTCGTTTTCTAACTATCTGTCACCAATAAAACAGACTGACGGTATTCACAGGGCTCAGATAGCCAGGAAAGGACTAAAACAATAAAATAAAATTGCCAAAGTCATTCAGAATAATGTGTATAGTGTTCTGAAAACACACTTTCATGATGATTTTTAAAAAGTTTTGTAATTGCCTGAACAATCATCACCTATCCAAAATGTAGTAATTATTCTAATATGAATTAGAAAATACCCCCATATTCAATATGAATGTTTAAAAGGGAGGATTGCATTCTGCTATATATGTATTAATACATTCATAAAGTCATACATTGTTCTGGATCCAGATTTAATTGAATTTACAAATCTACGTGGTTGGCCACTGTACCATCTGCCATATTTTTTGCTAGTTGGTATAACTTTTTGTATACTGCTGTGACTTCAGTTGAGTTATCCAGCCTTGGCTTCGATTCATTATAAAATATGACAGTGTAGCGAAGTGAGACTCACTGCCGTGGCGCCTCATGAATTGCTGTGGTAATCTGCAACGGGACCAACAGAGGTGATGCTCGCCTGGTGGGGGCCCTCAGCTGGAATATTTTGGGGGGCTTCCCCACACAACATCTAATAAAAAGCAAATAGGGGGGGCCCCTTGAGCTGCTTGGTCTAAATTGCTTAGTCTGCTTCTGCCTAGTGCTGGCTCTGGGGACCAATCTTCAATAATTCCTAAGGGAGCTCTAAAATGCCTCACAAGTAAACTGATTCTACTTTTGAATTAAAAAACACACAGACTATTCAGATCTGATCATTCAAAGGAAAGGGATCTTTCATATAGTTATTCTATGTATTGCCAAAAAGATACAAAAATGAGGAAGATTTCCAATTAACATGTTGATTGCTTATTTATTTATTTATTTATTTATTTATTGGTGAGACAGAGAAATCATTAATCGTACACTGGTCACTTCTGTTCCTTGACAAGGCATCCAAGCAAAGACACACAACAGTGGATTATACCACTCGTGGCCTTTTGACCTGAACTGAGGAGCACATTGGGATGCTGCTGGGAAAAGTGAGTGCAGTGGTGCCATGTAGTGTGTTCTGAGTTGGACTGGCTGTAACTCCATCACATTCAATCCAGCAGCACATTAATCAGCAGACAAGGTTTCTACTCTTGCCCTGGGTAGGCAGTGACAGCTGTGACTTAATTCAAGCCCTGCAGCTTCCATTCTTGCCTACACATGAGGAACACCAGCAGCATTTAGGGGAGGGCTATCGAAACCTCTAACCTTCAGTGCACCTCCCCCAGTACAGCCAGCACCAGCTACAGCTCAGTGAGCAGGGGTTAAATCAAGGCCTTCCAGCCCCTTACCACCTCACCAGAGTTAGAGGGTAACCCTCAAGGCACTGAGGGTTCCCACATGGGGAAAAAACAGCAGCAGCCAGGAAGTCTTCACAGCCTTCTGACATCATCATCACTTGATTCTGAAGGTTGGACTCCAGATTGGTTTTTCTTCTCTTTTTCTGTCTTGCTATTGATGGCTTTTGACCTGAACTGAGGAGCACATTGGGATGCTGCTGGGAAAAGTGAGTGCAGTGGTGCCATGTAGTGTGTTCTGAGTTGGCTGGTCACCCTTCATCCCGCCCTCTTCTACTACCAGAGCAACCCATCTGCTCCCAGCTTCACTGTGCCTATCTATTATGCGCCTTCCCTTCCCTGCCCCTTTTCCTTTCCCTTGGTACTTCCCTCCCCCTCCATTTCCCTCTTTCTTTACCCAGGCCTCTCTTTTACTCAACACTCACTCCATCTTCCCGACTTCAACCCTGAGTGCCCCTCAAAAAACAAACCTAAAATTATGTTTGCAAAATAAATAAAAATAACTGTAAAAAACCACCCCCTTGAACAACATGGGCACAGTGGGGCTAGCGTGTGCCTGCTGTTATCTTGATCACTTTGCTTGTGTGCTGTATCCTTTTACCCCACTTGTTGTCTGCTTTATTTATTTTTAATACTATAAGAAGTTTAGAGCAAGGACTGGACTCTGTATGTGTTTGTTCGGCAGCTGGCAAAATGGGGTTCCAACCCTGATTGCGCACTACCCCAGTATAAATAATAACAATTATAATAGTTAAAACCAACATTCTCCTTGTAGGTCTACAGCACTCTCCTCCAACGTTTTGCATTCCCTTACACTGTGAGAATATTCAAGTAGAGAGAGCAGGATGTTAAGTTCCATCTTTCAGATCCAAGAGGAAAATTACCCTAAGCCATTATTGTCCTGTTGTACCAGCTTGGAAAGCTGACAATTCTAAGGCTGCTGCCCTTACCTTTTACAAGATCTGCCTGCCAAAAGATGACACACATGCCTTGTGACAAATTGCTTAATTACAAGTTTGGCAATGCATAATACTTTGTATTTGCTATTATCATCAAAGCAGAAGAAAACGAAAAATACATCCATTACCCCAGGGAAGAAAAGTCGACTGCTACCATAAATTTCTGATAAAGAAATGAAGTAGGTTCAAGTTTAATCACACCAGCAGTAAATCAAATATCAAATTTAAAACAACGAATTACAAAGAGCCTCCTTGCAGTCACTTAGCATTGATAAATTAGTAATGTAATATTAAATTATTCATATCTTTTTTTTTTCCTTAGGACGATAATGATATACTGTACACAGCACTGATAATTTACTTAGGCTGAGTCTATTCATTTAATTATGCTGCTAAACTTGGTAGGCCAATTGGTCATCATGAGAATTTCCAGGCAAGCTAATCACAAGTATATAGAACATGTCCCTTATTGTCCCCAGCGGCTAAGTGCTAAAATGCTATTTAGTGCTCAGAAGGTTAATGTCCTGCTTATGTAAATTGTCCAATTTAACATTCAGCAGCAGTATCATAAATTCTGGCTGCAGGATTTCATTAAACATATGTTCAAACTAGTTGACCTTAAAGGTTAACAAGCACAAGTTAAACAGGACAATTATTTAACTCGCTTCTTATCAAGAGACTGAAGCCTTCTAGCTATTTAATAGTTATGCATACTTCACAATTAGAATTCTTAAAAGGTCCCTGATAAAGCTGCAGGTCATGAATTTTCATAAGGATGTCAAATAATAACTATTTATCTGCGCTTGTTTTTCTTTCTTATAAACTTAAACTTTGATCTTAACATTCAATTAGAAATGATTCCACAGAGAAGGACCAGGTGACTCAAAGAACTTGCCTTGACATTACTTTGAATCTAAATTAAGCTTTAAAAACTTTGTATCCATGTTGTCTCCAACAGAAATTAATTCTCAAGTTAGAGACCTATTCTTCATGTAAAAAACACCAGAGTCTTTGAATTGTACCCAATCAAAAAACATTGGCTGCAAAATTATCTCAGGATGACATTTTTATTTTGATATAAATTACAGAAAAAAAGACCATCTCCTTATTGCAAAGTAATTTGTATTATATCCAGCAGAGCTAGCAACATGTGTATCTTAATATGGTAAAAAGAAAAATAGCCGCAACTTTTTTTTTAGGTGCTCTATTTTCCTCATTGCTTTTTTTTTAGGCTTTGTGAACTATGAGCAACAACAGCTTCTGGAAGAAGCTGCCACAGCCATTGCTACCTTTGGCAGAAGTGATGAATCGAGAGCAACCCCTGTGCTGACATTCTAAATCCCAGCCTCACAACTTCTAAATGCAACAGGATCAAGTTATAGCTTCAGGCATGCATTAACACAGTAAACATGTACCAGAAATTTCAGGAGCAGATAGTAGCTATACTCCAGGAAAGTCATAAGAAACATTTGCTTCTTTTACACTTAACAGCATAAAGTTTATTTTATTTATCAGCTAAAACAGGAACTATAAGCAAACAGTTTCATACTCATAAATCATGCACTGCATTCCTGTTGCATTCTAGAGATGGGGAAAGCATAGGGTGGTTCTGGTTTTTGCAAACATTCTTAGTTGATTTTCATTTCTGTAAGGCTTGAACTGGACTTTCTAGAATCCATTTTCTACTTTCTCAAAATTCGCTATGCAGTTTTGGTTTTGCAAAACTTTGCTGTTCAGTCTTGTTTTGCAAAAGCAGTTCTAACGGTGCTTTGGATCTGAATCCAATTTTATCATAACCCATGAACTCTGAGTAGATAGCAGGGTTTTTTTATCTCTAATATTTAATCATTTTATGAAAAAGTAAGTACTCTATCCTGCAAAAGCTTATGCACAGAAGTGCACATAATTTGTCCCATTGCAATTAATGGAAAGACTCAAGAGTAACGTTACATCACCTGTGTGCTTGCAGTATTAAGGTCTGCGACTGCATAATATATATATATATATATATATATATATATATATATATATAGCTGGCGGAAGCATAATGTACTATATGTATCCACAGCATATGTGATTAGCAGATTACTTTGGTTTGGTTTGTCTGAGTTGTGTTTCTTAAAGACATTTTAGTTTAATAATGGCAAAACAATAGCTGGTAATTACTCCCTTTTTCTCCTGAAAGTTATTGCCAGACTTGGAGTTTTTTTTAAAAAAGGATTCTGTTGCATAAAGAATGTGACAGTGTTTTATAACCTCATGTGTTGCTCTTTTTCCAAACTTCATCTTTTGAATTCTGGCTTCAAATCCTGCCTGAAAGAGGACATAAATAAAACTGAATGGCTAATGGACTAAAAACACTTTTGATCAGGTTTTCATAACTAACATTATTGATAGCTTCCTTTGCACATGCACTCACATATAGTGCAATATTCATTTCAAAAGTATGATTTAGAGCCCTATTTGCAATAAAAAGACTAACACATGCAAAAAAAAAAATGAGAAATTCCATTACATAGCTACATGCAATGGATCCTGTTAAGGGTATATAGAAACTTTCTCTTCTATAAGGGCCTCTGTAGAGCTTCTGTTAGGGTTTCATGCATGTCACCATCCTCACAGATATTCTTGGGCACATTTCCCTTATCCCCCGAACTGTGCTGAAAGCATAGGGACTGATTTTTAGAGGTGCTGAGCACCTGCATTTCCCATTAACTTCATCTAGACTTGTGATGCTCAGCACCTCTGAAAAATCATGTGTGAGATTAAAGATGCTCTTCAGGAGATTATTTAAAAAACTTGTGCCCTTTTTCTTTGTTATGGTGTATAAAGAAGAAAGGAAAGATTTATATCTAGGAATGAAGTCATACAACCCTAAAAAGCTCTAGCTGATTCAAAATGCAGCAGTCCATCTGTTTAGTAACAGACGTAACTATGAGCATTGTGCTCTCTCTGCTCTAGCTCTTCACTGAATACAGAGACCATTTTGATGTCTCTCTCCTGATATTCCAAGCTCCCCATGCAATTAGCTTTAGCTACTTATGACACTGTCTCTCTCTCCCCTGCCATGATCTCCCAGAGGGCCGGAGGAACCATTTAGGCAAACTAGCCAGCTGCCTAGGGTGCCTAGTGGTTGGGGGCACCTAAAAGTCTCCTCAGGCAAGGAGGTGGAGGTGAACTGGGTGGGGGGGTGCGCGGGGACGGCTGCCCGCAGTAACGGGGGGGCGGGAGGCGCACAAGGGAACAGCTCCCCGCCCCAGCTTACCTCCTCTCTGCCTCCTCCGTTGAGCACACAGCCCAGCTCTAAGGCTACGTCTACACTACAGGATAAATTCGAATTAGCTTAAACCGATTTTATAAAGCAGATAATATAAAGTCGATTGTGCGCGTCCACACTAGGCACATTAATTCGGTGGTGTGTGTCCATGGTCCGAGGCTAGCATCGATTTCTGGAGCAGTGCACTGTGGGTAGCTACTGTAAAATAATAAGGCCAATAACGTCGATTTCTGTCCACACTAACACTATTCCGATATAGTAATATCGATTTGAGCATTACTCCTCTCGCTTTGTAGGAGTACAGAAATCGATTTAAAGAGCCCTTTAAATCGATATAAAGAGCAGTGTAGTGTGGACGGGTGCAGCGTTAAATCGATTTAACGCTGTTAAAATCGGTTTAACAGCGTAGTGTAGACCAGGCCTAAGTCTTTTCCAATCAGTGCCGGCATGCTCAGTGGAGGAGGTGGAGCCGAGGTGAGCTGGGGCAGGCTACCCAGGCAGGGTTAGCTTCTGCAGGGAGAGGTCTCCCAGGCAGGGTTAGCTGCCGTGGCAAGGCAGGGGAGAGGGGGGAAATCTCCCCAGGTGGGGTTAGCCGCCGTGGGGGGACAGGGGGAGTCTCCCTGGGTGGGGTTAGTTGCTGTGGGGGGACGTGGGAGAGAGGGTTAGCTGACGCGGTGGGGTAGCTGCTGTGGGGGGGCTCCCCGGTTGCGGGGTTGAGTTAGCTGCCGTGGGGGGGGTAGCTGGATGGGGGGTGCAAGGTGGAAGTTTCGCCTAGGGCGCGAAACTTCCTTTCACCGGCCCTGATCTCCCATGACAAGTGCATTCCCACAGGACAATTAAACTGTCTACCATTATGGGAAGACTCATGAGAGCACAAGACAGGACATTCTTAGGAGCCTGATCTCGAGTATGGAGTTGTACCTGGTCTACTCTTAAAACTTACACGTGGATAGCTATGTTGGCCAGGGGTGTGAAAAAACAAACCCCCACCTCCACCACCAGCACAGCTATGCTAACCAAACCACCAGTGTAGATGTAGCTATGCTGACAAGAGAGTGCACTGGGGAAGGTGGCTATGCCTACACTGGCAGTAGAACTCCTTCTGTTGGTGTATGCTGAGATAGCTATGCCGGCATACAATCTGTAGTATAGACATAGCCTCGCTCCTATAAAAAAAATTAAGAGGAACCATGGACTGAACCACCTTCAGAATGCAAAATTAAGGGCTGGTGTACACGAGAAAATTAAGTGACCCAGCTATGTTGCTCAGTGGTGTGAAAAATTCATGCCCCGAGTGACCTAGTTAAGATAACCTAAGTCCATGTATAGACAGCACTAGGTCGATGGAAGAGTTCTTCTGTTAAGCTAGTTACCGCCTCTTGGAGAGAGGAGACAGGAGAACCCCTCCCATCACTGTAATAAGTATCTACTGTGCCACTGTAGCAATTTAAGTGTAGATATACTGAGTGAAAGCTAAATCAAAGAAATTAGGGTAAATTCTTCCCACTCTAGTCAAAACATCCAGTCACTCAAATCATAAATAGGCAAACAAACAAACAAACATATAAACTAGTAACTATTTTTCTACAGGCTAGGGTGAAGAGAGATACTGTGGTTGGTATTTGTTTTTAAATACTTTGTAGGCACACGGATACTATAGCCAGGGACTCAAATAAGAACTTAGATAAATGGACAGAGCTCCAGGAATTGAACCTCTATGGTTTCCTGGCCCCTCTGTGAATTTTTACTATACAGAGAATGATATATCCTGAAAAACTCTATTTTGCAGAAATTATTAGGACTGGTTGAAATTATCACAGAAACTGTTTTTGATGGAAAATTGGGGTTCAACTAAATACATTTTCGTGTGAAAAGTGTCTGCTATCCACAGAAAAATTTGACTTTTAGTTGAAAATCCAAACACCAAAAAAGGATAGATTTTTTTTGCCAAAAATTGGAAAAAAATTGATTTAGAAATGCTGCCATGGTGCCTCTAGGGAATTGTAGTACAGGTGTCTCATGCTCCATTCTTCTCTTGGACCAGGTACCCCTGCTGAACTAAATCTTCCATGATGCATTGCAAGAGGGGAGACTGTAGGCATCATGGGAGGTTTTACATAGCCACCTTTCTGACACAAACCACACTCGAGAGAGTTATGGGAAATTAAGATGATCAGGCTCCAATCACAATTGCAGTCTGTCCAGTACTCCTCTTTGGATGGTACAATTCTTGATGAAATGGTCAGTCAAATGAAAAATGAGTTGTAGAAAATAATGGTGATGGCCACATAGGTATGACTAAACCATCGTTCCAGTCAGTAACTCAGTGCCTTTTAAACTGCACTTTGGTTTCTCAGTGAATTATTCTGAAAGTTCATGTGGATGATGATCATTTCTATAGGGAGCTGAAGAGGAAGAGGGGAAGAATTTACCTGAAGATTTGTGATTCGGGTTTGGTTAATTTTGCATTTAGATGAAGGTTTGAACTGGTAATTTTATCAGAATTGGTTTGTCCATTAATCATTCCATCATCATGATAAATGCATACCTTTAGCGCTCAAAGTTTTTAAGCAAGGAAATGAAAATGAAGACTCTTACTAATGATAGTTCTTGGGTAAGCAATAAAGGCTTTTGGTGAAATCCTGGCTCCATTGAAGTGATTGGGAGATTTGTTATTGACTTCAGTGGAGCCAGGATTGCGCCCATTGCTGTTGGTCTTTGACTTTAAAAAAGAGTCCCCTCAAACTATATGAAAAATAGCCATATGGCTTCCTTTGAGGATGCATGTTTCATGAGTGCAGGGCAAAGAAGACTTAATCACCACTGACACACCTTTATTTCTGTTTGCTGTACAGGTAAGTATTAATGTGAGATACAATTCAAATACCTAGTGCACTGCATGCTACTGCGTAGATTTAGTAACATAATAAAATGAAAACACCTTTGTAGGGAGATAGGCTGGATGATTTGATGGATCATACCTATATCTACCCTAAGTGATCCTATGATGCATAAATGTCATTTTCCATTCGCATATGTCCAATGATAGAACGTGGCTCTTGAGTCATGTCCTCGTGCTTAAACATGTTTTTACCACTATTAGTCCCACAGATCCCATTCAGCTAAGGGAGAGTGAGCTGGATTCCATTCTATTTACACATATTCACTATTATATGATGATGAAAGAGGCAGCAATAATATCATTTGATTTTCAGTTATAAAGGAAATTGCTCCAGTATTGCTAAGTACAGAATTAAACTTCATATGTGGAATTGTAAGTAGCACTGCTGACGTTACTGCTGGCAAACTCCATCTTCCTAAAAAAAGTGACACAATTTGGAAGACTGATAGTAAGCCAATAGTAACCAGTTCCCATCATGCTTTAGTCATCGGGAGAAAAACTTTAGATCTACTTTTTTCTACAAAACATCTTACAATATGGTAGATATCAGTAATTAAATCCAGGTGCAAAATTCAAGGCATAACTAATTATTCACCTGTTCAGGCCCCAATTCAGCAAGATACTTGAGCCTGTGCTTAACTTTAATCACACAAGTAGTCCCATAGGCCTCAGTAGAACCAGGAGTGGCTCTAGGAATTTTACCGCCCCAAGCATGGCAGGCAGGCTGCCTTCCGCAGCTTGCCTGTGGAGCATCTGCTGGGAGGTCCGCTGAGCCGCGGGACCAGCGGATCCTCCACAGGCAAGCCGCCGAGGGCAGCCTGCCTGCCGCCCTCGTGGCGTCGGCAAAGCACCCCCCGTAGCTTGCCGCCCCAAGCACTCGCTTGGCATGCTGGGGTCTGGAGCCGCCCCTGAGTAGAACTACTCATGCTTTAAAGTTAATAAGCACTTACTCTACCTTGATGTATCAGGCTTCAGAAGCCTGACTATGAACCAGTGTGACACTGAGCCCAGAGAGACCACTCATGCAGTCAGATGCTACTCAAAGTAAGAATGTCAGAATCTAGTCTTAAGTGCATTGTATACATAAGTGCAATTACTAGTATAATTTGCTTTTGTCTCTGGAAGCAAAGTTCAGGTTCAGTTATAAATCAGGGCTATCATATCTCTTAGTTGAACAGAATGTGTTATTTTTGAAAAACATTGAAGTTATTTTAATGGTTATTCCCAACTTAAGAGGTTGCTGGTAACTTTATATTTTGCTTTATCTACTACCTCAAAGGGATATTTTTTTCACCTTCCAATACCAATTCTTGCCCTGTAGCTATGGTAGCATTTTGGCTAAACCTTCTGCATCTGTATTTAATAATGATGTTAATGGTATGTGCAGAGTAACTGCAGTGAGGCTTTACCAGGTTTTATGAGGATGGCAGTAATTGCTAACAATGTTGATTTAGAAAGATTTTATAATTTAAGATAATAATTGGGCATATCTAGCGAGGGTTCCCATAACAAATAAACATGTTAATACAAACGTATATGAATCCTGTTAAACCTGGGACTTTAATTCCCCTGCAGCTGTTCTGAAACACTGAATAACGCATCCTTCATCAAATCACTTTCTGGTGATGATCTTTTTCCTGGAGTTTGTTAAGGTTGCTGCATAACCCCTGAGATGTGTGCATTGTCAGAATGACACAAATCTGTGAAGAATTTACAGGAATTGTCTTTGCAGCATCTTCTTTGCATACAAACCACACCACTATCCTGTGACTCCCATTTCCTTGATTGTACACTTCATTCTGATATGGGCATTATGTATTCAGCTGACTGGTGCTAAGGAGGTATTTGAGCTGTATGAGTCATATAGTCTCTTTCCAATTTCCGGAGAGCATGACAGGACTTTCTAAATCTATCTAAGCCTCAAAATCTTTCCATAAGATCTTTTTTTTTCAACCAGAAGTACCTGAAGCTGACTCTTACACTACAGTTTAAGTTGATATAATTTATGTCACTCAGGGGTGTGAATAAGCCCCCACCCCCAAGCGATGTAAGTTATACCTACCTAAGAGCTGGTGTGGACAGCACCATGTTGATGGGAGAGCTTCTCCTGCTGACATAGCTACCGCTGCTCATTTTGTGGGGTGGGGGGGAATTAAGTTGATGGCAAAGCTCTCTCCCATTGGCTTAGCTACAGAGCTACAGTGCAACTGCACCTCTGTAAGCTCTCTAATGTAGCCATAGCCACAGCCTTCTCTTGGTAACACTGACATACGCCACTGACATTAGTAAACTCCATGTTTAGTAAATCTGACATACTCCACTGACTTTAGTAAACTCCATGTTGTTATTCTAGTTTTACATCAGGGTAAATGAGAACAGAATTTGGCCTGTGGCAAACTTCTATACAGTGCTATTAATTCACATTTTGTGACATCAAATTAGGTCTTTACTTTTTTCCGAAAATTGTCCTAAGAATGTTTGGCTAGTTTCAGGTATACTGGTGTCAATCCGAAGTAATTCCAGTAATTCCACTGACTATAATTATGTCAGTGGAAGTGAGAGCAGAATCTGACCCGCTGTCTTCTAAAGCAAGTCAGAAACTGGATTGTCAGCAGAAGCAGCAGGAGTTTCAGAGTCAGGCTATGAGGTGGCTTTTTTTAAAGTGGGCCATGTGTTTACAGTGTGTTCTGGTATCTTTCTCACATCGGCATACACATTGCACAATAAGAATGAGTATTACACAAATGGAGTTACACGGATACCCAAGTAGGGGTGAAAGTAAAATTGAAAAACTTACTATATGGGGTCCTGCCCCCCCCCGGAAGAGGCCTCGGGTGGAAGGGGTCGTGCTGGGGGTCACCATTCCAGGCTGCCGCTATCGCCCTTTTAAATCACCGGCCCTGGGGCAGCTGTTCCTTTCCCCCTCCCCCCGTTGGCAGCCAGGGGGGGCAAAAGAGGCAGGGACGATAAAGCACTGCTGCAGCAGCACTTTTAAGCAGGGTCTTTGCCATGGCAGTGCTTAAAGACCCTGCTAAAAGCGCTGCCACAGCAGCAGCACTTTAACATTGCTGCCTCTTTTGCACTTTCCCATCAGAGGCACTGCAGGGCCCTACAGGGCCGCCGACGGGGGATGCAAAAGTAGCAGTGACGTTAAAGCACTGCTGCGGCAGCGACCTTAGGCAGCGCTTTAAGCAGAGTACTTAAAGTGCTGCTGTGGCAGTGCTTTAAAGTAAGGTGGTAGGGGCCAGTACCAGCGGCCATTTTACCAGTGTGCCGTACCAGCCCGTATCGCCTTACTTTCACCCCTGCAGACAAGTGACTTAGGATCATGGGAGTGATTAATCCTCTAGACCTGAGCGAGGAATTGACTGATCTGATGATATGGTTTTTTGGTTTGGTCGTTGAACTGAAAAATCAGGAAAAGTATTTGTTTGTTTGACCCAAAATTGAATTTTTTCTCTTTTTCTCACTGAAATGGGAAAAAAAAAGACAATTGTTTTGTGTTGAACTAAACAATTTGTTCAACCCAAAACAAATTTTGCTGTTTTTTTTTCATTTTGTTTGTGGTTTTTTTTTTATTTTGTTATTGTTTTTTAAATTTAAAAGTCGCTAAATTTCAAAATGAAACATTGTTTTGAAATGGAAAGTCAAAATGTGGAAATGAAACATTGCAACTTTTTGAATATTTATTTTCACCAAAACTATTCGCCAAATATGACACAAATTTGCAAATAGTTTTAGTTGACCCCAAACTGCATTTGTTGTCAAATAAACTATTCTTCAGAAAAATTTCACCTAGCTCTCTTCACCACTTTTTGGCATAGGAGTGCAAAATGCCCTCTCTGCAAGAGTGAGCATTCTCCCATATAGGAGAACAGGTGGTGTTTGGACATTGCTTACTGGGGCTTGGACTGTCTTACATCCTGTATCCCTGCTCTTGGAGTGAAGTGCCTAAACCACTTCTTGTGAGAAAGATTTACATGCCTGCCTCAGTCCATGCTAAATGGCCAGAGGAGAAGGTGCTGCCACCTTCCTCATAACTTCTACCTGGTTGATGGAGCACTAACTAGGGATGTGGGAATCCCAGGTTCAGTTCTACCTCTGCCTTGTGGGGGGAGAGGATTTAAATAGGGATCTCCCACCTCTCAGATGAGTGCATTAACCAGTGGGCTATGAGATAGTCTGATATGGATTTCTCTCAGTCTTTCCTGTTGAAGCTGTTCCATTTTGGATAAATTATTAGTCACTGGAGTGGGGGCACTGGACCCTATGTCTCTCGTAGGGGTGCCTAAATGACTAGGCTAGAGAGTCATTCTCTTGCTCTGGCCTGATGACTCTAAGTAGTTATACAAAGTGGAGCGGCTTCAATAGGAGAGATAGAGATCCACTCCATGGAAAAAATAATATATGTTCATGTAATTAACAACTTTATCATAATGCATCCAATTATGGATTATGTTCATCCATAATGCACAGACAATCTGAATTCTGGCATTTCCTAATTTTTGAATGCTTGACTTTGCAACCTTAATAATGTTCTTTTAATGTAGTACTTTGGGATGGGATTTCCCAATTTTTAAAAAAACCCTGAAAACAGAAATTTTATTATGTGGACCCACACTGGCCCTCCCGTTTGGGTCACTAACAGGTTTGGGATCCACAACACAGACCTCTACCACTTGAGCTGATGAAGTTTCCAATAACACTAGAAGGCTATTGTTATCTATATGGACCAGCCACTAGCAGGCAGGGCTGGCTTTAGGAGGTGTGGGTCCCGATTTGAAAGAGCTGCCACCGAAATGCCGCCGAAGACAGCAGCAGCGATTGAGCTGCTGCCGAAGATAGCGGCAGCAATTCGGCAGCAGCTCAACCAGTTGCCGCTGTTTCCGGCAGCACTTCGGCGGAGCGTGCAGGGCCCCTCTTCCGGACACTGAGGGGCCCAATTCCTCGGAATCGGGGGAATCGCCCTAAAGCAGGCCCTCTAGCAGGTGATGAGATACGTACCTTGCCAGTAGGTTTCACAGATATATGCAGACCTCAGAGGAATGTAGAGACTCAGGATTCCTTTCCTCCCTCCATTCCAGGTTTGGGGTTGGGGGGAGTGTGCTCTAGTGATTATAAACACTTCTACTCCCAGCCATCTCTTTTCCCCTCTGCTCCCATCCACCCCGACCACTTCCCTTTCAGTAGCTAAAATGTTTGTAAAGGAATATATAGGATTTTATTATTATTTATTAATAAAAGATTGGGCAAGTATTGCGAGAACATTGGCTATTGGATGTAGGTGCAATATAGTTAACTGACTTGCTCACTGCTGGTTCTTCTTTCTTCATTGGTAAATGATCTGAAATGCTTACGGATAACTTGGGACCAGCTAACCTACAGAAATGAAAATGGAAACAAACATGTTGAAGTCTAGAGCCAGTGGAGAGCTGTAGCATGCTCATCTTCTACCTGCTGTTATTGATCTTTTGTAGTATGGGAATCAGGCCGTGAATATGACTTATGAAGGTAGCAAACATTTTGAACTTTCTCATATTGGCCTGGGATTCAGCCTTCACTGGAACTGAAAGGACAATTGTCCTGGGGACATGTGTGATTCAAGGCAATTTGTTCACAAAATGGAGAGGCGAGTGATAGAAGCAATAGGGGAAAGTGACGCGAAAAAGAAACAAACAAACCCCCAAATCAAACCACCGCTGTTTATTTTGGATAACGTTCAAGTCTTCTACATATTGTAAGTGTATTATAATACCATGGAAGCCTATATGTCTTCATGCTCGTTTCTGATGGATATCAGTAAGAATTCTTCTAATAGAATAAGGGACTATATATCCTTATATATGTTTTCTTAATTATTTTTAATTTGTGTTAAATCTCTCATCTTATGAAAATTTGGGATAAAGGGTCTGATCCAAAGCCCATAAAGGAGCTGATTTCAATAGGCTTTGGATCTGACACAAAAATATAGGACTTCATAGCTGGCCATGTTACACCCCATTGGGACACCATCATTAAACCTGTGTTCTGTTTGGCACTTAAAGAGGAAGCCCATCCTGTTTTTTGACAGAGGAAAAAAAGGGTAGATCTGTCCCAATTTTTCAGTGCATAATCTCTGAGTATAGCATGGATTTTTCTTGGGAGCTTAAAGAAAATAAGATCATTCATGTGAGTTCTAAAGTTCACATTCTGAGTCTCATGATTTTTGCAGGGGCCTCCAATGTAAACTACAAACTGAAGAAAGTTTTTTTAAAATGTACGTAGTGGGCATCTGATGGGCTTGCTGGGGCTATGTAATTTTGTTATTTAACAAAATGAATTTAAAACAATTACTATTATTGGCCATAAATGAATCCTTATGCACCACAGCTAGCCAGCAGAGAACAAGGGTTATGATGACTAGGGTTCTCTGAAGCAATGGCTGCTGGTTCAGCAAAGTCTAGGAGCTCCATGAAACTTCAGGAAAGCTCTTGCACTAGTATCAGGGTTCCTTCCCCATTCTGAAATCTAGCGTACAGATGTGGAGACCCGCATGAAAGCCCCCTAAGCTTAGGTTAAAACCTGGTACACTGCCACCACCAAGTGCTTTAACAAGAAACAGGGAAAGGACCACTTGGAGTTCCTCTTCCCCCAAAATATCCCCCAAGCCCTTACACCCCCTTTCCTGGGGAGGCTTTAGAATAATATCCTAAACAACTGGTTACAAAGTGATCAAAGACCCAAACCCCTGGATCTTTGGACAATGGAAAAATCAGTCAGGTTCTTAAAAGAAGGATTTTATTAAAAAGAAAATGTAAAAATCATCTCTGTAAAATCAGGATGGAAAATAACTTTACAGGGTAATCAGATTCAAAGAGCCCAGAGGAACCCCCTCTAGCCTTAGTTTCAAAGTTACAACAAAACAGGGATACCTCCCTCTAGCAAAGGTAAAATTCACAAGTTGAGAAAACAAAGATGAACTAATATGCCTTGCCTGGCTGTTACTTACAAGTTTGAGATATGAGAGTCTTGTTCAGAAAGATTTGGAGAACATGAATTGATGTCCGGTCCCTCTTAGTCCCGAGAGCGAACACCACCAAAACAAAGAGCACAAACAAAAACCTTCCACCCCCCAACCCAAGATTTGAAAATATCTTGTCCCCTTATTGGTCCTTTGGGTCAGGTGTCAGCCAGGTTACCTGAGCTTCTTAACCCTTTACAGGTAAAAGGATTTTGGTGCCTCTGGCCAGGAGGGGTTTTATAGTACTGTATACAGGAGGGATGTTACCCTTCCCTTTATCGTTATGACAACTAGCTAAACATTTTCACAGAGAACAACACCAAAGCAAAACATTAGGAAATCATCAAAACAGAACAAAAGCGACTGTGTCAATGATCCTGTTCTTCATGAAACTGCACAGCAGCTCAGGAGCTCCTGCTCTTAGTGAAGAAAATGGCTACCAGTGTCAAAGATCCTGTTCTTCATCAAACTGTTAAGCCAGTTTAGGAGCAGAGTAAACTAATAGGGTCTGTGACAAGGCAACTGCTACTTTGATAAATACTTGGATTTTTGTGAACACACCTAGCTGGTAGAGAGGTAGCTCTCGTCCTTTGTGAAAGGAATCACTGCTGTGTCCGAGGTCCCTATGTAAGCATTATGTGTAATTCTGCATTCCTCAGGTACGATGATGAGCTAATGAAGAACATGAAAAAGTTTCATTTTCACCAAGGAAAGCAAAAAGTGTTGGTTTAGCAAAATGTTGATTAGTTTAGGGGAGCAGTACAATATGGCCTCAGTAAAATGCCCTCCATCCAAATCTGGGGCCTATCCCAGTAGAGGAGAAGTGGGTTTTTCAAGCCCAGCAGCATTAAAGTTGTGTTGTAGAGGGAAAACTTTGATAAAACAGTGGCTGCTTCCACAAAGAAAAGGATCTTCATGAAAGTGGAGCTCCTGAGCCAACTGGACACTTTCACAACAGGATTTTTGTGAAAAAAGCTATTGCTGTGTTAGAGCCTTTCTTAAGCTAGAATAATTAGGGGAAATTAATACACACAAACACTACTTAAGTTATGGGCATAATAAGACACCTAGCCCAAAACCACCAAAGACAATGAAAAGTTAGTTTTGGATTGTGGATTTCATTTTCATATATATATTTTGTTCTTGACATAAATTGTGGATTAATCTATGTAGTTACAAGAAATATGGTCTCTGAGCACACAAGGATTCTTATCCTCTGTATTATCTAGAAAAACAATCATTGACATGTAGGGCTAGAAGGAACCTAAAGAGGTGATCTTGTCCACCCCCCTGTGCTGTAGCAGGATTACACATCTGTGCTTGTATTGCCAAAAAGTAAAGAAAAACAAAAGCAAAAAACCCAAGGGATTCACCTCTTTTCCTCTTTAAATATTCTGCTGTCTTCTCTCTGTCTCCTCTCCTACTTCTCTTTACTTTGTTTTCTTATCCCAATCTTCTCTAGCCTTGTGTGGCCTCCTCACTTTATTTTGTGTCGTCTCTTCTGAATCTTACCTCTCTTTTCCAGGTCTCCTTCCCTCAACACAATAGCAGGTGGTAAACTCTATGGCAGTGTATCTCAAAGTGTGGGTCAGGACCCCAAAGTGGATCATGACCCCATTTTAATGGGGTCTCCTGGGCTGGCATTATACTTGCTGGGGCCTGGGGCCGAAGCCCGGCCGAAGCTGAAGCTGCCTTTACTTTATCAATTTTTTTCTGATATTAAGGTGCCCAAACTGAATTTTCTATCTCCAGTGCAACCGACATGATTAGGGGGGGAGGGAAAGGAAGGATAGAACATTGTTTGTGCAGAGCAAAGCATAAAATAAAAGAAGTAGAAAATCAGCAGAAACTAAAAAGTCTCATTTATAAAATACATAGTGTAATAATTAGTTAAAAACTCAAACTATTAACATTGTTCAAAATGTAACATTGGTAGACCTATCTACTGCTATTTCTAAGGCAACCAACAGCATGATGGATTTTTAAGAACAGGTTAGACAAACACCTGACAGGATGGTCTAGCTGTTTTGTCCTGCTTTGAGTGCAGGGAGCTGGACTAGATGACCTATGAGGTCCCTTCCAGTCCAATACTTCTATGATTCTATGATATTTGAACTTTACCATCTTAAAATCAATCTTCCAGTCTCAGATCAGTAACACCCACATGTTGCATCTTGTCTGAAACTAGGTCCTGCTGAAAATCTGCTCTGGTGGATCCATAACCCACACTGAGTCCCATTTAATCAATGAGGAGCCACACTGGTGAAGGGGTTCACCCCATGTTCAAGCTATAGTATTAGGACCGTAGCTTGTAAGCTTTACAAGCACTGACCATGTCTTGACAAATGTTTGCATAGCACATATGGGACTCCAATACCTACAGGGGCCTCTGGCTACCACTATAATAGTAACAATTATTAATAATAACAAGCCTTCATGTGTTTTGTTTAGAGCACATTTTAGGAGAAAGTTACTTGAGAACCTTTTTTAATTCGACATGTTTTAATTGGTACTCTTTATATCCCTCCTCTTGCAAAGCCAAGTCGCCATAGTTCCTGTATTCTATGGGCTGCGCTATGCAGGAGGTCAGCCTAGAGTACATGATCATAACAGTCCACATTGGCCTTAACTCTATGAATTGCTATGATGGCCTTGGAGTGACTGAAAGTGCTAATAAACTAATGTGACTCTCTAAAAATGATGTAGGAATAGTGTTTTATGCCAGCTCAGTCATGAACCACCAGAATGAAAAGCAAATGCCTATTGCTATTAAAAGGAAGGGATCCCAGTCCTTGTGCCAAACAAAGGCCCCATTTCTAGTCTGCCAGATATTGTACATTAAAACTGTTACTGGTCCAGGACTAAAATTTATCCAACCTAAATCTGAGACCAGTGTAATTTGGGGATGTGAGGAAGATGTTTCTCATTTGGGAAGAAATTTTTGTTACAGGTACCTTTTATTATAAAGGGCAGCTGTTTGAAAACCTTTAAGATTTTGGAAAGTCATAATAACCTGGGAGGAAGGTGAAAGTGCAGGTGAGAAGGTCAAAGTTGCTGAATACACGCAGTTTATTCCTTGGTTCTGCAGTTTATTTAATGGACATAGAAATAAAAGCCATTTATTCCACGGCTATCATGACATGTATACAATTTAAATATTTAGGTCCAGATCCTCAAGTGCACCAGAGCTGTGCTTGCTGCACTGAAAGAGTGTGTGTGTGTGTGTGGGAGGCATATATGGCTTTCTGCCACTCTTCATACTGCCTCCTCAATCCTGATTCAGTCTCCAGCCCAAGCTGGAATAGCCTCAGGACTACTCTAGTTTGTGTCAGTAACAAGCTGCCCAAGGGGCTATTCTGCCAACCCAGGATAGCCAGAGTGCAGTGTGTTCTGGCCATGCTTCCTTCCTGGCCTCTGCGATGTGGGGGAGCAGGCAGGAGCAAGAGGGAAAGACTTGGCTACACTGGTTCTATGCTACCCCTTTATAAAGGGAATCCTCCACTGGCTGTTTAGGCCAGCTTTTTAGTTCCCTTGCGCTGCTGAAGTGGGACAAAGGAACTGGAGTGGGGCTAGAGATCTGTCCAATATCCATGTATCTATTCCTTTTCTGATTTACCTTTTTATAACACGGAGGCCTATTTTCTTTTTACAGGATATTTCTGATGTAAGTAGGAAAAAAACCCTATTCAAAATAGCACATGGACACATCATGACCAAAATGATACATCTTTATATTTTGAAGAGGAGGCAATAAATGTTTTATTCATCTTTTTATAGCTGATTCTCTGAGTGAACAGCAAACAGAATAATAATTTCAATTTCTCACTCTTTCCCATGCAATGGATGTCTTTTAAACTGAAGTGAGCCTAACACAGGGCTAAATTCATCTCTAGTGTAACTCCACAGACTATTACGGCTTTACACCAAAGAGGACTGTGGCTCATGATGTTTTTGCATAGTGAATATGGAAATTAGCATGCAGCACACTATGGCATGTTAGTATTATATTTACTGCATTTGTGGCATAGCAGCCTCTTGAAAATGTAAGTAGGGTGTGACCCTGAAGTCATATTTTCCAATAATCTCCTGTATAAGATAAACGGTTTCCTGGCTAAACTGGCTTGTTTTGCAGTTAAGAAATATAATATTAATTAAAAAATACCCTACTATTTTAGTAGGTATCTGGAAGGTATAAAATTCAGAGGTCATGACAAAAATAGTCTGATGCAAAACTGCAAATCAGATTAGAGGGCCAGATCCTCAGCCAGTGTAAATTACCATAGCTTTGTTGATGTCAGTAGAGCTGCACCATAGAATCATAGAATATCAGGGTTGGAAGAGACCTCAGGAGGTCATCTAGTCCAACCCCCTGCTCAAAGCAGGACCAATTCCCAACTAAATCATCCCAGCCAGAGCTTTGTCAAGCCTGACCTTAAAAACCTCTAAGGAAGGTGAT